>NC_064457.1:4560787-4860787 GCF_023343835.1 Lagopus muta | reverse complement strand
GTCACATCCAAGAACTGGGCTACTTTTTGCCAGAAGGGCCCCAAGGAGCCCCTACAGAGTGACTCAACATGACATGACATTGTCTTTGCTGGACTCTTCCAGTGCAGGAGCTGAATCTTTTGTGCAAATGGATTTGTGTTGTCCAGAAATACTTGAGTCTCTCTTCCAGCCATTGTAAGATGCCTTCAGCAAGGACTGAACGTGGCATAAAGCTGGAAATGAAAGTGAACAGCACAGGTAAACAATGTGCTGCCTATGCCTGCGATATTTTGCATTCAATTGGACCTTCTCAGAAAATATTCTTGTTGTTCTTTCCCCTCAGAGATCTCTACTAGCACCCCTCAAAACCAGCCTCAAGTGACCTGCTTGCCTCTCTACAATTCTTGGCCTAGACATGAAGGTCCTGTGCCAACACTGCTGTAGGAATGATTCTTGTCTGTTCCTGCTGCTCCCCACACTCAGTGTCTACTCTGGGAATGATTTTATTTCCTTCTTCAGACTCATTAAACATTTGCTGTATCCTTTAGTGTCCTTCCCTGCTTCTGTGGAAGAAGGGTGGCTTCTACTAAATCCAACAGCAGTGACAAAAGCTAACTGGACATAACAGTGGTTGTCTTAGGATAAGAGAAACACGAAGATGTAATGTATGCAAAGGAACAGTTGAATCTGGCAACTGCCAAAGCATTTGGTCTAGGCATGTTTTTGAGGGAAAGATTTTCAAAGCATGGCAAGTGTGTGTTTCTCCCTGTGGGGAGATGTAAACTGATACTGAAATTCCCCTGCATTCCCCAGGCTTTGTGCACCTGCAGTCAGATCTCCTGCACTTCAGCCAAGCCTCAACAGTGCAGAAGGGCTGCTGCTGGGAGGTGTCAGGTGAGGATGTGTTTGAGGGATGATGGCAGGGCTGGATTTGGATGGTGTTGTAGGTAGGGTTATCCCAGTCATGGCACTCTTCAGCACAGTGTCTTCCTTGGTCCAGTTGTTCCCAAGAGGACAGAATCCACAAGTTCCCTGTGTGTTGCATTTCCTGCTGTTTTCCACCTAGAGACTTGCAGTCATACCTTCTTTCTGGCCACTCCTGGCCACGCACACTTCAGGTACAGGTATGCACTCATCACTCATGCTCATGCACACACATGGCTGGAGAGGCAGGGGCTGAGGCCTTGTGGAGCTGACTGAGGAGACAGTAGGGACCTGGCAGATCAAGGCTGCAGTGCTCTGAGCAGGACAAGGCTCCAGATGAGCTGCCAGCACGGTTTGCAGATGTGCAGATATGGCCCAGTGGGAGGAGCCCAAGGAGGTCATGCAATTTTCCACAAGGTAATGGCATGAGGAAGAGAATTGAAACCCTGCAGTCCAGCCCACCTGCCTGAAACAATTGGAGCGAGTTGGGATGGAGAAAAAGAGGAAGACATGGCAGACCTGCATGCAGGGAAGCCCCAGACCAGCATCACTTGCCTGAGATGGATCCATCTCAGCACTTTGAGTCCTCTGCCATCACTCACTCATTCCTGGCCCAGAAGTCCTGGGGCCTCTCAATCCCAGCACTCAGAAGAAGCCTGCATGACGGAAAGGTTTTGGCACAAGCCAGAAAATGAACAAGAGCATGAAGGGAAGCAGCCACACAGCTCATGTCAGTGACTACACACTATTCTTCACAAGCACCACAGAAAATTGTCACTTCCATGAAGGCTATGCTTGCACCTGGGCAGGGCAGTGCAGGGTCTCCATTAAAGGCAGCTCGATTCCTTCACCCTCTAATCAACATCTCTCACCTCTTTCTTCCTGGTATCCACATGAGTCTGAAGCCCTTCTCCCACGTCCTTTGCTGATCATGCATTTGTGGGGATTGGCTGAGATGGATTTTCCGCTGACAGAGACAGAAGCCTTGTTGCATCTGGCCAGGCTTTTCACATCACACCTGCATAAAGTGAAGACAATCTTTTACCCCTTTCTTCATTTTTATACGGCCATAAGCATCTTCCTTTGGATTAAAGGCTGAGATTCCTGGGATTGTTAACTTGGAGGAGTCAAAGAGGGGATCATATCAGTGCTTATAAATACCGAAAGGGAAGGTGTCAAGAGGATGGGACCAAGAACTTTTTATAGTGCCCAGTGTGGGAACGGGCACCAACACTCTCACAGGAATCTCCATCCGAACATGGGAAAGGACTTCTTTACTTTGAGCATGAAAAAGCAGAGCACTGGAACCAGCTGCCCAAAGAGCTTTTGGAATCTCCTTCTCAGCAGATACTGAAAACCCACCTGACCCCTTTGATCAAAAGCTGCAATGACACTGTGGCAAAACTCCACTGTCATACGTGTGCCCCCTCCTGTTGTGGTTCTAGATCTGGTTCTATCTGCCTCCTTCCACAGCTCCTTCCTACAGAACACTGCTGTGAGATCCTGCATCTCTGCTGCCGTTGGCAGCATCCTCAGCAGTGATGGAGTCCCCATCAGTTCTGGGTACAGTGAACTGTCTTGTACTTCCACATGCTACAGCAGCAGATGGTTTCCCGCTGTTCTAAAGACACTCATGAGAGCCCAGGCAAGGTTCCCTCTGAATCGAGAAGATATGAGGACTGAGTTCCTGGCCATTGATGTCAGAAAGGCTGAGTGTCCAGTGCTTTCATCTAAAAACAGGGCAGCTAGGGCTCACTGGAAACAAAACTAAAGTCTAATTTCCCCATCTTCTACTCTCTCTTCTCTCTTTCCTTTCTTCTGTGCATGTAGACTTGAACACCCCAAAAGCCTTCCTGGACTTCTGCTGGCTGCTCTCCCTTTGTAGGGCAGTCAAGTAAGTTTTCTGTGGAATCTCCTCAACAGATGATGGGCACAAATTTCTGTCAGCTCCTGGTTCCTGTTTACACTGACAGAGTTCTCTCGAAGTGAGATCATTTCTCTCTTCAGAGTCCTTACAATTTGTTTGTATCCCAAACTTTGCCTCCACATGATCCTTTTTGTGGTAGACTCATGTAGCCAAGAAAGAAAGGCAATCTTTATTGTCAGAGGATAAGCTGAGGACATGAAGGGAGACTTTCATCCTCTGGAGAAATGGAGAGATGTGGATTTAATAAATGGTGAACTCCATGGAGAAGCAGTGGGTTGGATGGTTGTAGTCAAGAGGAAATGTCTACCCTGGCTTCTCTGACAACATGTCCTGTGTCTAACATTTCTCTTTACTTACTTTTAACATCAATTCTTTTAATAATCCCTTTTCCTCAAAGATTTCTTTTAGTAAGACCTACAAAGACTCTGGTCTGACCTACTTTTGATTTTTTGCACCCCTCTTTGCTGCAGCAACAAAGAAATGGTCCTGTGATACCCAGGTAGATTTATCTTCTGATCATAAAAATGGAAATGGGACAGTCAAGTCTTCTGGGGGCTGCAGTTCATTCTTCTCTTCTGAGACAGGTAAAGGAACTATCAACAATCCATGGAACTACACAATTAACTCTTTAACTCCCAGTGCACTACATGATTTTATGATATGGAACACAGATAACAGAAATTGTAAAACCATGACTGCCCCACTGCACTGAATCAGGCTGACTTCACTTGCCTCCTCCAGACCTGATCAATTCTAGAGCTGAGGCATTGGCCTCACCACTGCAATTCTGCCCTATGAATCTTTGAGCCTTTAATCACAGCACTTCAAAGAATTCTTTATTAGAGAATGGTCACATCATAATCCAGGAAATGAAAACGCAGCACTGTAAGAAATCAAAAAACCAGCCCACATAATGAGAAGGGACATCTTGCATTGAAAATTAGCTACTCACAGAATTATGGCCTATGAAAACGGTGCCTCTGGACCTGCAGTGATGAAGGACCAGTATAAAAGGCAGCCCAGTTCCCATCTCTTCCATCCACTTCTCTTGCCTTCTTCTTGTTGGGAACCAGGTAAGTGTGAGGCCCTTTTTTCTCCTCTTAAATGAATAGAAATGTTATCAGATAGTGGAGCTCTACACTGTGAGAGAACATGGAGGAGATTATGTCTGCTCAGGGAGTGCTTGGAACACCAGCTGATATGGCTTCAGATTCATGCACTCTAAGAGACTCTTGCACGGCCATTCAGTTCTTTGTGGGTCCCTGCATAATGAAGAGATGTGACCTCCTTTCTCAGCCTACTCCTCTAACCTTAGCAGTTCCCTTGTCTTCTTTGTGAGAGGCGACCCAGGCTGCCCCTCACATATCCTCATGCTCTACTTCCTTCTATCCCTCTCTCCCAGGTGCACCTCCAGTCCCAAGTCATGTCCTGCTACACCCAGTGTGTGCCATGCCGGCCCTGCGGCCCGACCCCTCTGGCCAGCAGCTGCAATGAGCCCTGTGTCAGGCAGTGCCAGAACTCCACCATCGTCATCCAGCCCTCTCCCGTGGTGGTGACCCTGCCCGGACCCATCCTCAGCTCCTTCCCACAGAACACCGTTGTGGGCTCCTCCACCTCCGCTGCTGTTGGCCGCATCCTCAGCTCTGAGGGCGTGCCCATCACCTCGGGGGGCTTTGACTTGTCTGGCTTGGGCAGCCGCTCCTGTGGCAGAAGGTGCCCGCCCTGCTGAAGCCGCTGGTCCCGGATAAATTGTTCCAGAAAACAGGAACGTGGTTCTGGATCAACAAGACATCTTCAAGCCCCTGCATTCAGATTACCTGACCATCCTCAGCTACTCTATGAAATGCTGGCAGAAAGGGGCAATCCTGGGCTTTCTGACAGCCTGCCTCATGTCTCAGCTGTCATTCCTCATTCCTACTTATCTCTGTCTCCACATCTTCTCTGATTTTTTTTTTTTTTTTTTCCCTGTGCCCCTCTGATATGTGAGGTTCCCCAGAACGATCTCATCCAGTGCTGGAAAATAAGGCGTATGTCTTGCATGAACTCAGTCTTTGAACTTAAACATGGGATCAGGCAAATCCTGCACTGTGAAGCCTCTTCTGAGGGTGATTTCATTTTCCTCTGTAAACATTCATTAAAGATTTCTGCATCTCATTTGAGCGTTTGATGTTTATTTCCACTGTGTATGGCCCCCAGAACTACTCAGGGAGAATGGCTCTGCTCCTGGGAGGTATAAGATGAGAGGTTAAGGAGATCCTTCTCCATTCCTAGAAGAATGGGATGATGTGATACATGAAATAGAAACAGAAATGTGTGGAGATCTCTAGGGTGCCCAGCAGAGCTCCTGCTGTCAGTTGTGCCCTCCTGCCAATCTGAAACATAGGTGTGCCTGACTCATACTGGCTTCAGCGAATGGCTGCTATGGGTGCAGCGCTCGTTTCTGTGGAGAACTCAGGGCGGCGCACCCCGGTCAGGATGGAGTTTGGCGGCCATGCAGGCAGCGCCCCCTGCGGGCCCGGACGGCACTGCGCCCCCGCCCCGCCCCAAGCGGTTCGTGCCCGGCCGCAGCCCCGGCTTCGCTTCCGTGGGTCCACGGCGCAGTAATACAGCGCCGCGTCCCCGAGCCGGGGCCGGGCGAGACACAGGGCGCTGGAGCGGCGGTCTGCCGACACCCACAGCTGCCCCTCCGGGTCCGGCACCTCCTTGGAGCCTGTAACGGCGCTGACGAGGAACGAGGGGGCTCGGCCCGGTAGCTGACGGTACCAGTAGATGTAGCTGGCTTGTATACTGGGGTGTGAGCAGGTGATGTTGATGCCGGTGCCCTCGGTGGTCTCTACCGACGGCTCCTGTTGCACCTGGGCTCTGCTCACAGCCGCTGCCGAGAAGAGAAGCAGCAGCAAACTCAGAAAATCCATTTTCTTCCACAGAAATTTCATGCAGGAGGAGAGAGAGGTGCACGAGGTCAGAAAGATGCCAATCGTACAGAGGCGAGCGCGGCCCCGTCCCCCCGCAGCCCCGCAGTCCGGCCCCGCCGGCGGCAGCCCCGCGCACCCAGCAGCACCGCGGCCAGCCCCGCCAGCCCCGGCTCTGCTCCGCCCGCGCCGCCTCCTCCTCGCCGCCGCCGCCGCCAGCTCCGCCCCGGGCTGCTCCAAACCGCCTCGCTGTCCTTCATGTCTCTTAATGGCATCTAAAGACATCTGCATGCATGAGGGATGAGCTCCAGCTATCATGTGTATGTTTCAAAAAACATCCTCAACTTATATTCATTACTGATGTTGCACATACACAAATGCTTTCCCATACAGTATACAGATATTCCATACTTCCACATAACATCATGGACATAGGGTTCTGCCTCAGAGCGCACATTCCACATTTTTGTGCTGGTGGTCCCACAACCCTCTAGGATGAAGTCATTACACTTCCTCCCTGTGTTCAGTGCATGAACCCCATGTCCAACAATGCTCAGTTAGCTCTTGGCCTCACTCACACAATACTTGCTTACAAAAAATGAGCTGATTTAAAGCAGAATTTCCCTCACCTACTCAATACAAGATGTTCAGCATATCACTGTTATCTGGTTAGTACAAGGGCACAGATTCTTCCTGTTACCTAAACAGAGTCCAGTGTATCCATCAAGGAGCATTGGCAAGCTGAACAATATTGCCACAACTGGCATCACCAGGAAAAAAATAGTTTAATGTGAAGGTGGTCAATGAATGCTGGCAAAGAATTTCTAGAGATGTGGATGATGCCTCATGCTTGTCAGGGTTGACAGACATTTTAATAACGCTTTCATGAACATGCTTTTCCTTGTGGTTAGCACTAATGAGGTCAGGTAGTTGAAGGTGATGATATTTGCAAGTGCCTTCCAATTCCTCTCCTGTCCATTAGCTCTGTGAGCAGGAAGACAGAGATTAACAGAATCTTTTGGCACCCTGAAGTGCCCCTGATGTGACCAGAACAGCTGTTATGTGGGACACACAAGTCAAACACATACTCAACTCCTCATGCACATACGTGGAGACATGCAAACCTCTGTACCCACAGGCAACTGCATAAATCCACTTGCCCACAGGCTCCAGTTATTTCACACTAATCATGCTGATATCATTTGGATTTGCTGGATTCTTCCAGCACGTGAACTGAGTGTTCTGCCCACACTGATGTGTGCTGCCTGGAAATGCTTGGGTTTTTCTTCCTGCCACTCAACAGATGCCTTTCATGGGCAAAGGGAGTGACATAAATCAGGATGTGACAAGTAGCAGCACAGGAAGCCAACACACAGCCCATAACATTAGCTGAGATGTTTTGCATTCAAAGAGATTCTTGTCATAAAATAATCACTGCTTCTAGGGATGCCTCTGGAAATGAGGCAGCTTGAGTCTACTATAAAAGCCAGCCCAGCTCCTTGCTCTCCCATATACTTCTCTTGCCTTCTTCATCTGGGGAACCAGGTGAGTGTGAAGCCCCTTCTTGTTCTCTTCCTTCTCCAAACAGAGTTCTGAGCTCAGCGGAAATCACAGCTGCTATTAGTTCTGTTCCATGCCTGTTTCTGCTTGTCATGATCGAGAAGTAGGGAGAATGACTGTCATGGGAGGAGGGTGGTAAATAGGTGGGTTATAGGCCACCTATTGGTCTTGGCCCCAGTAACCTTCATTGGACTCTGTCAAGATGAGACCAAGAATCCCTTGGACATCCCTAAGTTCCCAGCACTGCATGTACATTGGTTTCCTCATAGTGTGATGCTAGGCTGCTCCTCACGCAGCCCCATGTTCTGCATCCTCCCTGCTCTCCCCTAACAGGTGCACCTCCATCCCTGAGACATGTCCTGCTGTGACCAGTGCCAGCCATGCCGGCCCTGCGGCCCGACCCCTCTGGCCAGCAGCTGCAATGAGCCCTGTGTCAGGCAGTGCCAGCCCTCCACCATCGTCATCCAGCCCTCTCCCATGGTGGTGACCCTGCCCGGACCCATCCTCAGCTCCTTCCCGCAGAACACCGCCGTGGGCTCCTCCACCTCCGCTGCTGTTGGCAGCATCCTCAGCTGTGAGGGCGTGCCCATCACCTCGGGGGGCTTTGACCTCTCCTGCATTTCCAACCGGAGCTGTGGCAGAAGGTGCCCCCCCTGCTAAAGATGTTGGATGCTGACCCAGGCAAGGACCCCCAGAAATGCTGGAAATGGCATTTGAGAGAATAAAAAATGTTGTGCTCCTGTTTTAGCCCCACAAGACAGAGATGTATAGGCCAGCCTGGAGTCTCTGACAACATGGAGAAAGTCTGCTGATACTCTTTTTCTTCCTATCTAACATTATTACTGTATTTTCCCTTTAGACATCTCTGTTAGTAACCCCAAAATGCACCCTAGTAACCTGCTTACCTCCCTAAAACTCTGGGCTGGGAGACAGGACTCTGTGGCAATGCTGCCATAGGAAAGAGGAACTAATTCCTGTCTGCTCCTGCTGCTCGCTGTGCACAGGGCCTCTGCTTGGGGTGGCATCATTTCTCTTCAGACTCATTAAACACTTTCTGCATCTCTTCTTATTTTTTTCTGCATTGGTGTTTGTGTGTTGTTGTTTTTCCCTCCACTTGCGTAGAGGGTGGCCAAAGGAGAAAGCAATGCCTTTGATGAGAACAAGCCAGGAAAACTCCATCACTCCTCTGTTTACTGGAGGTCAGTGCACACTGCAGACATTCACTTTTCAAGCACTCTCTCTTGAAGGAGAGGAAGAGATTCCAGGATGTTCCTCCACCACCAATGACCATCAGTCCCTGCCTTGATGTGTTTCTCCTTAACAGATCTCCTTGACCCTTCAGAAAATCATGAGAATGGGAATGCTGATGAATGTCATTCTCAGGAGATGATTTCTGTGCCTGGGGAAGGCCCAGGGAAGCCAGAACTCCCATCAAACTCTTTGGGAAGAGTGTTCCTCTTGGTTTGGGTGGAGCTGTGCTGGGGAAGAAGACTCAGAGAATGATGTTTCCAAAGACCATCAGCAACTGGGAAGGCAAATTTGTCTCATGTTTGATGACATTCTGTCTCCTCCATTTTCCTATGTATTCAACCTCCAGATCCAGGGGGCAAAACTCTGTGGTGCCTGTGGATGGACTGTGGGTAAAGCATCCCTCTACAGTTGTAACACCTTCTGCAGAGCTCCTGTCTGGCCCACATTTTTCCAAGTTACCTATGGCTGAATGGATGCACAAGTCAGTACTGCTACCAGCTACAAGCCTACCCTTCTCCAGGACAGACCCTCTGTGAGAGCAGAAATCACCACCTGCTCTGAGACATGTCAGTGCATCTAGATTCTGCACTCAGCAGCATCCGTGTACTTTCCCTCAGTCACATGGGAATGCATCAGCCCAAATACAGAACACTGTCTTCTCCCAGGTACCAAGATCCTTCGGCATACCCTGAGCCCTGTTGATGAAACAGCCCTTGTGCTCCATGTAGTACTGCTGCTCTCCAATAAGGGATCAGGTTCTTTTCACATCAGCACATTGTGGGGATCTGTGTTATGGGCGCTTTACTTTCACACAGATTCCACATGCTGCCAGCACCACAGGATTGGGATGCAGCATGGGGTCATTCCTGTATGTTGCAAGGATGACAGCACCATTCCTGGGGATAGGTTCTGTGCCAGGCAGTGTTGGCCCATGTGAGATTCAGTCTGGAATACTGCATCCAGGCCTGGGGTCCTCAGCATGAGAAGGATGCAGAGCCACAGGAGTGGCTCCAGAGGAGAACTACGGAGATCCTCAAAGGGCTGGAGCACATTGCCTGAGAAGTTGAGGGAGATGGGAATGTTCAGCTTGGAGACAAGAAGGCTCTGGGGAGACATCTTTGCAGCCTTCCTGTATTAACAGGAGCTTCAAAACTGCAGGAAAACTGGGATTGTACGTGGTCTGATAGACAACACTGAGAGTGACGAAACATGGATATGGGCTCCTCCACCTCCGCTGCTGTTGGCAGCATCCTCAGCTCTGAGGGCGTGCCCATCACCTCGGGGGGCTTTGACTTGTCCGGCTTGGGCAGCCGCTCCTGTGGCAGAAGGTGCCCGCCCTGCTGAAGCCACTGGTCCTGGAGAAATTCTTCCATGAGCCACGAAAGTGGTGCTGAATGAAGAAGGAATTCTTCAATCCTGTGCTTACAGAGCACCCGTTCGTGCTCACTACTCTAGGAATTGGTGAGAGGAAAGGGCAATCCTGGGCTTTCTGAAAACATGGCTTATGTCTCTCTATTCCTGCACCCACCTTTTTCTCTCCATTTTTTTTTCTTCCTTCCTTTTGTTTTTTTCCTCCATACTCCTTTTGAGAGCCTCTGCTGGAAAACAAGGCCCCATGCACTGCATGAACTCACTCAGGTGAATCCTGTACTGTGGAGGCCCTGCTCTGAGTGATTTCCGTTCTGTCTTTAAATATTAAGTAAAGATGTTGGCATCTCACTTTGAGCTTTCAGTGTAAACTCCCACCATGTATGGTCTCTGGAACGGCCCGGGGAGAATGGTTTTACCCTTGGTGGGTATAAGATGAGGGTTTAAACTGACCCTTCTCTATTCCCAGAAGAAAGGGAGGTTAAATCACACTACAGAGGCTCTGTCACTGGTCACTAAACCTTGCAGCAGAAGGAGATATGCCTGGCTATTGCAGTGGAAGTGACAATCAGACTTTAACTTGCAGTGTACCTTCCCACATCTACAGCCACACGTCCTGCAAATGGAGATCATAACCACTGATGTCCACTCATGAAATTGGGAACGTGGGGGAGACCATGGGTGAAAGCCATCCAGCAGGCTTTTGGGAATGGAAATCCCTTTTTCACATCTGTGCTTCAGTGGGGAAGAAGGAGAAGATAGAAGATGGAACAGGACTGCGTGAATGTCCCTCTGGTGTCAAACACACCTCATGCAGTCACTCCTGCAGCTCCCACAAATACGCGGCGTGCTGACCTGCCCACCTCAAGCTCAGCTCTGTCTGATTGACATTGGCGGCAGTGAATCACGGATGCTATGGGTGCAGCGCTCGTTTCTGTCGAGAGCTTAGGGCGGCGCACCCCGGTCAGGATGGAGTTTGGCGGCCATGCAGGCAGCGCCCCCTGCGGGCCCGGACGGCACTGCGCCCCCGCCCCGCCCCAAGCGGTTCGTGCCCGGCCGCAGCCCCGGCTTCGCTTCCGTGGGTCCACGGCGCAGTAATACAGCGCCGCGTCCCCGAGCCGGGGCCGGGCGAGACGCAGGACGCTGGAGCGGCGGTCTGCCGACACCCACAGCTGCCCCTCCGGGTCCGGCACCTTCTTGGAGCCTTTAAAAGCGCTGACGAGGAATGCGGGGCCTCGGCCCGGGAGCTGACGGTACCAGTGAATGTAGTCGTTGGACTGTATACTGGGGTGTGAGCAGGTGATGTTGATGCCGGTGCCTTCTCTGGTCTCTGCCGCCGGCTCCTGCTGCACCTGGGCTCTACTCACAGCCACTGCCGAGAAGAAAAGAAGAAGCAAACTCAGAAAATCCATTTTCTCCCCCAGAAATTTCATGCAGGAGGAGAGAGGTGCACGAGGTCAGAAAGATGCCAGTAGTCCAGAGGCGTTCGCGACCCCGGTCCCCTTCAGCCCCCGCAGCCCGGCCCGGCACTGCCGCATCGCGCCAGCCCCGGCTCTGCTCCGCCCGCGCCGCCTCCTCCCCGCCGCCGCCAGCTCCGCCCCGGGGCTGCGCCCTGCGCCGGCGGCACTCGGGCTTGCTGCGGGCTGCCAGTGCTGGGCGCCCGCGCGCGTGTAACGGGGTTTGGGCTTTGCGTGTAGTGCAGCGTAGCCCGGACTCTGCGGTGTAGGCGGAGATCTGGGCAACGGTAGGAAACCTCCTCTGGCACAGGGGAAACAAGCTGCCCTCCTGAAGCATCCGTAGAGAGGAGGGCTGGCGAGGGCAGACAGGACGGGAACGGTCGGGGAGAACGACGCGGCCGAATCCTGCTCCTCACGCTGTGCCCGGCGCTGCCGCAGATCCAAAGCCCGGCAGCGGCAACGGGTCGTGTGCTGCTGCCCGGGAACGCGGCACCCCGAGAGCTCCCCGAGCCCCGGGTCCCGCAGCTGCTGCCGCCCGTGGTGCTGCTGTCGCCGCTCGAGGAGCCCGAGAAAGGCCGGCAGCGGCACCGGGGCGGGCGGCTGTGAGTGTGGAGCATCAGGCTTTGACACTTTCACTTTTACACTCCTTTTTGAAGTATATATAAATGCTTATAATGCACTTCGTCCAGTCTTGTTGAAGATTAATGGCAAATCAAACAGTACTGTTTCAGCACTGATCCGTGAGAGACTCCTTTATTGATTCCTGTTCCCAGCTGTGGTCTGACTTGCAGCCACAACGGTTAGAGCACAGCAGATCGTCTAGTTTTCCACCTACGTTACTGCACACTTACCCTTGCCATAATTCACCGATTTAGTGGTGAGGGGACTATAGGACAGGCTGTCAAAATGATCTCATCATAATCTAAGCACATAACATTCCCTGCCCTTAGTTTTTCAATCTTGTATGTGATTTGCCTGCTGTATAACCAGGCTGCCTGCCACCTATTACTGTGTTGTTCCTTGTGTCTTTGACAATGGCATCTGAAGACATTTCCTCTGAAACACTGTAGGAAGGAGTGAATGGAATACAACTGATATGTCGATCTCTGCATCCTTGGCTTGACAAGTCTGCACTGTTGGACCTTGCATTTAGGGATTGAGAAGCCCTTCCCTTATCCCTGAGGAACTGCAGTAATGGAATCAGCTGGAGTGCAGCATGCCCAGCTGTGCTCCGTGTGCTGGACGGAATAATGTCAGAAACAGAGTTCTCTCATGTGAAAAGAAGATGGAGCTTCTATGGAAAGGGTCTGCACAGTGTGACTTGGGTAAATCCACTGGTTCTGTCCAATGCAGAACAAAGATGGGGTTCCCAGCACCAGAAGGGAGTTGGGATTTATTTGCTGTCTCTAGACCTCTCCCTGTTGTGTTTTACTAAATACAGCACTTATTTTCACAGTTTACTGCTGTGCCTTTCTTTGGGGATCTGGAAAGAATGCCACCCAACTTCTGGTCCCATTCTCTCATCCCTGGGACAGAACAGGAGGAGGAAAAAGAGTCCAGCAGAATTTTCCTGAGAGCAGTGTGAGAGATGAAGTCATGACCAGGAGCTGGGCCTGCAAGAAGGGCCTCAAAGAGCTACTAAGGAGTGACCCAAGCTGATATTTCCCTTTCTTGGACTCTTCCAGTGCATTTTGCCCAAATGGATTTGTACTGACCAGAAATGCTTGAGTCTCTCTTCCAGCTACTCTTAGGGTGCAAGGACTAAATAAAGCATAAAGCCTGAAAATGAAATTGAACAGCACAAGAAAACAATGTGCTGTCTATATCTGCACTGTTTTGCATTCAAGCGGAGCTTCTTAGAGAATATTATTGTTGTCTTTTCTCCTCAGAGATCTCTGTTGTACCCCTCAACACCAGCCTCAAGTGACCTGCTTGCCTCCCTGAAATGAGGGCCCTGTGGCAACACTGCTGTAGGAATAATTCTTGTCTGCTCCTGCTGCTCCCCACACTCAGTGTCTACTCTGGGAGTGATTGTATTTCCTACTTCAGACTCATCAAATATTTGCAGCACCCTACACACTTCCCTGCTTCTGTGGAAGAAGGGTGGCTTCTACTAAATCCAACAGCAGTGACAAAAGCTAACTGGACATAACAGTGGTTGTCTTAGGATAAGAGAAACAAGAACATGTAATGTATGCAAAAGAACCATTGAATCTGGCAACTGCCAAAGCATTTGGTCTAGGCATGTTTTTGAGGGAAAGATTTTCAAAGCATGGCAAGTGTGTATTTCTCCCTGTGGGGAGATGTAAACTGATACTGAAATTCCCCTGCATTCCCCAGGCTTTGTGCACCTGCAGTCAGATCTCCTGCACTTCAGCCAAGCCTCAACAGTGCAGAAGGGCTGCTGCTGGGAGGTGTCAGGTGAGGCTTTATTTGGGGATGATGGCAGTGCTGGATTTGGATGCAGGCGGGGGTGTCCCAACCACAACATTCATCAGCGCAGTGTCATCAGCAGCCAGTTGTTCCCAAGAGGAGAGAATCCACTTGTTCCCTGTGTCTTGCCTTTCCTGTTGTTTTCTACCTAGAAGCCTTCAGTCACACCTTCAGCCAGGCCAATCCTGGCTCCCTTTTTTGTTGAAAGAAACACAGCATCCACAAATCATCTCATCATCTGTGAAATGCAGGGAATCATGGAATCATAGCACATGCTGAGGTAGAACAGACAAAGACATGTAGCCTTAATGGAAGCTAAACCACAATCCTTTTGAGTCCTGCCTCAATTCCAACACAGTCTTTTGTATCTTTTTAAAGAAATCTCTTAAAAAGTGGTGAAATGGAAGCACAAGTGCAGAATTCCTTTTGGTGAGTGTCAGAAACTACCATGAAAGCAGAGCACTTTGGTCAGTAAGGACAGGAACCATGAAATTCCTCTCCCAAAGGCCAGGGTCCCAGCACCACAGGGGAAGTGCACAGTGATATTACTGCTGTAATTGTGTATGTGAATCAAAGGGCAACACTGAGAAGATTAGACAGTCAGTGATCCTCAGATGACTGCCTTTCACCTGCAAATACAAGTGCTTTTCCTGATGACACAGAAATTCTCCAGTTTTGGGAACAATGCTTTACCAGATCTCAAGAAGATGAACTTGCTAAGGAGGACATACACTGGGGTCCTCAGGTGCCTTTTGCTTCCCACGGTGACAAAGGTGAGGCCATTCCCATCAAGATTAGGAGACATGTGGAAGAGAAAACAAAAACACGACCATGTGTCAACTGGTGTGGTCTGATTAAATCATAAATATCAATTTGGTCACCAATGTCCTGCTCTCCTTTGCTATGACTCTAGCAATGACAGCATGATCACTGCTGTTTCATTGAAGCCACTGTCCCCAGTGTCACTACATCGCTCCTACTGGTCTCTCTAGGTGTTCCCTTCTCTCCCAGTTGCTGCATCCTCTGACAAACAGTCCTCTGAAAATAGGACTACTTAATCCCAAAGAAGCCAACAGATTCCCATAGAAACTTCTTTCCACCTGAGCCAGAAGATGGGATGGCCTTATAGAAGCAAATGAGTGTTGGAAATGCTGGGGGCACCAGGGAAAGACTAGATCTAGGCTGCAGGCTCTGATCAGCTACACACAAACACATCAGCCTTCCCTGCACTTTTTCAAACTTTAGATGCCCAGGTTGCACCAGTACCTGACACCAGTACACAGATGGGACTCTGTGGGCTTCGGGACCAGCTGAACCTGTGCACATGGTTAGTCCAATTCTGTGTACATGTGCGCTTGTACATGCCATGTGTGCAAACACACAAACGCACCTGTGCCTGCATACAGGTATTCTTAGATCAAATCTCTTATACAAGCACATTCAAACAGTGCGCAGAAACACAAAACACAGAAACAAAAGCTCACACACACTTCAGGTACGTGTGTGCACTCATCAGTCATGCTCGTGCACACACATGGATGGAGAAGCAGAACGTCAGGCCATGCGGAGCTGACTGAGGAGTCACTGGGGACTTTTGTGGTAGGGCAAGGCTGCAGTGCTCTGAGCAGGACAAGGCTCCAGATGAGCTGCCAGCACAGTTTGAAGACGTGCAGGGATGGCCCAGCGAGAGGAGCCCAAGGAG
The DNA here is from genome assembly GCF_023343835.1 of Lagopus muta. Lineage (NCBI taxonomy): Eukaryota > Metazoa > Chordata > Aves > Galliformes > Phasianidae > Lagopus > Lagopus muta. The sequence continues at coordinate 4,845,274 of NC_064457.1, read as the reverse complement.
GTCACACAGTTTGACGGAATGAGGAAGAGAATTGAAACAGGTGAAATTGGTGAGCAGTCCAGCCCACCTGCCATGGCATCTAAACACAGAAGACCACTGGAGATGCTTGGAATGGAGAAAAAGAGGAAGACTTGACAGATCTGCATGCAAGGTAGCCCCAGGCCAGCATCACTTGCCTGAGATGGATCCATCTCAGCACTTTGAGTCCTCTGCCATCACTCACTCATTCCTGGCCCAGAAGAGCTATGGCCTCTCAATTTCAGCACTCCGAAGAAGCCTGCAGGAGGGAATGGTTGTGGCATAAGCAAGGAAATGAACAAACAGCATTAAGGGAAGCAGCCACACAGCTCATGTCATGGACTGTTTTCCATTCTTCACAAGCACCTTAGAAAATTGTCACTTCCATGAAGGCTATGCCTGCACTTGGGGCATTGCAGGGTCACCATAATTCCTTGGATTCCTTCACCCTACAATCAACATCTCTCACCTATTTCTTCTTGGTAACCACGTGGGTCTGAAACCCTTCTCCCACATTATTTTTGATTATGCAGATACCTTATGTGCTGGGTTCTGGTGCTGATTCTTATGGGAGGGAGAGGGTAGGAGGGGGACTGTGTCAGAATCTATGTGGGGCTTGTCTCAGACAGATTTTCCAATAAGAGAGAGACAGGAGCCTCATTGCATTTGGCTTTTCCTTTTAGATCATCTATGGATGAAGCAAAGACTGCATTTTGTCTATTTCTGCAATTTTATATGGCCATAAGTATCTTCCTTTTGACCAAAGGCTGAGAGTCTTGGGACTGTTTAGCCTGGAGAAGACAAAGAGGAGATCTTAACAATGCTTATAAATATGGAAATGGCAGGTGTCAAGAGGATGCAGCTAGATCCTTTTCAGAGGTGCCCAGTGACAGAACAGGTGGGAAAAAGCACAAACTAGTACACGGGAAGCTCCATCCAAACATGGAAGATAACTTCTTCACTTTGAGCATGAGTGAGCAGAGCACTGGAACAAGCAGCCCAGAGAGATTTTGGAATCTCCTTTTCTGGAGATATTCAAAACCTACCTGGATGCTTTCCTGTTCAGCCTGATCTAGGGAAAATTCTCTGATTCCATTAGCCAAAAAAATGCTACATTGGTGTGCTCATGGGAGGGTGGTGGTCTGCTCCTCATATGTCTCTGTGATCTGCTTTCTCCTCAGCGTCTCTCCCACATACAGCTTAAGCCCTGATCCTGTGCCTGCCGTACCAGCCTTGTGGCCTGACCCTGCTGGTCAAAAGCTGCAATGACACAGTGTCAGAAGACCAACGTCGTCACTGCGACCCCTCCTGTGATGGTCTTGTTTGCCCCCATTGACAGCTCATTCCTGAAGAGCCATACTGTGAGATCCTCCACCTCTGCTGCCATTGGCAGCATCTGCAGCTGTTACAGTTTCTCATCAGCTCCAGGTGCTGAAAACCCTCCTACATTTACAGATGCTGCTGCAGCAGATGATTCCCCACTCACTGAAGCCAGTGATGAGATTCCAGACCAGCTCCCCTGGGGACCCAGAAGGTGTTGCTGAACTGAGGACTAAGAACGTGGCCATTGATGTCAGGAAGGCTGAGTGTCCAGTGCTCTCTTCTAAAAACAGGGCAGCTAGGTCTCTCTGAAAACATGACTAAAGCCCAATTTCTCTGTCTTCTAATCCCTCTTCTCTCTTCCCTTTCTTCTCTCCTTGTACACCTGAAGACCCCAAAAGCCTTCCTGGGGTTCTGCTGGCTGCTCTCTCTCTGTGGGGGAGGCAGACAGGTTATCAGCAGGATACCTGCAATAGAGGATGGGCACAAATTTCTGTCAGCTGCTGGTTACTGCGTGTACTGACAGCTTGCTCTCCAGATGAGAACATTTCTCTCTTCAGAGTCCTTACAATTGTCTGCATTCCAACGTTTGCCTCTACACGATCCTTTTTCTGCTGGTCTCATGTAGACTGGAAGAAAGGCAATCTTTGTTGACAGGGCAAGGATAAGGCGAGGACATGAAGGGGGACTTTCATCCTCTGGAGAGATGGAGAGATGTGGATTTGATAGATGGTGAACTCAGTAGAGAAGCAATGGGTTGGACGGTTGCAGTTGAGAGGAAGTGTCTGCCCTGGCTTCTCTGACAATGTGTCCAGTGTCTACCATTACACTCTTTTATATAATTTTATCTCAATTCTGTTAACAATCCCTTTTTCTCAAGGATCTCTTTTAGTTAGACCTAAAACGAGTCTTCTCTGACCTACTTTTGATTTTTTGCACCCATCTTTGATACAGCAGAAAAGAAATAGTCTTTGTCCCAGGTAGATTTATCTTCTGACCAGAAAAATGGAAATGGAACAGAGAACTCTTCTGGGAACTGTAGTCCGTTCTTCTCTTCTGAGACAGGTAACAAAACTATCAGCAATCCATAGAAGAAGAGAATTAGCTCTCTAACTTCAATACACTACACGATATTATGATGTGGAATACTGTCAACAAAAGTGATAAAACCATGACAGCCCCTCTGCACTGAGCTACGCTGACTTCACTTGCCTCCTCCAGATCTGATCATCACTTGAGCTGAGGCTTCAGTCTCATCACTGCAATTCTGCCCTATGAATTTTTGAGCCTTTAATCACAGAACTTCAAAGAAACCTTCATTAGAGAATGGTCACATCATTAATTTGGAAATGGAAAGGTAGAACTGCTGGAAACCAAAAAACAGCCCATGTAATGAGAAGGGACAGCTTGCGTTCAAGGTTAGATAGTCAGAAAATTAAGGCTTGTATCAACCGTGCCTGTGGTCCTGCAGTGATGAAGGACCAATATAAAAGGCAGCCCAGTTCCCATCTCTTCCATCCACTTCTCTTGCCTTCTTTTGGTTGGGAACCAGGTAAGTCTGAAGCCCTCTGTTATCCTCTTAACTGAATAGAAATGTTATCAGATAGTGGGTGCCATGCTATGGGAGACCACAGTGGAGATAATGTCTGTACAAACTTTGCTTGGGCCACAGCTTACACGGGTTTAAATTGATGCACTCAGAAAGTCTCTCTGGGTCAGAGAGCTCACTGTAGGGTCCTGGCATACTGAAGGAACGTGACCTCCTTTCTCAGCTTTCTCCTCCAGCCTTAGTAGTTGTCTTGGGTATCCAGGCTGCCTCTCACATATCCTCATGCTCTACTTCCTTTTATCCCTCTCTCCCAGGTGCACCTCCAGTCCCAAGTCATGTCCTGCTACACCCAGTGTGTGCCATGCCGGCCCTGCGGCCCGACCCCTCTGGCCAGCAGCTGCAATGAGCCCTGTGTCAGGCAGTGCCAGCCCTCCACCATCGTCATCCAGCCCTCTCCCGTGGTGGTGACCCTGCCCGGACCCATCCTCAGCTCCTTCCTGCAGAACACCGTTGTGGGCTCCTCCACCTCCGCTGCTGTTGGCCGCATCCTCAGCTCTGAGGGCGTGCCCATCACCTCGGGGGGCTTTGACTTGTCCGGCTTGGGCAGCCGCTCCTGTGGCAGAAGGTGCCCGCCCTGCTGAAGCCGCTGGTCCTGGATAAATTGTTCCAGAAAACAGGAACGTGGTTCTGTATCAACAAGACATCTTCAAGCCCCTGCATTCAGAATACCTGACCATCCTCAGCTACTCTATGAAATGCTGGCAGGAAGGGGCAATCCTGGGCTTTCTGACAGCCTGCCTCATGTCTCAGCTGTCATTCCTCATTCCTACTTATCTCTGTCTCCACATCTTCTCTGATTTTTTTTTTTTTTTTTCCTGTTAACCTCTAGGATGTGAGATTCCTCAGAACCAGTCCATACTCTGATAGAAAATAAGCCATGTGCCCTGCATGAAATCAAACATGGGATCATGGGAATCCTGTACTGTGGAGCCTCTGCTCTGAGTGATCTCATTTTCCTATTTAAACATTCATTAAAACTTTCTGCATCTTAATTTAAGTCTTTGATATTTCTTCTGACGTGCACAGCCTCCAGAGGTACAAAGAGAAAGACTTTGCTCCTTGAGTGTATAGGATGAATGTTTATGGAGGTCCTTCTCCATTCCCAGGAGAATGAGAGGTAATAACACACTGTAGAGACTGCTCTCTTTAGCTTTGCACCTGCAGTTGAAGCAGAGTGTTTATGCCTACAACTGCCCCCAAAGAGAACACAGCCTCTGCAGCACTCACAGGTAAAACTGTGCGGAGGGCCATACGAACATAGCATCCTGCAGCCTCTGAGGAACAAGGCTCCTCCTGCTCTCATATGTACTGCCCTGGGGAAGGACAAGAGAGTAGGAGATGGAATAGGACTGTGTGGATGTAAAACACAGCTTGTGTTGTCACTTATGCCAGCCTACCTACCTCAAAAACAGCTGTGTCTGACTGACACTGGTGGCAGCGACTGGCTGCTACGGTCGCTTTGCTCGAGAGCTCAGGGCGGCGTACCTCGGTCAGGATGGAGTTTGGCGGCCATGCAGGCAGCGCCCCCTGCGGGCCCGGACGGCACTGTGCCCCCGCCCCGCCCCAAGCGGTTCGTGCCCGGCCGCAGCCCCGGCTTCGCTTCCGTGCGCCCACGGCGCAGTAATACAGCGCCGCGTCCCCGAGCCGGGGCCGGGCGAGACGCAGAACGCTGGAGCGGCGGTCTGTCGACACCCACAGCTGCCCCTTCGGGTCCGGCACCTCCTTGGAGCCTTTGACAGCGCTGACGAGGAATGCGGGGCCTCGGCCCGGGAGCTGACGATACCAGTAGATGGAATACCCGATCTGTATGTTGGGGTGTGAGCAGGTGATGTTGACTGCAGCCCCCTCGGTGGTCTCTGCCAACGGCTCCTGTTGCACCTGAGCTCTGCTCACAGCCACTGCCGAGAAGAAGAGAAGCAGCAAACTCAGAAAATCCATTTTCTCCCCCAGAAATTTCATGAAGGAGCAGAGAGGTGCACGAGGTCGGAAAGAAGCCGAACAGACAGAGGCGAGCACGGCCCCTTCCCCCCGCAGCCCCACCGGCGGCAGCCCCGCGCACCCAGGAGCCCCGCGGCCCGGCACTGCCGCATCCCGCCGCTCCGCCGCCCGCGCTGCCTCCTCCCCGCCGCCAGCTCCGCCCCGGGCTGCTCCAAACCACCTCGCTGTCTGTAGGATGTCACGTAGTGGCATCTTAATTTACCTGCTCCAGAATACACCGTTGAGGAAGGTATTAATGGAGTACAGTTGGTCAGTAGTTCCCTGAAACTGCAGCATAGGAAGTTCCACACAAATATGCGCAAGAACTTCTTTACAGTGAGGTGACGGAGCACTGGAACAGGCTGCCCAGGGAGGTGGTGGAGTCTCCTTCTCTGGAGATGTTCCAGACCTGCCTGGATGCCGACCTGTGCGACCTGCTGTAGGGAACCTGCTTTGGCAGGGGCTTGGACTCAAAGATCTCTGGAGGTCCCTTCCAACCCCTACAATTCTGTGATTCTGTGAGTTCCCCTTCTCAGTCCTGCTAAATGTTTGTTTTTGATGCATGTTGCTTTTCCTAGCTACGACAACCACCCCTGAACTGTCATGACCTCTGAGGGATGACAGAGAGCTGCATCACAACAGCATCACCAGATCAACCACCTTGGATGCAACCCAGATCATTTCAAGGGCACAAGTATGTCCAACTGGATTAAGTTCTCTGGTAGGTTTTCTTCCTGTATAGGGAGTGCTTCTTCACTACCATGTATTCTGTGAAAGAAGCTCAGGGGCCCTGTAGATCTGTCTAAAAGAGCTATCATGAAAATGGATGAAAACCATGCATTCATTATATATTCATATATATATTCACTTCTCACTATTTCTGGCATCTCATGGTCCAGAGGACATACAATTTCCTTAGCTTTCTTTTTGCTGCCATAATAGATTTAAGGATGCTTTTCTTACAGTTCTTCCTGGCAAGTTTTCATCTCAGGCTGCCCTGTGGTGCTTCTGACTGTATCTCTGCTTGAGCAGCAATGTCTCTGGTTTGCTCACACTTCGACTGCCCCTTTTTTCAAATTCAGAAATCTCCAGAATTCCTCCTGTCCAGCCATACTGCCCATCCTGCATTTATTGGGGTGGCTAAAGTCACTGCTGTCTGGAAGCAGAAATGCATGGAAGAGTTGCGAGGGATTGTGCACTGATATGCAGACAAACTTTTGGAGTCCTTCTGCAGCACTGGAGTTGCCATTCCTTGCCAAGGAAATCAAACAGCTGAGACTTCAGCAAATTGGAGAATCCACTACCAAAGGGAGGTGTCTCCTTTAAGTCTCACACAACTTTTCTCCATCCTCCAGTCACAAAGCCTGAGTTCAGCCTCTTCTGATGAGCCCCTTCAATGGATCTAAAACATTCTCCCCAGTGTCCAGAGGGCTGTGCCTCTACTGAAGCTCCATGTGTGTGACTGAAGCAAGAGTGCTGTTCTTCTTCCAGGATATCACCATCTTCCAGCCTCAACCATCCTGACAGCCTCTCTGAATGGCCTGTTTGCTGTCGACTCCACCTGCTGTGCCTTCCTTGCTTTGTGCTGTTGAGGCTCTAGTCTTAGACTGGGGACACCCTTGAAGTGTATGTGAGCACCTGAGAAGCACAGACATCCTGCAGGGATCAGGGTGTGCTGGCTGACATCAGACTCAAGAAGAACCAACATTGTGCCCTGGCAGCAAAGTGGTCCAAGTGAATTTGCAGGCATACTAAACACTCCATAGTCTTCAGTTCAAAAAACATCAATTATTCATCATAGTCTTGTTGTGTCCTCAAATGGAATGCATTTCCTAGTTCTGGGCTCCAAAACATAAGTTTTTAAATGTTTTTAAAGCAGCCAGAGGAGGACAGCAGAGCTGATAGTGGGGCTGGAAGGCATATCCTACGAGGAGAGCATGAGAACATTTGGGTTGTCCAGTTTGGTGAACACAAAGCTTTGAGGCAGCCCCGTTGCTCACTTCTTATTAGGAAGGAAAGCAGAGAGGGAGGTGCTGGTCTTTTCAGCCTACTAACTGGTGACCAGACATGTGCAGGAATGGCACAAAACTTCACCAGATGTTCAGGCCAGATAGTAGTGATTCTGTAAATCTGTCGATCATGAAACACTCTAAGACTCAAATGGGAGTGTTAGAAAGCAGAAATTCTTTATTTTTGGTGCTGGATGCATGGGGGATGAGCTCCACCTATCATGCATAAGTTTCAAAAAAGATTCTCAGCTTATATTCATTACTTATGTTACACATACACAAATGCTTTCCCATACAGTATAGAGATATTGCATACTTCCACATAAAATTATTGACATGGAATTCAGCCTCCTCCCACAAGTTCAGTCTTTTTGTGGTGATGGTTGCACAAGCCTCTGGATGAAGTCATTACACTTCCTCCCTGTGTTCACTGCATGAACCCCATATCCAACAATGCTCAGTTAGCTCTTGGCCTCACTCACACAATACTTGCTTACAAAAAATGAGCTGATTCAAAGCAGAATTTCCCTCACCTACTCAATACAAGATGTTCAGCATATCACCGTTATCTGGTTGGTACAAAGGCACAGATTCTTCCTGTTACCTAAGCAGAGTCCAGTGTATCCAGCAAGGAGCATTGGCCAGCTTGTTGCAGCTTGCATCACTAGAAAAAGAATAGATTGATGTGAAAGTGGTCAAACACTGGATCAGGCTTCATGGAGAGGTGGATGAAGGCCCACGCCTGTCAGTGTTGACACATTTTCATAATGCTTTCATTATCATGCCTTTCCTTGTGGTTAGCACTACTGGGGTCAGACAATTGAACCTGATGATATTTGCAGGTGCCTTCCAGCTCCTCTCTTCTCCATTAGCTCTGTTAGCAGGAAGACAGAGATTAACAGAATCTTTTGGTATCCTGAAGTGCCTCTGATGTGACCGGGACAGGTGTTGCTATGTGGGACACACAAGTCACACAAACACTCAGCTGCTGATGCATACATGTGGAATCATGCAAACCTCTGTACCCACAGGCAACTGCATAAATCCAGCACACAGGCTCTGGTTGTTTCACACCACTGCCCTACTAATCACGCTGACATCTTTTGCCTTTGCTCAATTCTTCCAGCACGTGAATTGAATGTTCTGCCCACACTGATGTGTGCTGCTCGGAAATGCTTGGGTCTTTCTTCTTGCCACTCAACAGATGCCTTCCATGAGCAATGGGAGTGACATATCAGGATGTGACAAGTAGCAGCAACACAGGAAGCCAACACACAGCCCATACCAATAGCTGGGATGTTTTGCAGTCAAGAGGTTCTTGTCACAAAATAATCACTGCTTCTAGGGCTGCTTCTGGAAATGGGACAGCTTGGGTCCACTATAAAAGCCTGTCCAGCTCCTTGCTCTCTCATCCACTTCTCCTTCCTCCATCTTCTTGGGAACCAGGTGAGTGTGAAGCCCCTTCTTGTTCTGTTCTCTTCCTTCTCCAAACAGAGTTCTGATCTTGGCAGAACTCTCAGCTGCTATTGGCTCTGTTCCATTGCCTGTTTCTGCTTGTCATGATGGAGAAGTGGGGAGAATGTCATAGCCTGCTGTAATCAGATGTCTTGTGGACTAGGGTCTGGGCAGTATTTGGATAGGTCCCCATGGCTTTCATTGGGCTTTGTCAGGATGAGACCAAGAATCCCTTGGACATCCCTGAACTGTCTTCAGTTCCCAGCACTGCATGTGCATTGATTCCCTCATAGTGTGATGCTAGGCTGCTCCTCATGCATCCCCATGTTCTGCTTCCAAATAGGTGCACCTCCATCCCTGAGACATGTCCTGCTGTGACCAGTGCCAGCCATGCCGGCCCTGCGGCCCGACCCCCCTGGCCAGCAGCTGCAATGAGCCCTGTGTCAGGCAGTGCCAGAACTCCACCATCGTCATCCAGCCCTCTCCCGTGGTGGTGACCCTGCCCGGACCCATCCTCAGCTCCTTCCCGCAGAACACCGCCGTGGGCTCCTCCACCTCCGCTGCTGTTGGCAGCATCCTCAGCTCTGAGGGCGTGCCCATCACCTCGGGGGGCTTTGACCTCTCCTGCATTTCCAACCGCAGCTGTGACAGAAGATGCACCCCCTGCTAAATGCGCTGAATGATGTCCCAGGCAAGGACCCCCAGGAATGCTAAGCATGGACCAAAGAACAAATGTTGTGATGCTGGTTTTGGCCTGGAAGACAGACATGTACTGACAAGCCTGGAGTCTCTGACAACATGGAGAATGTCTACTCATACTGTCTTTCACTCACTCTTTCTATCCAATTTCATTACTGTCTTTTCCCTTTAGACATGTCTGTTAGTATCCACAAAATGAACCCTGAGTGAAATTCTCATGTCTCTTAAACTCTGTGCTGAAATACAGTTCTCTGTGGCCATGCTGCCATAAGAAAGGGGAACTGATTCTTGTCTACAGCTACTGCTCTTCTTGCAATGACTTAATTTCTGCTCAGACTTATTAAACACTTTCTGCATCATTTAGCTTTTCCTTCTCTGCTTGTTTTTTTTTTTTTTTTTCCCCCATCTCTGTAGAGATGGCGAGGAAGAAAGGGATGTCTTTGGTGAGAACAAGCTAGGGAGATTCTGCCACTCCTCTGGTTATTGGAGGTCATTGTACAGTGCTGGCATTCATCTTCCAAGCGCATTTTATTGAAGGAGAGGAAGACATTCCTAGATGTTCCTCCTCCACCAGTGACCATCAGTCCCTGTCTTGCAGTGTTTCTCCTTACACAGGTATTGACCCTTGAGCATGCCAAGTGAATGGAAACCTTGACAAATGACATCCTCAAGAGAAGATCCTCTGCATTGGAGAGTCTCTGTGAACACAGAAGTTTCACACACGCTGGGGAAATTCTGGCTTTGGGAGGAGCAGTATTAGGGAAGGAGACTCAGAGAAAGTTGTTTCCAAAGGCCATCAAGAACTGGGAAGGCATAGCTTTCTTGAAGTTGTACCTCTGTCTCTATTCCATTTTCCCATGCCTTCCACTCACCCCATCACTGAGGGTACAGCTTTCCTGTGTAATTCTAGCAGCCTTCAGCAGAGCTCCTGGCCTTGCCATACTTTTGCCAAGTTGTCTATGGTCGAGGGCTTCCACAGGGCGGTATTGCTACCAGCTACAGAAGTCTGGTAGTATTGCCTATCGTATTGCCTGTTGTACTGGAGCCCCCAGTCCCTCTCAGCTCAACACTCCCATGGGTGCAGCAAGGCCCAGGATAGTGACTCATGCCCGAACACTCATGGCTTCTCAGTGGTGTCATGTCTTCCCCAAGCACGGAACTCTGCTCCTCAGGCTCAGGAACCGCAAGGCCTTCAAAGTGCTGCAACCTTTCTGCACTCTACAGGATCTCTGTACTTCTCCCAGGCACACAGGTCATGAACCAGCCCAAACACAGGACTCATGCTGCCCCGGGTCCCGCAGCTGCTGCTGCCCGTGGTGCTGCTGTCGCCGCTCGAGGAGCCCGAGAAGGGCCGGAAGCAGCGCCGGGATGGGGGGCTGTGAGTGTGGAGCATCAGGCTTTGAATGGCATGGTTATAGATTCCCTGACAGTGTTCAGCTGGATCCAAAGCTGAGTCCGGATCACAGAGACATTCACACCGTAAAATCTCTTTTAGGGAGGATTCAGCCAATCCATCCCCACCCTCATCAGCCCACACACAGCCTGTGAGCAGTCAATTGGCTTCAGCTGCATGTACTAAATGCCACATTTCCCTCACCCTTGCCAGTACAGCTGGGTGGTTATGGGGATAAAAACTTGCCCTTGCCATGTTGGGTTGTGGCTCAAGAACCACCCCTGTTCCATTAGACAATCATGGGCCCCTGCTCTTGTAGCAGCACACAGCACACAGCAGGGACATCTTTAGCCCCCTTCTGACTCCCCAGTTTGGCACCAAAACCACTCATGCCACTCTCCCCAGTAACTGGTAATTTCTCCATCCGGTGTGCACAGGACAGAGTGAGATGGTGCAGAGTTAAGAAAAGAGTAATTGAAAGGACACAACAGACTGTGATGATCAGTCACATGGCTCAACCAGATCTGAGGGGCCCCTGCTGCATGCCCCTCTATCACTCCTCATATGTTCATGTCTTTCTCTGTATACCCCAACATGATATATTATAAGTCTGTCTCACACCAATCCCTGTACATGTCCTGATTCACAGCTGCATCTCTTGCAAAGGCCAGGTTCATCTTCCTGGAAACAGACCTGTGGTTTCTAGATTCCTCATCAGCTTGGGTGAATGTGAGAATTTATTTCTTTCCATCATTTCTATGCTATCCTTGAGTGTCTGTTTGTCTCTGTATGCTGCTTGATTGGCTCCCCTTTTCTCTCATCCTGTTTCATGATGTTCTGACAACTCTTCCCATTCAGGGGCCCTCCACACACATGCTCATAGTGCCCTTTGTCCAGTCATGAAGAGCAAGTATGGAAAATTAAAGACCACTGGTACAGCACTGATCTGTGAGAGACCCTGTAATAGATTCCAGTCCCTAGCTGTACTCTGAATTGCAGCCACAACCGTTAGAGCACAGCAGATCATCCAGTTTTCCGCCTACATAACTATGCATTAACCCTCGCCACAACTCACTCATGTGGTTGTGTGGGGACTATACAACAGGCAGCCAAAGCAGTCTCACCAAAATCTAAGCATACAACGTTCACTGTCCTCAGTTTTTCAATCTTGTATGTGATTTACCTTCTGCACAACCAGGCTGGCTGCTGTGAATCATTGTGTTGTCCTTTGCATATTTAACAATGGCATCTGAAGATATTTCCTCTGAAACACTGTAGGAAGGAGTGAAAGGAATGCATCTGATGTGTTCTTCCCAGCATCCATGGCTAGACAATCTGTGGGGCAATGCATTTAGGAATTGAGCAGCCCTTCCCTTATCCCTGAGGAACTGCAATAATGGAATCAGCTGGAGTGCACCATGCCCAGCTGTGCTCCGTGTGCTGGAGGGTATAATGACAGAAACAGAGTTCCATCATTGAAGGAGAAGATGGAGCTCTCTATGGAAATGTTCTGCACAGTGTGACTTGGGTAAATCCACTGGTTCTGTCTGATGCAGAACAAAGATGGGGTTCCCAGCACCAGAAGGGAGTTGGGATTTATTTGCTGACTCTAGACCTCTTCCTATTATGTCTTACTAAAACCACCACTTTATTTCACAATTTACTGTCATGCTTTTCTTCTGGAATCTGTAACAGATCCTGCACAACTTCTGTCCCTACGTTCTCATGTCTGGGGCAGAATAGGAAGAGGCAAAAGAGGGCAGCAGGATTTTCCTGAGAGCACTGTGAGGTGGGATGAGGTCACACTCAGGAGCTGTGCAGCAGCTCAATCTTAGGAGTCTCCTTTCTTGCCACTGAAAAGATGCCTTCAATGAGGATCAAACGTAGCATAATGTGGGCAATGAAATTGCAATGCACAGGAAACCAACGTACAGTCTGGAATGTTTTGCATTCAAGATGAACTTGTCAGAAAATAATCACTGCTGGAAATGATGCCTCTGGACATGGATCAGCTTGAGTCCACTACAAAAGGCAGTGCATCTAATTGCCCTCTCATCTACTACTCTTACGGCCTTCTCCATGGGAACCAGGTGAGTGTAAAGCCCCTTCTTACTGACCTCCTCCTCCAAATGGAGGACTCAGCTGCTCTCAGTTCTGTCCCATGCCAAATCTTGGGACTGCTTTTCATGGGAGAGTGAAGTGTTGAGAAGATTTGTCACGGAGGCAATCTGCACCTGAACTGAGAAACTTTATGAGCTAGAGTCTGGACAGTAGCTGCATAGATCCTGCTGGTTATTTCTAGGCTCTGGCAGGATGAAACCAAAAACCCTTAAGTATCCATCTCCCAGAGGTGTATATACCTTAGCTCCCTCATGGCATGATTGCAGTTTGCTCCTCATGCGAGATGCCCCTTCACCTGGGTAGACCTCCAGTCCCAAGACATGTCCTGCTAAACCCAGTGTGTGCCATGCAGGCCCTGTGTCCCCACCTCCTGGCCAGCAGCTGCAATGAGCCCTGTGTCAGGCAGTGCCAGAACTCCACCATCATCATCCAGCCCTCTCCCGCGGTGGTGACCCTGCCCGGACCCATCCTCAGCTCCTTCCTGCAGAACAAGGTGTTATGGGATCCTCCACCTCCGCTGCTGTTGGCAGCATCCTCAGCTCTGAGGGTGTGCCCGTCACCTCGGGGGGCTTTGACCCCTCCTGCATTTCCGGTAATGTGGCAGAAGTGCCCCCCCAGCCAAAGGTGCTGGACACTGCCCCAGACAAAGGCAGCCATGAACGCTGAACACGGCACTGGACAGAACAAGAAAGTAAGAGGCCAGACTGACTTCTCTGCCAACATGGAGAAAGTCTATCAATACTGTCTTTCCCTGTCTTTTCCTGTCTAATATCACTGCTGTCTTTTCCCCTCAGAGACCTCTTTTAGTACATTCAAAACCAGCTGTGAGCTACCTGCTTGCCTCTCTATAATTCTTGGAGGGTAAATCTGGGCCCTGTGGCAATGCTGCCATAGGAATGATTCTTGTCTGTTCCTGCCACTCCCCACACTCAGTGTCCACTCTTGGGGTGATTTGATTTCCTTCTTCAGACTCATTAAATATTTGCTGCATCCTTTTGTGTGCCCTTCCCTGTTTATTTCTCCCCCCCCTCCATCTGTGCATAGATCACTGCTCTAGATATTGCAGACCAGCACACACTGCAGAGATCTCATCTTTCAGGCACTGTCTTTTGAAGCAGAGAAAGTCATCCCTACTTACTCCATAAACAATGCCAGTTAGACCTTGCCTTGCTGAATCTCTGCTTAGACATGTCATAGAACCATCGAATCATAGAATGATTTGAATTGGAAGGGACCTTTAAGATCATCTAGTTCCAACCCCTCCTCTGATAGGCAAGGACACTTCCCTCTATACCAGGTTGCTCCAAGTCCGATCCAGCCTGCCCTTGGGTGATTCCATGACAGGGGCATTTACAACCTCACTTGGCCAACTTGTGACAGTGTCTCACTATCCCTCACTGTAAAGAATTTCTTCCTGATATCTAGCCTAAATATACGCTTTTACAGTTTAAAACCATTTCCCCTCATCCTGTCATTGTTGACATAGTCTACCTAGATTGCCCTTCACTCCGTCTCCCACAGTATATTCCTGGAGATGCTGACAGACCGTGGCTAGGTATTCTGTTGGCTGGGCAAAAAGCTGGCCCAGAGAGTGATAGTGGATGGATTTAAATCCAGCTGGAGACATGTCATGTGTGGTGATTCCCAGAGATCAGTGTTGGGGACGCTCCACTTCGGTGTCGCTGTTACTGATCTGGATGAAGGAATTGAGTGCACTTTCAGCAAGTTTTAGATAACACCAATTTGGGATGAAGTGACCATGAACAAGGCCATATGCCAAGTCCTGCTCGTTGGTGACAGCTACTTCAGGAATGGCTACAGGCTTGGGGCAGAGTGGCTGGAAAGCTGTACGGAGGAAAAGGTTCTGGGGACACTGACTGATAGCTGGCTGAATGTGAGCCAGCAGTGTGTGTGCTTAGGTGGTCAAGAATGCTGGTGTCGTACTGGCTTGTATCAGAAATAGTATAGAATGTCCAGCAGGACTAGGGAGGAGACCATCCCTCTTTTCTCAGCACTGGTGAAGCTGCTCTTTGAGTACTGTGTTCAGTTTTGTCTCCTGACTTGAGGTAATGGAGCATGTCCAGAGAAGGGCAATGAAGCTGTGAATTCTTATGAAGAAAGCCAGAGGGAACTGGGACTGTTTAGTCTGGAGAATAGGAGACTGAGGAGTGACCTTATCACTCTCTACAACTGCCTGAAAGGAGGTTGTAGCAAGGGGGAGATTGGCCTTTTTTCTCCAGGTAACAAACAATAAGGCTATAAGCAATATCGTCTGGGCCCATCTCATCAGAGCCAGACCATCAAGGCAACAGGACTGAGGGAGACTGAAGAGAAGCACAGTAGAGAATGTGTGGGTGATTGTGTTTCCTGGAACATGGAAGCAGGGTAGTTCTCCAATAGTGGAAAAATCTAACTGGACGTCATAGTGGTTCTCTCTGGATAACAACAAGTACATGTAATGTTTCCAAAAAAAGTGTTACATCTGGCAAATGCCAAACCATTTTGTCTAGGCATGGTTTTTTTTGATGGAATGATTTTCAAAGCATAATGTATAAAATTTTTCCCTGTATGGAGATGTAAATTGATACTGGAATTATAGATCCAGCCCAGGCCAGCATCACTTGCCTGAGATGGATCCATCTCAGCACTTTGAGTTCTCTGCCATCACTCACTCGTTCCTGGCCCAGAAGAGCTATGGCCTCTCAATCCCAGCACTCAGAAGAAGCCTGCATGACAGAATGGTTGTGGCACAAGCCAGAAAATGAACAAGAGCATGAAGGGAAGCAGCCACACAGCTCATGTCATGGACTGTTTTCCATTCATCACAAGCTCTACAGAAAATTGTCACTTCCATGAAGCTGGGCCTGGGCCTGGGGCATTGCAGGGTCTCCATTAAAGGCAGCTCGATTCCTTCACCCTCTAATCAACATTTCTCACCTCTTTCTTCCTGGTATCCACGTGAGTCTGAAGCCCTTCTCCCACGTCCTTTGCTGATGCCTGTGTGGGGCTTGGCTGAGATGGATTTTCCACTGACAGAGACAGCAGCCTTGTTGCATCTGGCCAGGCTTTTCATATCACACCTGCATAAAGTGAAGACAATCTTTTACCCTTCTGTTCATTTTTATACGGCCATAAGCATCTTCCTTTGGATTAAAGGCTGAGATTCCTGGGATTGTTAACTTGGAGGAGTCAAAGAGAGGATCGTATCAGTGCTTATAAATACCGAAAGGGAAGGTGTCAAGAGGATGGGACCAGGATTGTTTCAGTAGTGCCCAGTGTGGGAACAGGCACAAACAGGAATACCATCCGAACATGGGAAAGGACTTCTTTACTTTGAGCATGAAAGAGCAGAGCACTGGAACCAGCTGCCCAGGGAGCCTTTGGTGTCTCTTTCCCGGGAGATACTGAAAACCCACCTGGGTGCTTTCCTGTTCTGCCTGATCTAGGAAACACGCTTTAGCATGGGAGTTGAATTAGATGATGTTAAGATGTCCCTTCCAATCTCTACAATTCTGTGATTCTACCAGGCAGCCAAAATGGTCCATTGAGTGCTCCTGGCAGGAAGACAAACTGCTCCTCACGTGTCCCTGTGCTCTGTTTTCTGCCTGCAGTCTCTGGGAGGTAAAACTTCAGCTCTGATCCATGTCCTCCTATGACCAGTGCCTGCCATGCCCAGTACCTGCCATGTTGGCCTTGGTTGCACACGAGAGGAAATGTCGACCCTGGCTTCTCTGACAGCAGGCCAATGTCTACCATTACTCTCTTCCACTCACTCTTGCTCTCAAGTTTCTTTACAATCTTTTTTCCTCAAAGATCTGTTTTAGATCCTCCTACAAACAGTCTGGACTGACATATTTGTCTCTCTCCATTTTTGGGACTGGTAGATGGATCCCCCATAGGAACTCCTCTTTTTATAGGGTAACAGTGTCTTGTTTTCTCCTGCTGCTTACCACACTAGAGGCTTTTACTTTGATGCATTCTCGAGCGTTTCTGCCTGTTATGCTTACAACTGCATAGAAATGGTCTTAGGAAAAAACAATTGCTTTGGTGGGAATTAGCTGAGGGCACTCTTTCACCTCTCTAGGCAGTGAAGGTTGGGACACACTGAAGAGATTCATCTTTCATGCACTGTCTCTTAAAGCTGAGAAAGAAATCCTTGATTACACTATAAGGAAAAAAATCAGTCCTTACCTTGCTGTGTGATGTGAAAGAAAATATCTTTATGCAGGACACTATCTCATCAGCCATGAGGGGTTTGTTGGAAATCTGAAAATCAAAGACAGCCTTGGCAGCAGTGACCATGAACTCATAGAATCACTGAAGGCCTTGGTTTGGAAGGGATCTCAAAGGTCATCTAGTTTCAAATAACATGCTGAGGGCACAGATGACAACAGCTAAATCAGGCATGAGAACAAGTTACCAGGTCTCCATCCAACCTAGCCTTGAATGTGGGTGATAGGGCACCCACAAATTCTCTGGGCTGCCTCTTCCAGCACTTCACCACCAAGTCAGCAAAAGGGTGTATCTGGGGCTGCATAACCAGATACAGTTCTCCAGATGGGACTGACAATCACCTACCTTGCCCAGCTGGGCACCTCCCTTTTCATCCAGCCCTGGATAATTTTGGACTTCTGGGCTGCAAGTGCGCACTCCTGGCTCATGTCAAGTTTTTCATCTACCAGGATCCCTAAGTTCTTCTTTGCAGGGCTGCTGTCAAGACGTCCTTCTCTCAGTCTCTATCGATACAACTTACACTTGGCCTTGTTGAACCTCATGGTGTTCATAAGGGTTCATCCTTCAAGCTTGCGCAGGTCCCTTTGGATGGATCTCTTCATTCTGTTATATCAACTGCACCACTAAACTTGGTGTCATCTGCAAACTTGCTGAAGATGCACTCGATCCCATTATCTATGTTATTATTAAACAGCTTCTCAATGACATGAACACAGGGATTGAGTGCACCCACTGTAACTATGAGAGACTATCTGAAGAAGTGCAACCAGGAGAGCAAGGAATGTGAATTTCCCCCCTGCTTTTGTGAAACCCCACAGAAAATAGAGCGTTCAGCTGTGCATCCCCAGCATAAGAAAGATACTGACCTGTTGGAGTGACTCCAGAGAAGGGCCATGAAGGTGGTCAGACAGCTGGAGAACTTCTGCTATGAGAGATTTGTTGTTGTTTATCCTAGTGAGGGGGAGACTTGAGAGCAGCATTCCATTATGTGAAGAGTGCTCACAAGAGAGATGGGGAGGGATTCTTAATCAGTGGAAGTAATGACAGGACAAGGTGCAATGGCTTTCAAGTAAAAAAGAGCAGAATTAGGTGAGATATGAGGAAGAAATTCTTTACTGTGAGGATGTTGAGGCACTGGAACAGGTTGCCCAGAGATGTGGTGGATGCCCCACTGTGGGAAGTGTTCAGCGATGGGCTGGATGGGACTCCAAGACATGTGATCTAGTGGAAAGTATGCCTGCTTGTGGAGGAAAAAGAACCGGATGATCTTTAAGGAACATTCAACACAAAATATTCTACAAGTCTGTGAAAATGTTTTGTATTGTGTTGGTTTTTTTTGTAAGCTGAAAGATTGCACAGAGATGGCACAATCCAAAACAGTCATAGACTCTTTTCTGAGGGCACTGTTACATGAGGTAGTGTTAGATCCAGGCAGAAAACACACAAAAATGGAAAAGCCAAGATAAGAGAATCACAAGCCTAATCCTCATGTACAGGAACCAGCTGATGCTTGCTGGAGCTTCTTCCTGAGGATGGTACATCCAACAGCCCCACTGCAGTGAACCAGGCTGAAGTCACTTGCCTGCTCTGGACCCATCCAGCACTTGAGCCGAGCCATCTGCCTCACCAGTGCAATCCTGCCCTACAAATCTTTGGGCCTTTCACTGCAGCACTTCAAAGAATCCTTCATTAGAGAATGAGCACGGCAAATAATCTGGAAATGAAAAGGTAGCACTGCAGGAAATCAAAACACAGCCCATATGATGAGAAGGGCTGGCATGCATTCCAGCTGGGCTTGTCAGAAAATTATTGCCTCTATCAAGGGTGTCTCTGGGCCTGCAGCAATGAAGGACCAGTATAAAAGGCAACCCAGATCCCAGCTATCCTATCCTCTTCTCTTGTCTCCTTCTTGTTGGGAACGAGGTAAGTGTGAAGACCTCTTTCTAATTCTTAGTGAGATTTTGCCTCAATAGAAATGTTATCAGATAGTGGAGCTCCATGCTATGGGAGACCATAGAGGGGATAATGTCAGTGCAGAGAGTGCTTGGGACACAGCTCACATGGCTGTAGATTTATGCAGTCCATGAGAGTCTCCCTGGTCCATACTGCTCTTTCTAGGGCCCTGGCACAATGAAGGGATGTGGCCAGCTGTCACAGCCTTCTCCTCTATCCCGAGAAGTTGCCTTGGCTCCTTGACTCAAGCTACCCTTCCCATACCTTGGTTCTCTTTTTCATTCTATCTATCCTTTCCAGGTGCACCTCCAGTCCCAAGTCATGTCCTGCTACACCCAGTGTGTGCCATGCCGGCCCTGCGGCCCGACCCCTCTGGCCAGCAGCTGCAATGAGCCCTGTGTCAGGCAGTGCCAGGACTCCACCATTGCCATTGAGCCCTCTCCCGTGGTGGTGACCCTGCCCGGACCCATCCTCAGCTCCTTCCCACAGAACACCGTTGTGGGCTCCTCCACCTCCGCTGCTGTTGGCCGCATCCTCAGCTCTGAGGGCGTGCCCATCACCTCGGGGGGCTTTGACTTGTCCGGCTTGGGCAGCCGCTCCTGTGGCAGAAGGTGCCCGCCCTGCTGAAGCTGCTGGTCCTGGAGAAATTGTTCCAGAAAACAGGAACGTGGTTCTGGATCAACAAGACATCTTCAAGCCCCTGCGTTCAGATTACCTGACCATCCTCAGCTATTCTATGAACTGCTGTCAGGAAGAGGCAATCCTGGGCTTTATGTCAACTTGCCTCATGTCTCAGCTGCCATTCCTCATTCCTACCTATCTTTGTCTCCACTTTTTCTCTGATTTGTTCTTTCCTATGATCCTGTGAGATGTGAGTTTCCTCAGAACCAGTCCATTCTCTGCTAGAAAATAAGACACGTGCCTAGCATGAACTCAAACAAACATGGGATCATGGGAATCCTGTACTGTGGAGCCTCTGCTCTGAGTGATCTCATTTTCCTATTTAAAAATTCATTAAAGATTTCTGCATCTTAGTGTAAGTCTTTGATATTCTTTCTCATCGTGTGTGGCCTCCAAAGATGCCCAGAGAGAATGGATTTGCTCCTGGCAGGTATAGGATGAATGTTTATAGAGATCCTTCTCCATTCCCAAAAGAATGCGAGGGTATGAGATACTGCAGAGGCTTGTCTCTTCAGCATTGTCTCTTGTAGCTGAACAACACACACCTGGCAGTGCCAGAGGAGGCAACTATTGGCCTCTGACTGTAGCGTTCATGCATACAGCTACCTGCACAAGAGAGAACACAGCCTCTGCAGTGCTCACAGGAAAAGCTGTGACTGTGTGGAAGGTCATGGGAATAAGCAACGCTGTAGGCTCGTAAGAACAGGGCTCTTCTGCTCTGAGATGTACTGCACTGGGGAAGAAGCAGAGAGCACGAGATGAAATAGAACTGTGTGAATGTCTTTCCGTTGTCAGACACAGCTTGCGTTGTCTGTAATGCCATCTCGTCCAACTCAAAAGTAACTCTGACCGACATGGGCCTCAGTCAGTGGCTGCTATGGGAGCAGAGCTCGTTTCTGTGTAGAGCTCAGGGCGGCGCACCCCGGTCAGGATGGAGTTTGGCGGCCATGCAGGCAGCGCCCCCTGCAGGCCCGGACGGCACTGCGCCCCCGCCCCGCCCCAAGCTGTTCGTGCCCGGCCGCAGCCCCGGCTTCGCTTCCGTGCGCCCACGGCGCAGTAATACAGCGCCGCGTCCCCGAGCCGGGGCCGGGCGAGACACAGGGCGCTGGAGCGGCGGTCTGCCGACACCCACAGCTGCCCCTCCGGGTCCGGCACCTCCTTGGAGCCTTTGACAGCGCTGACGAGGAATGCTGGTCCTTGGCCTGGAAGCTGACGGTACCACTGGATGTATTCATGTGACTGTATGTTGGGGTGTGAGCAGGTGATGTTGATGCCGGTGCCCTCGCTGGTCTCTACCAACGGCTCCTGCTGCACCTGGGCTCTGCTCACAGTCACTGCCGAGAAGAAAAGAAGCAGCAAAATCAGAAAAATCATTTTCTCCCATAGCAATGTCTTGCATGAAGAGAGAGGTGCACGAGGTCGGAAAGGAGCCGAAGGGACAGAGGCATTCGCGACCCCAGCCCCGCAGTCCGGCCCCGCCGGCGGCAGCCCCGCGCACCCAGGAGCACCGCGGCCAGCCCCGGCAGCCCCGCGGCCCGGCACTGCAGCATCCCGCCGCTCCGCCGCCCGCGCCGCGCTGCCCCCGCCAGCCCCGGCTCTGCTCCGCCCGCGCCGCCTCCTCCCCGCCACCGCCGCCGCCGCCAGCTCCGCCCCGGGGCTGCGCCCTGCGCCGGCGGCACTCGGGCTTGCTGCGGGCTGCCAGTGCTGGGCGCCTGTGCGCGTGTAACGGGGCTTGAGCTTTGCGTGTACTTCAGCGTAGCCCGGACTCTGCGGTGTAGGCGGAGATCTGGGCAACGGCTGGGAAACCTCCTCTGGCACAGGGGAAACAAGCTGCCCTCCTGAAGCATCCGTAGAGAGGAGGGCTGGCGAGGGCAGACAGGACGGGAACGGTCGGGGAGAACGACGCGGCCGAATCCTGCTCCTCACGCTGTGCCCGGCGCTGCCGCAGATCCAAAGCCCGGCATCGGAAACGGGTCGTGTGCTGCTGCCCGGGAACGCGGCACCCCGAGAGCTCCCCGAGCCCCGGGTCCCGCAGCTGCTGCCGCCCGTGGTGCTGCTGTCGCCGCTCGAGGAGCCCGAGAAAGGCCGGCAGCGGAGCCGAACTGGAGGCAGGGCAAGTGGAGCATCAGGATTTGAAAGCGTGGAAGAAGCCTAGAGGGAGCCTGTAGCCACGGTTACAAATTTTCTGACAGTGTTTTAATCGGATCCAAAGCTGAGCCCGGATCTCAGAGACATCCACTCCGTAAAATCGTGTTTGCAGGGGGATTCAGACAGTCCATCCCCAACTCCAGCTGCACTTGCTAATGCCACATCTCTCTCACGCTTGGCAGTACAGCCGGGTGGTTATGGGGATAAAACCTGCCCCTGCCACATTTGGTTGGTGCTCAAGAACCACCCCTGTTTCACTACACAATTATGGACCCCTCTTCTGTAGTAACACAGCACATGGCAGGGACATCTTCAGCCCCAGTCTGACTCCAGCACCAAAACCACTCATGCCAGTCTCCCCAGTAACTGCTAATTTATCCATCCATAGTACACAGGACACAGTAAGATGGTGCAGAGTTAAGAAAAGACTGATTATGGGGACAGGAGAGTCTGTGGGGATCAATCATATGGCTCAACCAGATCTGATGGGCTCCGCCTGCACATGTTCTCATACGTTAAACCCTTTCCATGTATATTCCAAACAGCAATTCTATAGGTCTGTCTCACACCAATCCCTGTCCATGTCCTGATTCACAGCTGCATCTCTTGCAAAGGCCAGGTTCATCTTCCTGGAAACAGACCTGTGGTTTCTTGATATCACATCAGCTGGTGTGAATAATGACATTTATTTCTTCCCATCATTTCCATATACTCTTTTCATGCTGTTGGCATGTTGTTGCCTGGATCCTCTTTCTACTCCTTTGGCTTTGGGAGGAGCAATATTGGGGAAGGAAACTCAGAGAAAGGCATTTCCAAAGGCCATCAAGAACAGGGAAGGTATAGTTTTCTTGGGGTTCACCCTCTGTGTCTATTCCACTTTCCCATCCCTTCCACTCACCCATCACTGAGCTTCTCTGTGTGGTCCCAGCAGCTGTCACAGAGCTCCTGGTCCTGCCATTAATTTGCCAAGTTGCCTATGGTCAAGGGCTTTCGCCAGTCAGCAGTGCTACCAGCTACAGTAGGCCACAGATTGCAGCCCACAGTCCCTCTGAACTCAACACTCCCATGGGTACAGGAAAGCCCAAGACAGGAACTCATGCCTAAACACTCATGGCTTCTCAGTGGTGTCATGTCTTCCCCAAGCACGGAACTGTTCTCCTCAGGCTCAGGAAATGTAAGGCATTCAAAGTGCCCCAACCCTTCAACCCTTCTGCACTGAAGATTCCGTGTGAGAGCAGATATCCTCATTTCCACTGGAACATGGCAATGAGAGTGTGAGATGTTTCTGCACTCAATAGGATCTTTGTACTTCCCCTAGTCACACATGGCATGCACAAACCCAAATAAAGGACTCACACTGGAGTGTCATTCCCCAGACACCAAGATCCTCTCATATTCCCTGTGTGCCAGGTATGAAATAGCCTTTGTGCTCTATGCAGTATCTCTGATGCCCCCACACACACATGCAACTTCACACATCAGCACAGCCTACGGATCTGTTTTGTGAGGGCTTTTCTTTCAATCAGATTCTGTGTGATGCCAGCAGCACAGCAATGGCACTGAAAATCATTTCTACGTGACATCAGGATGGCAGCATCTCTCCTCAGGCCAGCTGTTGTATCAGGCAGTGCTGGCTCAGGTGGGACCACAGGACAAAGAGCATCAGAACCAAGCCCATCAAAGCCCAGTGTAACCACAAAGAAGAGCTCTTACCCCTCGCCAAGGACACAGTAGCACAGTCCTCCCCTTGCTCTGCTGCAAGTGTACATCTCTACAGCCCAACCTACTATTCTCCTCCTGCCTTGTCAGGCTCCTTGAAGGTCCAGTGCATTCAAAGGATGGAGCTTTCATGGTAAGCTATGTTTGGATCTGGCCTTGGCCTCTGATAGAAGGGGATCCATGCTGAGATGGCAGGGACAGGTGAAGAATGCCTTCTGGTGAGTGAAAGCAGAGGGAATAGAGAGAACTCTGGAGGTGATGCAGATGTAGGAAACTATCATGAAAAGCACAGTGTAAGGACGATGATGACAACAGGAACCATAAAGCCCAGAATAAAGCCTGACGGGATCCCCGCAGGCCAGTCCCAGAAGAGGCCCCTCATCCCAGTAGAAACTGACAGTGATATTCCTGGTACCCAGCCTGTAGCCAGGCAACAAGGACCATGTTGAGACCCACAGGTACTGATCGCTCCCTGCTGTGACAAAGGTGAGGCCAGGGTCAGGAGAGACATGGAGCAGATAATGACAAACAGGAGCATGTGGCAGCTGGGATGCTTGTTTAGCCCAGGAGAATGCACTGAATCAGAAAAGTCCTGTTCTCCTTTGCCATGGCCCTGTGCTTTCAGAAGGAGGTGATGTCAGAGTGAGATTTTCCAGCTCAATAAGAGCAGCAGCAGACTTCACACAGGATGTCATTTCCTGGCTTACGTGGTGCTCTCATGGCCTCTGCTGATCACTGCTGGAATCAATCTCTCTCCATCTCCTCTCTCTCTCACTTCTTCCACAGACACGTGTACACAAAGTGTACATCCTTCAACGTGTTCATCCTTCTCAGGCATCCATTCACCCATTCTTTACCACAAGAGCGATCCTGGAAGAAAAATACAAATGATAGTCTCAAGTATAGAATTTTTCTTGTTCCTGACTTTTTCTCTTCTGACTCATACCTGGCCTAAAAATCCTGGGGCTTCTCAATCTTAACACTCAGAAGAAGCTTCTGTGAGGGAATGGGTGTAACAGAGTCCAGAAAATGAAAAGGCAGCGTAAGTGGAAACAGCCACACAGCCCGTATCATTAGCTGGGATGTTTTCCATTCATTACATGGGCTACAGAGCATGGTCTCTTTTGTCTATAGCACTCCCAGGTCTAGAGCAGTGCAGGGCCATCATACTAACAACAAAAGTGTCCTCTCCTCTCTGGATCAAGTCAAGAAACCCTCTTACCTCTCTGAGACATGCCCTGCTACAAACAGTGGGTGCCATGCCCATCCAATGGTACGACCTCACCAGCCATCACCTGAAAGCAGCCCTGTGTCAGGCACAGTAAAAACCATACTGTCATCATTAAATCCCTCCCCATGATTGCAGCCCTGCTTGGCCTCAATGTCAGTGCATACCTACAGAACACCTCTGTGGGAACCTCTACCTCTGCAGCAATTGACAGCATCCTCAGCTGTGATGCAGTCTCCATCACTTCTGGGTGCTTTGATCTCTTCCGAATTTCCAGACACTACGATGGCAGAAGGTGCCCACCATGCTCAATTCCCCATTTTCTACCCTTTTCTCTCTTTTCCTTGTATTCCCTTCTTTTGGGTGTATAATTTCCCCATAGCCAACCTGAGTTCTATGGGACCAACACAAAGATTGCATTTTTAAATCTTGACCAGGGGGGATGTGCACAGATTTTTGGCAGCTCTGGTGCTGCCCACACAACATGGCTGTGTGGAAGAAAACTCATTTCCCTCTACAGTGTCACTAATGTTACCTGCATCCCAGTCCCAGCCTCCATGAGATCCTTTTAATAGTGATCTCAAGTTGCTAGGATTGAAGGGCAGCCCTGGACTGCACATGATAATGTGAGGATTTCATCATGTGGAAAGCATTTGTATGGAAGAATTACTACTAGAAAACCATGCATCATCTTCTCTGCTCCTCCCAACCCTGAGATTTCTACATGGAACTTAGGGAAGGAAGTTTTTACTTCTTACTGAAGCATGCTGAGACCGAGCCTCCTGTTTGTGAGTGAGCAAGAGGCAGAAAACCACCTCCCAGCCCCAAGACGACAGAGCTGCCGGAAATGACTCTGCTGGCTGCACAGGCAGGGCACTCATTGCCATAGCAACACCCACAGGTAACAACACCAATTCTCTTATAAGCCCGAAGCTCAGAGCCAAGCCCTGTTCCTCCTCTCTGGCTAATCAGGACTGCAGTTCCCCAGTGGAAGCACACACCTTCACCCACTGGCTCACAAGCACTCCCACAATCACAGCCCATCAGTGTGAGCACGGGCCCTCAGCTCATCCAATACCCCTGCCTGGAGCCTGGCTTCTCTTCCCCTGCATGTGGGTCTCCTCCTTTGCTCAGGATTGGCCAGCCTGCTGTTTGCTGGCCAACAGATGCGTGCAGTCACCCACTCCTCTCACACACATCCCCACACTCGTGCTGATCCCTCAGACATTGCCATGGCATCTCAGCCTGCCAATCCTCCTTTCCCAGGCTTTGTGTTTCCTTACCCATCTCTCTCCCAGACTTGAATGCTCTTTCCTCCTGGTCACTGGTTTAATCCTGATGTGCTGTGGATGTTGTTTTGGTTGTTGGTACCCAGATCTCTTCTGCACAGCAGTCTCAGCATCTACTGGCCTCGACCTTGAGGTATTTCCACATGAGAAAGAGAGCCCAGTTTCAGTGTTGCACAGACAAGTCAGGATTTAATAAGGAGACAGGATGGACTGCATTGATCAGGCACAGGGCTCATCCATATATGCAGATGTACTGACTGGAACTTTTGTCCTTTTTCCCTACAGTGCATCCCCTTATTCCTCCCCTCTCCTCTCTCACCATTCCCTAGCCACTCTTTAAAATGTTTGCATAGCCCCACAAGTCCCTCTAGAGCAATCCTAATTTTCATTTTCATCTTGTCTCTTGTCACTTACAGAGCTCAACCTCATCTAATTCAAATCTAACACATGGAGTTCCCCATAGCTGAAGCTGAAGCTGATCATCTATAGCTGAAGAGGTATAGTTTCACCAATTGTCATCCTATTTGGTTAGAGATCGGGGTCATCCTGTGCTTTGTTTATCAGTTTCATTTTACTTGTAATTCCCTTTAAGCTGATAAGGGACTTGATCCACAGCCTTCACGAGCCTGTAGCCCTCCCTGTGAACACACCTTACAGTGGCCTCAGCTGAATTCACACCTCACTGCCAGAGGCCCTGAATCTTGTCACACAGTCTCATACTCTCAAAACAGAGCCACTGAGGAGATCACATGCAGATGGCTGTGACACCAGCACTCATGAAAGTGTGCAGCTGGAACGCCTTTCTCCGGAGGATGCCGAGCGGTGCGAGGGACGCGTTCCATGTCAGCACTGCCAGCTCGGCGGGGCCGGGAGGGGGGAGCGGCAGCGCCCCCTGCGGGCCCGGACGGCACTGCGCCCCCGGCCCGCCCCAAGCGGTTCGTGCCCGGCCGCAGCCCCGGCTTCGCTTCCCGTGCGCCCAAGGCGCAGTAATACAGCGCCGCGTCCCCGAGCCGGGGCCGGGAGAGCCGCAGGACGCTGGAGCGGCGGTCTGCCGACACCCACAGCTGCCCCTCCGGGTCCGGCACCTCCTTGGAGCCTTTAACGGCGCTGACGAGGAATGCGGGGCCTCGGCCCGGGAGCTGACGGTACCACTGAATGACTTCGCTGAACTGTGTGTTGGGATGTGAGCAGGTGATGTTGATGCCGATGCCCTCGCTGGTCTCTACCGAAGGCTCCTGCTGCACCTGGGCTCTGCTCACAGCCACTGATGAGAAGATAAGAAGAAGTAAACTCAGAAAATTCCTTTGCTGCTACAGAAAATATAACACGGGATCCAAGCCAGCAGGAAAAGCCACTGAGGTTAAAAGGTCGTGAAGTAAGCACCAGTGTGGGAAGGGCTATCTATAGGCAGGAGAGCAGGGGGAAAGGGCAGACGGGAGAGAACCGCGGGCTGAGCTCTGTGGAGAAAGGCAGGCTGAATGCAGAGGAGAGAAGAGCACGAGGTCAGAAACGAAACGGACAACCAGAGGCAAGCGAATTTCAGGAATTTCATGCCAGAGGATAGAGAGGTGCCCTCGCTCGTCGGAAAGAAGCCAGATAGACAGAGGCGAGCGCGACCCCGGCCCCCCGCAACCCCCGCAGTCCGGCCCCGCCGGCGGCAGCCCCGCGCACCCAGCAGCACCGCAGCCAGCCCCGCCAGCCCCGCGGCCCGGCACTGCCGCATCCCGCCGCTCCGCCGCCCGCGCCGCGCTCCCCCCGCCAGCTCCGGCTCTGCTCCGCCCGCGCCGCCAGCTCCCCGCCGCCGCCGCCGCCAGCTCCGCCCCGGGGCTGCGCCCTGCGCCGGCGTCTGTCGGGCTTGCTGCGGGCTGCCAGTGCTGGGCGCCTTTGCGCGGGTAACGGGGTTTGGGTTCTGCGTGTCCTGCAGCGCAGCCAGGGCTCTGCGGTGTAGGCGGAGAGCTGAGGAACAGCTGCAAAAGCCCCTGCAGTATAGAAGAAAGCAGCTGCTCGCCTGCAGTGTCCCCAGCGAGCGTGTCAGGCGGTAACACAGACGGGACTGGAATGGTCGGGGAGCGCAACGCGGCCGAATCCTACTCCACCGCTGTGCACAGCGATGCCGCAGATCCAAAGCCCGGCAGCGGCAACGGGTCGTGTGCTGCTGCCCGGAACGCGGCACCCCGAGAGCTCCTCGGGTCTCGCAGCTGCTGCTGCCCGTGGTGCTGCTGTCGCCGCTCGAGGAGCCCGAGAAAGGCCGGCAGCGGCGCCGAGCGGGCCGCTGGGAATGTGCAGCATCGGGCTTCGAATGTGTGGGAGAAGCCAAGAGGGAGGCTGGAGGCACAGAGTCCCTGACCAGTGTTCAGCCGGATCCAAAGCTGAGCCCGGATCTCAGAGACATCCACTCCGTAAAATCTCGTTTTTGGTTGTTTAGTCAATCCATCCCTACCCCCATCAGCCCACACGCAGTGTGTGAGCAGTGAATTGACTCCACCTGCTTGTGCTGAATGCCACATCTCTCTCTCTCGGCAGTACAGCTGGGTGGTTATGGGGATAAAACCTGCCCCTGCTGCATTTGGTTGTGGCTCAAGAACCACCCCTGTTTTGTTAGACGATCATGGACCTCTCTTCTTGTAGCAGCACACAGCACATGCCAAAGACATCTTCAAAGCGTGGTGCTTCCAGCAGCTGGCATTAAATCTACTCATGCCACTCTCCAGTAACTGGATATTTGTCCATCCAGTGTACACAGGACAGAGAGAGATGGTGCAGAATTAAGAAAAGATTCATAAGAGTACAAGAATCTCTGCGGGGATTGATCACATTGATCAAGCAGATATGAATGGCCCACTGCACTCGGCTCTGTCACTCCTCGTATGTTCACACATATCCCAGTATGAGATAGTATAGGTCTGTCTCACACCAACCCCTGTCCGTGTCCTGATTCACAACTGCATCACTTTCCACGTCCAGGTTTGCCTTCATGCAAGTGGTGTTTTCTTGATTCCTCATCAGCTAGTGTGAATGGTGACATTTATTTCTTCCCATCATTGCCATGTACTCCTTTGGTGTCTGTTTCTGTAGGATTCCTGATTGGCTCCCCTTTTCTCTCAGCCTGTTTCATGAGGTCCTGACAGCTCTTCCCATTCATGGGTCCCCCCCCCCACATGCTTATAGTGCACTTTGTTTAGTCATGGAGAGCATTCATGGGAAGTTAAACGCTGCTGGTGCAGCACTGATCCCCGAGGGACCCCTTTATAGATTCCTGTCCCCAGCTCTACTATGAATAGCAGTTAGCACAGCCTGAGCCCAGCAGATCATCTAGTTTTCCACCCGCATTATTGTACACTTACCCTTGCCATAACTCACCTTTTGGTTGTGAGGGGACTACAAAAAGGCAGTCAAAATTCTCTCACCAAAATCTAAGCACGTAACATTCACTGCCCTCCATTTTTCAGTCTCGTACAGGATGCATTGAGGTTGCTCAGGCATGCTTTGCTCTGTGTGTAACCAGGCTGGCTGCTGCTAATCACTGTCTTGTCCTTAGTATGTATGACATACTAATATTGAGATATTTCCTCTGAAACACTGTAGGAAGGAGCAAAGGGAATAAAGTTGGCATGTTGTTCCCTGGATCCTCTTTCTTCTGCCTTCTGAGGATGGCTGTAATTGCTGTGAATGGAATACAACTGATGTGTTGCTCCCTGAGTCCTTGGCTTGACAAGTCTCTGTTGGGCATTGCATTTAGCAAAGGAGAAGCTCTTCCCTTATCCCTGAGGAACTTCAGTAATGGAATCAGCTGGAGTGCACCATACCCAGCTGTGCTCTGTGTGCCAGAGGGTATAATGTCAGAAACAGAGTTCCTTCATAGATGGAGAAGATGGAGCTCTCTATGGAAATGTTCTGCACAGTGTGATTTGGGTAAATCTACTGGTTGTGTCTGATGCTGAAGAAAGATGGGGTTCCCAGCACCAGAATGAAGCTGTGATGTATTTTCTGGCACTAGACCTCTTCCCATTGAATCTTAATAAATCCAACACTTAATTTCACACTTTGTTGTTCTGCCTTTCTTTGGGGATCTGGAAAGGATCCTGAACAACTTCTGCTCCCATGCTCTCATCCCTGGGGCAAGAGAGGCCAGCCGAATTTTCTTGAGAGCAGTGTGAGGTGGGCTAAGATCATATCCAAGAGCTGGGCCACTTCTTGCCAGAAGGGCCCCAAGGAGCCCCTTAAGGAGTGATTCTGCATGATGCCATTTGCCTTTGTTGTACTCTTCCAGCACAAGAGCAGAGGTGTATGGCCTGTAAACGCTTGAGTCTCTCTATCAATCATTCATAGGTTGCCTTCAGCAAGGACTGAACACAGCATAAAGCTGGAAATGAAACTGAACAGCACGGGAAATAGATGTGCTGCCTGTATCAGGAATGTTTTGCATTCAATTGGATTTCCTCAGAAAATATTATGGTTGTCTTTTCCCCTCAGAGATCTCTATTAGTGCCCTTCAAAACCAGCCTCAAGTGACCTGCTCGCCTTCCATACAGTTCTTGGCTCCCTGAAATGAGGGTCCTGTGGCAACACTGCTGTAGGAATGATTCTTGTCTGCTCCTGCTGCTCCCCACACTCAGTGTCTACTCTGGGAGTGATTTTATTTCCTTCTTCAGACTCATCAAATATTTGCAGCACCCTTTATTGTGTCCTTCCCTGCTTCTGTGGAAGAAGGGTGGCTTCTACTAAATCCAACAGCAGTGGCAAAAGCTAACTGGACATAGCAGTGGTTGTACCTGGGTAAGAGAAACACGAAGATGTAATGTATGCAAAGGAACAGTTGAATCTGGCAACTGCCAAAGCATTTGGTCTAGGCATGTTTTTGAGGGAAAGATTTTCAAAGCATGGCAAGTGTGTGTTTCTCCCTGTGGGGATATGTAAACTGATACTGAAATTCCCCTGCATTCCCCAGGCTTTGTGCACCTGCAGTCAGATCTCCTGCACTTCAGCCAAGCCTCAACAGTGCAGAAGGGCTGCTGCTGGGAGGTGTCAGGTGAGGTTTTATTTGGGGATGATGGCAGGGCTGGATTTGGATGGTGTTGTAGGTAGGGTTATCCCAGTCATGGCACTCTTCAGCACAGTGTCTTCCTTGGCCCAGTTGTTCCCAAGAGGACAGAATCCACAAGTTCCCTGTACCTTGCATTTTTTTTTCTGTTTTCCACCTAGAGACCTGCAGTTACACCTTCAGCTTGGCCACTCCTGGTCCTTTTTTTCATTAAAAAGATCACAGTGTCCACAGATCATCTTGTCATCTGTGGAATGCGGGGAATCCTAGCGTAGCCTGAGGTGGAACAGACAGGCAGAGAAAGGTCAGTGACTCCGTCACCTTTCTCCACACAGGCTTGAGGAATTCACCACAAGCCTCTTGTGTCCTGTCTCAATTCCAACACACTGTTTTGTGTCTATTGCAAGAAATCTCCTAAAAAACAGGAACCATGACGTGATGGAAACACAAGTGGAGAATGCCTTCTGCTGAGTGAAAGTAGAGGGAGCAGGGAAAACTGGGAAGATGATGCCAATGTCAGAGCCTATGATGAAAAGCAGAGCATTTTGGAAATGAGGATCAGAAACAACAAGTTCCTGTCCCAAAGCCCAGGCGCCGAGCAGACCCAGCAGCACAGGGAGAAATGGACAACGATATTCCTGGTGTTACTCAATCTACTGTGTACATAAATTGAAGAGCAGCACTGAGAAGACTAGACATACAGAGATTCCCAGATGGCTGCGCCTTTCACCTGGTAACAGTAATACTTCTCCTGATGACACAGAAATTCTCCAGTTTAGGGAACAATTCTATTCCAGATCTTCATGAAGATGAACTTGCTAAGGAAAACATAGAATGTGATCCTCAGGTGCCTTTCACTTCCCAGTGGCAAAGGAGAGGCCATTCCCATCAAGACTGGGGGAGGTATGAAAAAGATAATGACAAACAGGACCGTGTGCACCTTGGAAGATCAGTGTAAGCCCAGAAGAATCAATTTGGTCACCAATGTCCTGCTGTCCTTTGCCATTGCTCTAAGGTTTCTGGGATCACTTCTGTGTTGTTGAAGACATTACCCTCAGGCGCAGTGTCATCACATCCCTCCTCCTGGTCTCTCCATCTATTCCCTTCTCTCTCAGTTGTTGCATCTTCTGACTAACAGCTCACTGAAAACAAAGGCTACATAAATGCACTCGCAAAGCACAGACATGAACAGAAATAAAAGCTCACGCACACTTCAGGCACATCTGCGCACTCATCACTCATGCTCATGCACACACGTGGCTGCAGAGGCAGGGGCTGAAACCACGGGGAGCTGACTGAGGAGACATTGAGGACTTTTCTGGAAGAGCAAGGCTGCAGTGCTCTGAGCAGGACAAGGCTCCAGATGAGCTGCCAGCACGGTTTGCAGATGTGCAGGGACAGGCCAGTGAACGGGACCCCAAGCAGGTCATGCAGTTTCACCACAAGGCAGTGGGATGAGGAAGAGAATTGAAACCCAGCAGTCCAGCCCATGTGCCTTGGAATCTGAACACATCCAGACCACTGGAGCGAGTTGGGATGGAGAAAGAGGAAGACATGGCAGATCTGCATGCAGGGAAGCCCCAGGCCAGCATCACTTGCCTGAGATGGATCCATCTCAGCACTTGAGCTGAGTCCTCTGCCACAACTCACTCATTCCTGGCTCA
Source organism: Lagopus muta (assembly GCF_023343835.1). NCBI lineage: Eukaryota > Metazoa > Chordata > Aves > Galliformes > Phasianidae > Lagopus > Lagopus muta. Next base: position 4,812,717 of record NC_064457.1, on the reverse strand, counting down.
GAAGTCCTGGAGCCTCTCAATCCCAGCACTCAGAAGAAGCCTGCATGACGGAATGGTTGTGGCATAAGCCAGGGAATGAACAAGCAGCATGAAGGGAAGCAGCCACACAGCTCATGTCAGTGACTGTTTTCCATTCATCAGTAGCTTTGCAGAAAATTGTCACTTCCATGTAGGCTATGCCTGGGCCTGGGGCAGTGCAGGGTCTCCATTAAAGGCAGCTCGATTCCTTCACCCTCTAATCAACATCTCTCACTTATTTCCTCTCGGTAACCACACGAGTCTGAAGCCCTTCTTCCATGTCCTTTTCTGATCATGCCTGAATGGAGCTTGGTTGAGGTGCATTTTCCACTGAGAGAGAGACAGCAGCCTTGTTGAAACTGACCAGGCTTTTCACATCATGCCCCTTTGTTCATTTTTATAGGTGCATAAGCTTCTTCCTTTGGATCAATTTCTGAGAGTCCAGAGATTGTTTATCTTGGAGGAGTCGAAGAAGGGATCATATCAGTGCTTACAAAATATCAAAAGGAAAGGTGTAAGAGTGTCAGAGACAGATTGTGTTTTTGCAGTGGAAGTTTCCAGTATTTTCTGTAGATAGCGTAGGATAAGTAACCTTTTACAAAGAAAACTCCTGAACAGAGTAAAGTTGACACTGGGTCCTTCCGATCTGGGTAGAAGTGGCACAGGCACTAGGGTACAGGAGAGACAGAATGAGTAAAAATATTGCCCTCCTATCACTATAAAAAGCCCAGAACATATCCAAAGATGATGGGTTGGTAACAGACGCAGTATGGAAGCATAATGGTAGCTATGGAAGTGTAACATAGCTATGGAAGTGTATGTAGCAAAAGCATGGGAAGACTGTGAGCCTGAGACGCTCAGTCAGTAAGAGCCAGGGAGGCTTTACCTGCGTCGGAGGGTATATATTGCAATGGATTTCACTGACTGGTGCACAATTTCTGCCTTGTGAGTAGGGGGTGTTCGCCCACTATTGCAGTACTGAATAAAATGCCCTTCACAGAGATCTTTGCCTGATGGGAAATTTTTGATCTTGAGCACGTTTCTCATGAGAGGATGGGACCAAGATCTTTTCAGTGGTGCCCAGTGTGGGAAAAGGCACCAACTCGTACACAGGAATCTCCATCTGAACATGGCAAAGAACTTCTTTACTTTGAGTGTGAAAGAGCAGAGCACTGGAACCAGCTGCCCAAAGAGAATTTGGCATCTCCTTCTCAGCACATACTGAAAACTCACCTGGATGCTTTCAAGTTTGACCTCATCTAGGGAATGTGCTTTAGCATGGCAGTTGGACTGGATGATGTCCAGATGTCCCTTCCAATTGCTACAGTTAAGTGACTCTGTGATTCCACCAGCCAACTAAATGGATCATTGGTGTGCTCCTGGGAGTTGCATGAATTGCTCCTCCTATGTCCCTGTGCTCTGCTTTCTCATCAGTGTCTCTCCCAGGTTCAACTTCAGCACTGACCCACGTCCTGCTGTAAGTAGTGCGTGCCATGCCAGCACATGTCCAGTGCGTGCCTTCTGGCCTGACCCCTTTGGTCAAAAGCTGCAACGACACAGTTCCAGAACTCCACTGTCATACCTGTGCCCCCTTCTGTATCACAGACAGTCCTGTCTGCCTCCTTCCATAGCTCCTTCCTGCAGAACGCTGCTCTGAGATCCTCCACCTCTGCTGCCGTTGGCAGCATCCTCAGCAGTGATGGAGTCCCCATCGGTTCTGGGTACAGTGAACTCTCCTGCTTTGTCAGATGCTACTGCAGCAGATGGTTTCCCACTGTGCTAAAGCCACTGATGAGAGCCCAGGTCATGTCCCCTCTGAACCCAGAAAGTATGCTGAACTGAGGACTGAGATCCTGGCCATGGATGTCAGGAAGGCTGAGTGTCCAGTGCTCTCTTCTAAAAACAGGGCAGCTAGGGCTCACTGGAAACAAAACTAAAGCCAAATTTCCCCATCTTCTACTCTGTCTTCTCTCTTCCTTTTCTTCTACATGTAGATCTGAAGACCTCAAAAGCCTTCCTTGGGTTTGTTGGCTGCTCTCCCTCTGCAGGGCACATCCAGATAGGTTTTTTGTGGATTCTTTTCAATTGGCGATGGGCACAAATTTTTGTCAGCTCCTGGTAACTGCCTGCACTGATAGGGTAATCTCAAAGTGAAAACATTTCTCTCTTCAGAGTCCTTACAGTTGTTTGTATCCACACCTTTGCCTCCACGTTTCATTTTTGTGGTTGTCTCATATAGCCAAGGAAGAAAGGCAATCTTTGCTGTGAGGGGATAAGGTGAGGACATGAAGGGGGACTTTCATCCTCTGGAGAGACGGAGAGATGTGGATTTGATAGATGGTGAACTCTGTGGAGAAGCAGTGGGTTGGATGGTTGCAGTTGAGAGGAAGTGTCTGCCCTGGCTTCTCTGACAACACGTCCAGTGTCTGCCACTATACTCTTTTACATACTTTTAGCATCAATTCTGTTTACTATCCCTTTTTCTGAAAGATCTCCTTTAGTTACACCTACAAAGAGTCTGAACTGACCGACTGTTGACATTTTGCTATTCTCTTTGATGCAGCAAAAAAGAAATGGTCCATACCCAGGAGATTTCTCTTCTGATCATAAAAATGGAAATGGAACAGTCAAGTCTTCTGGGAACTGCAGTTCATTCTTCTCTTCTGAGACACGTAACGGAACTATCAGCAATCCATGGTACTCCAGAATTAACACTTTCACTCCCAGTGCACAACACGATGATATGGTATGGAACGCCGATAACAGAAATTGTAAACCATGACCGCCCCACTGCACTGAATCAGGCTGACTTCCCTTGCCTCCTCCAGACCTGATCAACACTAGAGCTGAGGCACTGGCCTCACCATGGCAATTGTGCCCTATGAATCTTTGAGCCTTTAATCACAGCACTTCAAAGAGTCCTTTATTAGAGAATGGTCATACCATAAATCTGGAAATGAACTGGTAGCACTGCAGAAACCAAAAACCACCCCACATAATGAGAAAGGACAGCTTGCATTGAAGGATGGCTAGTCAGAAAATTATGGCCTGTATCAATCGTGCCTGTGAACCTGCAGCGATGAACGACCAGTATAAAAGGCAGCCCAGTTCCCATCTGTGCCATCAGCTTCTCTTGCCTTCTTCTGGTTGGGAATCAGGTAAGTGTGAAGCTCTCTCTCCTTTTAACTGATTAGAAATATAATCAGATAGTGGATCTCCATGCTTTGGGAGACCATGTCTGCACAGAGAGTGCTTGGGACACAGCTTACACGGCTTTAGATCCATGCACTCAAAGAGAGGCTCTCTGAGACAACTCACTGTAGGGTCCTGGCATGCTGAAGGGACGGGACCTCATTTCTCAGCCTTCTCCTCTAACCTTAGTTGTTGCCTCGTCTCCTTTGTGAGAGGCTACTCAGGCTGTCCCTCAACGTATCCATTCTCTCTTCTTCATCTGTCTTTCTGTCTTTCCCAGGTGCACCTCCAGTCCCAAGTCATGTCCTGCTACACCCAGTGTGTGCCATGCCGGCCCTGCGGCCCGACCCCTCTGGCCAGCAGCTGCAATGAGCCCTGTGTCAGGCAGTGCCAGGACTCCACCATCGTCATTGAGCCCTCTCCCGTGGTGGTGACCCTGCCCGGACCCATCCTCAGCTCCTTCCCGCAGAACACCGCCGTGGGCTCCTCCACCTCCGCTGCTGTTGGCCGCATCCTCAGCTCTGAGGGCGTGCCCATCACCTCGGGGGGCTTTGACTTGTCTGGCTTGGGCAGCCGCTCCTGTGGCAGAAGGTGCCCGCCCTGCTGAAGCCACTGGTCCCTGAGAGATTCGTCCATGAGCCACGAACACGATGCTGGATCAAGAAGGAATCTTCAAGCCCCTGCTTTCAGAATTCCTGACCCTACTCGGGTACCCAAGGAAATGCTGAAAGTAAGAGGCAATTCCATGGTTTCTGAAGACATGGCTCATGTCTATTTTGATTGTCCTCTACCGAACCCTTTATCTCCATTTTCTTTTCTTCTCTTCCTTTTCCCCCTCCCTTTATCTTTTATGGGCTATGAGGCTCCTCAGAACCATCCTGTTCCCTTCCAGAAAGGCAGGCACAGGCCTTGCATGACCTCAGACTTGGGGTTGGATTAATCTTGCACTGTGGAGCCTCTGCTCAGTAAGACTTCATTTTTCTCTGTAAACATTCATTAAAGATTTCTGCATCTCATTTGAGCTTTTGATTCTTCATTCCACCATGTATGGCCTCCTCAACTGCCCAGGGATCATTGCTTTGCTCTTGGTAGGTAGGAGGTGAGTGTATGTAGAGACCCTTCACCACTGCCAGAAGAATGGGAGGTTGTGACACTCTGCAGAGGCTGCTCTCTTGGGCACTGTCCCTTGCAGCAGATCTCTGTGTCTATGGCAGAACAGGGTACTATCGGCCTGTTCCTTGCAACGTTTCTGCCCAAAGCTAAGCCCAGAAGTATTTTAAAGGGAGAACACAACCTCTGCTCAGCTTATGGAAAAAGACACAATAGTGTGGGAGGCCATGGGTGTAAGTCACCTTGCTGGCTCTTAGGAACAGGGCTCCTCCTGTTCTCATCAGATTGGCACTGGGGAAGCAAGAGAGGATAGCAGACATACTATAAATGTGAAGAGTTCTCCGTGGTGTACAACAGAGCTTGTATCGTCATTTATGCCATTTTTGTCACCTAAGACATAGGTGTGTCTGACTCCCATTGGCCTCAGCGAATCACGGCTGCGGGCGCAGCGCTCGTTTCTGTCGAGAACTCAGGGCGGCGCACCCCGGTCAGGATGGAGTTTGGCGGCCATGCAGGCAGCGCCCCCTGCGGGCCCGGACGGCACTGTGCCCCCGCCCCGCCCCAAGCGGTTCGTGCCCGGCCGCAGCCCCGGCTTCGCTTCCTGTGGGTCCACGGCGCAGTAATACAGCGCCGCGTCCCCGAGCCGGGGCCGGGCGAGACACAGGGCGCTGGAGCGGCGGTCTACCGACACCCACAGCTGCCCCTCCGGATCCAGAACCTGCTTGGAGCCTTTGACAGCGCTGACGAGGAATGCAGGTCCTCGGCCCGGGAGCTGACGGTACCAGTAGATGACCTCGCTGGACTGTATACTGGGGTGTGAGCAGGTGATGTTGATGCCGGTGCCCTCGCTGGTCTCTGCCGCCGGCTCCTGTTGCACCTGGGCTCTGCTCACAGCCACTGCCGAGAAGAGAAGCAGCAGCAAAATCAGAAAATCCATTTTCTTCCGCAGAAATTTCATGCAGGAGGAGAGAGAGGTGCACGAGGTCAGAAAGATGCCAATCGTACAGAGGCGTTCGCGGCCCCGTCCCCCCGCAGCCCCGCAGTCCGGCCCCGCCGGCGGCAGCCCCGCGCACCCAGCAGCACCGCGGTCAGCCCCGCCAGCCCCGTGGCCCGGCACTGCCGCATCCCGCCGCTCCGCCGCCCGCGCCGCGCTGCCCCCGCCAGCCTCGGCTCTGCTCCACCCGCGCCGCCTCCTTCCCGCCGCCGCCGCCGCCGCCAGCTCCGCCCCGGGGCTGCGCCCTGCGCCGGCGGCACTCGGGCTTGCTGCGGGCTGCCAGTGCTGGGCGCCTTTGCGCGGGTAGGGGGGTTTGGGCTTTGCGTGTACTGCAGCATAGCCCGGACTCTGCGGTGTAGGAGATCTGGGCAACGGTGGGAAACCTCCTCTGGCACAGGGGAAACAAGCTGCCCTCCTGAAGCATCCGTAGAGAGGAGGGCTGGCGAGAGCAGACGGGACGGGAACGGTCGGGGAGAACGACGCGGCCGAATCCTGCTCCTCACTCTGTGCCCGGCGCTGCCGCAGATCCAAAGCCCGGCAGCGGCAACGGGTCGTGTGCTGCTGCCCGGGAACGCGGCACCCCGAGAGCTCCCCGAGCCCCGGGTCCCGCAGCTGCTGCCGCCCGTGGTGCTGCTGTCGCCGCTCGAGGAGCCCGAGAAAGGCCGGCAGCGGCACCGGGGCGGGCGGCTGTGAGTGTGGAGCATCAGGCTTTGACACTTTTACACTCCTTTTTGAAGTATATATAAATGCTTATAATGCACTTCGTCCAGTCTTGTTGAAGATTAATGGCAAATCAAACAGTACTGTTTCAGCACTGATCCGTGAGAGACTCCTTTATTGATTCCTGTTCCCAGCTGTGCTCTGACTTGCAGCCACAACGGTTAGATCACAGCAGATCGTCTAGTTTTCCACCTACGTTACTGCACACTTACCCTTGCCATAATTCACCGATTTAGTGGTGAGGGGACTATAGGACAGGCTGTCAAAATGATCTCATCATAATCTAAGCACATAACATTCCCTGCCCTTAGTTTTTCAATCTTGTATGTGACTTGCCTGCTGTATAACCAGGCTGCCTGCCACCTATTACTGTGTTGTTCCTTGTGTCTTTGACAATGGCATCTGAAGACATTTCCTCTGAAACACTGTAGGAAGGAGTGAATGGAATACAACTGATATGTCGATCTCTGCATCCTTGGCTTGACAAGTCTGCACTGTTGGGCCTTGCATTTAGGAATCGAGAAGCCCTTCCCTTATCCCTGAGGAACTGCGGTAATGGAATCAGCTGGAGTGCACCATGCCCAGCTGTGCTCCGTGTGCTGGACGGAATAATGTCAGAAACAGAGTTCTCTCATGTGAAAAGAAGATGGAGCTTCTATGGAAAGGGTCTGCACAGTGTGACTTGGGTAAATCCACTGGTTCTGTCCGATGCAGAACAAAGGTGGGGTTCCCAGCACCAGAAGGGAGTTGGGATTTATTTGCTGTCTCTAGACCTCTCCCTATTGTGTTTTACTAAATACAGCACTTATTTTCACAGTTTACTGCTGTGCCTTTCTTTGGGGATCTGGAAAGAATGCCACCCAACTTCTGGTCCCATTCTCTCATCCCTGGGACAGAACAGGAGGAGGAAAAAGAGTCCAGCAGAGTTTTCCTGAGAGCAGTGTGAGAGATGAAGTCATGACCAGGAGCTGGGCCTGCAAGAAGGGCCTCAAAGAGCTACTAAGGAGTGACCCAAGCTGATATTTCCCTTTCTTGGACTCTTCCAGTGCATTTTGCCCAAATGGATTTGTACTGACCAGAAATGCTTGAGTCTCTCTTCCAGCTACTCTTAGGGTGCAAGGACTAAATAAAGCATAAAGCCTGAAAATGAAATTGAACAGCACAGGAAAACAATGTGCTGTCTATATCTGCACTGTTTTGCATTCAAGCGGAGCTTCTTAGAGAATATTATTGTTGTCTTTTCTCCTCAGAGATCTCTGTTGTACCCCTCAACACCAGCCTCAAGTGACCTGCTTGCCTCCCTGAAATGAGGGCCCTGTGGCAACACTGCTGTAGGAATAATTCTTGTCTGCTCCTGCTGCTCCCCACACTCAGTGTCTACTCTGGGAGTGATTGTATTTCCTTCTTCAGACCCATTAAACGTTTGCAGCACCCTTTATTGTGTCCTTCCCTGCTTCTGTGGAAGAAGGGTGGTTTCTTCTTAATCCAACAGCAATGGCAAAAGCTAACTGGACATAACAGTGGTTGTCTTAGGATAAGAGAAACACGAAGATGTAATGTATGCAAAGGAACAGTTGAATCTGGCAACTGCCAAAGCATTTGGTCTAGGCATGTTTTTGAGGGAAAGATTTTCAAAGCATGGCAAGTGTGTGTTTCTCCCTGTGGGGAGATGTAAACTGATACTGAAATTCCCCTGCATTCCCCAGGCTTTGTGCACCTGCAGTCAGATCTCCTGCACTTCAGCCAAGCCTCAACAGTGCAGAAGGGCTGCTGCTGGGAGGTGTCAGGCGAGGCTTTATTTGGGGATGATGGCAGGGCTGGATTTGGATGCAGGCGGGGGTGTCCCAACCACAACATTCATCAGCGCAGTGTCATCAGCAGCCAGTTGTTCCCAAGAGGAGAGAATCCACATGTTCCCTGTGTCTTGCCTTTCCTGTTGTTTTCTACCTAGAAGCCTTCAGTCACACCTTCAGCCAGGCCAATCCTGGCTCCCTTTTTTGTTGAAAGAAACACAGCATCCACAAATCATCTCATCATCTGTGAAATGCAGGGAATCATGGAATCATAGCACATGCTGAGGTAGAACAGACAAAGACATGTAGCCTTAATGGAAGCTAAACCACAATCCTTTTGAGTCCTGCCTCAATTCCAACACAGTCTTTTGTATCTTTTTAAAGAAATCTCTTAAAAAGTGGTGAAATGGAAGCACAAGTGCAGAATTCCTTTTGGTGAGTGTCAGAAACTACCATGAAAGCAGAGCACTTTGGTCAGTAAGGACAGGAACCATGAAATTCCTCTCCCAAAGGCCAGGGTCCCAGCACCACAGGGGAAGTGCACAGTGATATTGCTGCTGTAATTGTGTATGTGAATCAAAGGGCAACACTGAGAAGATTAGACAGTGATCCTCAGATGACTGCCTTTCACCTGCAAATACAAGTGCTTTTCCTGATGACACAGAAATTCTCCAGTTTTGGGAGCAATGCTTTACCAGATCTCAAGAAGATGAACTTGCTAAGGAGGACATACACTGGGGTCCTCAGGTGCCTTTTGCTTCCCACGGTGACAAAGGTGAGGCCATTCCCATCAAGAATAGGAGACATGTGGAAGAGAAAACAAAAACACGACCATGTGTCAACTGGTGTGGTCTGATTAAATCATAAATATCAATTTGGTCACCAATGTCCTGCTCTCCTTTGCTATGACTCTAGCAATGACAGCATGATCACTGCTGTTTCATTGAAGCCATTGTCCCCAGTGTCACTGCATCGCTCCTACTGGTCTCTCTAGGTGTTCCTTTCTCTCCCAGTTGCTGCATCCTCTGACAAACAGTCCTCTGAAAATAGGACTACTTAATCCCAAAGAAGCCAACAGATTCCCATAGAAACTTCTTTCCACCTGAGCCAGAAGATGGGATGGCCTTATAGAAGCAAATGAGTGTTGGAAATGCTGGGGGCACCAGGGAAAGACTAGATCTAGGCTGCAGGCTCTGATCAGCTACACACAAACACATCAGCCTTCCCTGCACTTTTTCAAACTTTAGATGCCCAGGTTGCACCAGTACCTGACACCAGTACACAGATGGGACTCTGTGGGCTTCGGGACCAGCTGAACCTGTGCACATAGTTAGTCCAATTCTGTGTACGTGTGCGCTTGTACATGCCATGTGTGCAAACACACAAACGCACCTGTGCCTGCATACAGGTATTCTTAGATCAATGCTCTTACACAAGCACATTCAAACAGTGCGTAGAAACACAAAACACAGAAACAAAAGCTCACACACACTTCAGGTATGTGTGTGCACTCATCAGTCATGCTCGTGCACACACATGGATGGAGAAGCAGAACGTCAGGCCATGCGGAGCTGACTGAGGAGACACTGGGGACTTTTGTGGTAGGGCAAGGCTGCAGTGCTCTGAGCAGGACAAGGCTCCAGATGAGCTGCCAGCACAGTTTGAAGACGTGCAGGGATGGCCCAGCGAGAGGAGCCCAAGGAGGTCACACAGTTTGACGGAATGAGGAAGAGAATTGAAACAGGTGAAATTGGTGAGCAGTCCAGCCCACCTGCCATGGCATCTAAACACAGAAGACCACTGGAGATGCTTGGAATGGAGAAAAAGAGGAAGACTTGACAGATCTGCATGCAAGGTAGCCCCAGGCCAGCATCACTTGCCTGAGATGGATCCATCTCAGCACTTTGAGTCCTCTGCCATCATTGACTCATTCCTGGCCCAGAAGAGCTATGGCCTCTCAATTTCAGCACTCCGAAGAAGCCTGCAGGAGGGAATGGTTGTGGCATAAGCAAGGAAATGAACAAACAGCATTAAGGGAAGCAGCCACACAGCTCATGTCATGGACTGTTTTCCATTCTTCACAAGCACCTTAGAAAATTGTCACTTCCATGAAGGCTATGCCTGCACTTGGGGCATTGCAGGGTCACCATAATTCCTTGGATTCCTTCACCCTACAATCAACATCTCTCACCTATTTCTTCTTGGTAACCACGTGGGCCTGAATCCCTTCTCCCGCATTATTTTTGATTATGCAGATACCTTATGTGCTGGGTTCTGGTGCTGATTCTTATGGGAGGGAGAGGGTAGAAGGGGGACTGTGTCAGAATCTATGTGGGGCTTGTCTCAGACAGATTTTCCAATAAGAGAGAGACAGGAGCCTCATTGCATTTGGCTTTTCCTTTTAGATCATCTATGGATGAAGCAAAGACTGCATTTTGTCTATTTCTGCAATTTTATATGGCCATAAGTATCTTCCTTTTGACCAAAGGCTGAGAGTCTTGGGACTGTTTAGCCTGGAGAAGACAAAGAGGAGATCTTAACAATGCTTATAAATATGGAAATGGCAGGTGTCAAGAGGATGCAGCTAGATCCTTTTCAGAGGTGCCCAGTGACAGAACAGGTGGGAAAAAGCACAAACTAGTACACGGGAAGCTCCATCCAAACATGGAAGATAACTTCTTCACTTTGAGCATGAGTGAGCAGAGCACTGGAACAAGCAGCCCAGAGAGATTTTGGAATCTCCTTTTCTGGAGATATTCAAAACCTACCTGGATGCTTTCCTGTTCAGCCTGATCTAGGGAAAATTCTCTGATTCCATTAGCCAAAAAAATGCTACATTGGTGTGCTCATGGGAGGGTGGTGGTCTGCTCCTCATATGTCTCTGTGATCTGCTTTCTCCTCAGCGTCTCTCCCACATACAGCTTAAGCCCTGATCCTGTGCCTGCCGTACCAGCCTTGTGGCCTGACCCTGCTGGTCAAAAGCTGCAATGACACAGTGTCAGAAGACCAACGTCATCACTGCGACCCCTCCTGTGATGGTCTTGTTTGCCCCCATTGACAGCTCATTCCTGAAGAGCCATACTGTGAGATCCTCCACCTCTGCTGCCATTGGCAGCATCTGCAGCTGTTACAGTTTCTCATCAGCTCCAGGTGCTGAAAACCCTCCTACATTTACAGATGCTGCTGCAGCAGATGATTCCCCACTCACTGAAGCCAGTGATGAGATTCCAGACCAGCTCCCCTGGGGACCCAGAAGGTGATGCTGAACTGAGGACTAAGAACGTGGCCATTGATGTCAGGAAGGCTGAGTGTCCAGTGCTCTCTTCTAAAAACAGGGCAGCTAGGTCTCTCTGAAAACATGACTAAAGCCCAATTTCTCTGTCTTCTAATCCCTCTTCTCTCTTCCCTTTCTTCTTTCCTTGTACACCTGAAGACCCCAAAAGCCTTCCTGGGGTTCTGCTGGCTGCTCTCTCTCTGTGGGGGAGGCAGACAGGTTATCAGCAGGATACCTGCAATAGAGGATGGGCACAAATTTCTGTCAGCTGCTGGTTACTGCGTGTACTGACAGCTTGCTCTCCAGATGAGAATATTTCTCTCTTCAGAGTCCTTACAGTTGTCTGCATTCCAACCTTTGCCTCTACACGATCCTTTTTCTGCTGGTCTCATGTAGACTGGAAGAAAGGCAATCTTTGTTGATAGGGCAAGGATAAGGCGAGGACATGAAGGGGGACTTTCATCCTCTGGAGAGATGGAGAGATGTGGATTTGATAGATGGTGAACTCAGTAGAGAAGCAATGGGTTGGACGGTTGCAGTTGAGAGGAAGTGTCTGCCCTGGCTTCTCTGACAATGTGTCCAGTGTCTACCATTACACTCTTTTATACAATTTTATCTCAATTCTGTTAACAATCCCTTTTTCTCAAGGATCTCTTTTAGTTAGACCTAAAATGAGTCTTCTCTGACCTACTTTTGATTTTTTGCACCCATCTTTGATACAGCAGAAAAGAAATAGTCTTTGTCCCAGGTAGATTTATCTTCTGACCAGAAAAATGGAAATGGAACAGAGAACTCTTCTGGGAACTGTAGTCCGTTCTTCTCTTCTGAGACAGGTAACAAAACTATCAGCAATCCATAGAAGAAGAGAATTAGCTCTCTAACTTCAATACACTACACGATATTATGATGTGGAATACTGTCAAGAAAAGTGGTAAAACCATGACAGCCCCTCTGCACTGAGCTGCGCTGACTTCACTTGCCTCCTCCAGATCTGATCATCACTTGAGCTGAGGCTTCAGTCTCATCACTGCAATTCTGCCCTATGAATTTTTGAGCCTTTAATCACAGAACTTCAAAGAAACCTTCATTAGAGAATGGTCACATCATTAATTTGGAAATGGAAAGGTAGAACTGCCGGAAACCAAAAACCAGCCCATGTAATGAGAAGGGACAGCTTGCGTTCAAGGTTAGATAGTCAGAAAATTAAGGCTTGTATCAACCGTGCCTGTGGACCTGCAGTGATGAAGGACCAATATAAAAGGCGGCCCAGTTCCCATCTCTTCCATCCACTTCTCTTGCCTTCTTTTGGTTGGGAACCAGGTAAGTCTGAAGCCCTCTGTTATCCTCTTAACTGAATAGAAATGTTATCAGATAGTGGGTGCCATGCTATGGGAGACCACAGTGGAGATGATGTCTGTACAAACTTTGCTTGGGCCACAGCTTACACGGGTTTAAATTGATGCACTCAGAAAGTCTCTCTGGGTCAGAGAGCTCACTGTAGGGTCCTGGCATACTGAAGGAACGTGACCTCCTTTCTCAGCTTTCTCCTCCAGCCTTAGTAGTTGTCTTGGGTATCCAGGCTGCCTCTCACATATCCTCATGCTCTACTTCCTTTTATCCCTCTCTCCCAGGTGCACCTCCAGTCCCAAGTCATGTCCTGCTACACCCAGTGTGTGCCATGCCGGCCTTGCGGCCCAACCCCTCTGGCCAGCAGCTGCAATGAGCCCTGTGTCAGGCAGTGCCAGAACTCCACCATTGCCATTGAGCCCTCTCCCGTGGTGGTGACCCTGCCCGGACCCATCCTCAGCTCCTTCCCGCAGAACACTGTTGTGGGCTCCTCCACCTCCGCTGCTGTTGGCCGCATCCTCAGCTCTGAGGGCGTGCCCATCACCTCGGGGGGCTTTGACTTGTCCGGCTTGGGCAGCCGCTCCTGTGGCAGAAGGTGCCCGCCCTGCTGAAGCCGCTGGTCCCGGATAAATTGTTCCAGAAAACAGGAACGTGGTTCTGGATCAACAAGACGTCTTCAAGCCCCTGCATTCAGATTACCTGACCATCCTCAGCTACTCTATCCTCATCCTCAGCTGGCAGGAAGAGGCAATCCTGGGCTTTCTGACAGCCTGCCTCATGTCTCAGCTGTCATTCCTCATTCCTACTTATCTGTCTCCACATCTTCTCTGATTTTTTTTTTTTTTTTCCTGTTAACCTCTAGGATGTGAGATTCCTCAGAACCAGTCCATACTCTGATAGAAAATAAGCCATGTGCCCTGCATGAAATCAAACATGGGATCATGGGAATCCTGTACTGTGGAGCCTCTGCTCTGAGTGATCTCATTTTCCTATTTAAACATTCATTAAAGATTTCTGCATCTTAATTTAAGTCTTTGATATTTCTTCTGACGTGCACAGCCTCCAGAGGTACAAAGAGAAAGACTTTGCTCCTCGAGCGTATAGGATGAATGTTTATGGAGGTCCTTCTCCATTCCCAGGAGAATGAGAGGTAATAACACACTGTAGAGACTGCTCTCTTTAGCTTTGCACTTGCAGTTGAAGAAGAGTGTTTATGCCTACAACTGCCCCCAAAGAGAACACAGCCTCTGCAGCACTCACAGGTAAAACTGTGCGGAGGGCCATATGAACATAGCATCCTGCAGCCTCTGAGGAACAAGGCTCCTCCTGCTCTCATATGTACTGCCCTGGGGAAGGACAAGAGAGTAGGAGATGGAATAGGACTGTGTGGATGTAAAACACAGCTTGTGTTGTCACTTATGCCAGCCTACCTACCTCAAAAACAGCTGTGTCTGACTGACACTGGTGGCAGCGACTGGCTGCTACGGTCGCTTTGCTCGAGAGCTCAGGGCGGCGCACCCCGGTCAGGATGGAGTTTGGCGGCCATGCAGGCAGCGCCCCCTGCGGGCCCGGACGGCACTGTGCCCCCGCCCCGCCCCAAGCGGTTCGCGCCCGGACGCAGCCCCGGCTTCGCTTCCTGTGGGTCCACGGCGCAGTAATACAGCGCCGCGTCCCCGAGCCGGGGCCGGGCGAGACGCAGAACGCTGGAGCGGCGGTCTGCCGACACCCACAGCTGCCCCTCCGGGTCCGGCACCTCCTTGGAGCCTTTGACAGCGCTGACGAGGAATGCGGGTCCTCGGCCCGGGAGCTGACGGTACCAGTAGATGGAATACCCGATTTGTATGTTGGGGTGTGAGCAGGTGATGTTGACTGCAGCCCCCTCGGTGGTCTCTGCCAACGGCTCCTGTTGCACCTGGGCTCTGCTCACAGCCACTGCCGAGAAGAAAAGAAGCAGCAAACTCAGAAAATCCATTTTCTCCCCCAGAAATTTCATGAAGGAGCAGAGAGGTGCACGAGGTCGGAAAGAAGCCGAACAGACAGAGGCGAGCACGGCCCCTTCCCCCCGCAGCCCCACCGGCGGCAGCCCCGCGCACCCAGGAGCCCCGCGGCCCGGCACTGCCGCATCCCGCCGCCCCGCCGCCCGCGCTGCCTCCTCCCCGCCGCCAGCTCCGCCCCGGGCTGCTCCAAACCACCTCGCTGTCTGTAGGATGTCACGTAGTGGCATCTTAATTTACCTGCTCCAGAATACACCGTTGAGGAAGGTATTAATGGAGTACAGTTGGTCAGTAGTTCCCTGAAACTGCAGCATAGGAAGTTCCACACAAATGTGCGCAAGAACTTCTTTACAGTGAGGTGAACAGGAACAGGCTGCCCAGGGAGGTGGTGGAGTCTCCTTCTCTGGAGATGTTCCAGACCTGCCTGGATGCCGACCTGTGCGACCTGCTGTAGGGAACCTGCTTTGGCAGGGGCTTGGACTCAATGATCTCTGGAGGTCCCTTCCAACCCCTACAATTCTGTGATTCTGTGAGTTCCCTTTCTCAGTCCTGCTAAATGTTTTTGATGCATGTTGCTTTTCCTAGCTACGACAACCACCCCTGAACTGTCATGACCTCTGAGGGATGACAGAGAGCTGCATCACAACAGCATCACCAGATCAATCACCTTGGATGCAACCCAGATCATTTCAAGGGCACAAGTATGTCCAACTGGATTAAGTTCTCTGGTAGGTTTTCTTCCTGTATAGGGAGTGCTTCTTCACTACCATGTATTCTGTGAAAGAAGCTCAGGGGCCCTGTAGATCTGTCTAAAAGAGCTATCATGAAAATGGATGAAAACCATGCATTCATTATATATTCATATATATATTCACTTCTCACTATTTCTGGCATCTCATGGTCCAGAGGACATACAATTTCCTTAGCTTTCTTTTTGCTGCCATAATAGATTTAAGGATGCTTTTCTTACAGTTCTTCCTGGCAAGTTTTCATCTCAGGCTGCCCTGTGGTGCTTCTGACTGTATCTCTGCTTGAGCAGCAATGTCTCTGGTTTGCTCACACTTCGGCTGCCCCTTTTTTCAAATTCAGAAATCTCCAGAATTCCTCCTGTCCAGCCATACTGCCCATCCTGCATTTATTAGGGTGGCTAAAGTCACTGCTGTCTGGAAGCAGAAATGCATGGAAGAGTTGCGAGGGATTGTGCACTGATATGCAGACAAACTTTTGGAGTCCTTCTGCAGCACTGGAGTTGCCATTCCTTGCCAAGGAAATCAAACAGCTGAGACTTCAGCAAATTGGAGAATCCACTACCAAAGGGAGGTGTCTCCTTTAAGTCTCACACAACTTTTCTCCTTCCTCCAGTCACAAAGCCTGAGTTCAGCCTCTTCTGATGAGCCCCTTCAATGGATCTAATACATTCTCCCCAGTGTCCAGAGGGCTGTGCCTCTACTGAAGCTCCATGTGTGTGACTGAAGCAAGAGTGCTGTTCTTCTTCCAGGATATCACCATCTTCAAGCCTCAACCATCCTGACTGCCTCTCTGAATGGCCTGTTTGCCGTCGACTCCACCTGCTGTGCCTTCCTTGCTTTGTGCTGTTGAGGGTCTAGTCTTAGACTGGGGACACCCTTGAAGTGTATGTGAGCACCTGAGAAGCACAGACATCCTGCAGGGATCAGGGTGTGCTGGCTGACATCAGACTCAAGAAGAACCAACATTGTGCCCTGGCAGCAAAGTGGTCCAAGTGAATTTGCAGGCATACTAAACACTCCATAGTCTTCAGTTCAAAAAACATCAATTATTCATCATAGTCTTGTTGTGTCCTCAAATGGAATGCATTTCCTAGTTCTGGGCTCCAAAACATAAGTTTTTAAATGTTTTTAAAGCAGCCAGAGGAGGACAGCAGAGCTGATAGTGGGGCTGGAAGGCATATCCTACGAGGAGAGCATGAGAACATTTGGGTTGTCCAGTTTGGTGAACACAAAGCTTTGAGGCAGCCCCGTTGCTCACTTCTTCTTATTAGGAAGGAAAGCAGAGAGGGAGGTGCTGGTCTTTTCAGCCTACTAACTGGTGACCAGACATGTGCAGGAATGGCACAAAACTTCACCAGATGTTCAGGCCAGATAGTAGTGATTCTGTAAATCTGTCGATCATGAAACACTCTAAGACTCAAATGGGAGTGTTAGAAAGCAGAAATTCTTTATTTTTGATGCTGGATGCATGGGGGATGAGCTCCACCTATCATGCATAAGTTTCAAAAAAGATTCTCAGCTTATATTCATTACTTATGTTACACATACACAAATGCTTTCCCATACAGTATAGAGATATTGCATACTTCCACATAAAATTATTGACATGGGATTCAGCCTCCTCCCACAAGTTCAGTCTTTTTGTGGTGATGGTTGCACAAGCCTCTGGATGAAGTCATTACACTTCCTCCCTGTGTTCACTGCATGAACCCCATATCCAACAATGCTCAGTTAGCTCTTGGCCTCACTCACACAATACTTGCTTACAAAAAATGAGCTGATTCAAAGCAGAATTTCCCTCACCTACTCAATACAAGATGTTCAGCATATCACCGTTATCTGGTTGGTACAAAGGCACAGATTCTTCCTGTTACCTAAGCAGAGTCCAGTGTATCCAGCAAGGAGCATTGGCCAGCTTGTTGCAGCTTGCATCACTAGAAAAAGAATAGATTGATGTGAAAGTGGTCAAACACTGGATCAGGCTTCATGGAGAGGTGAATGAAGGCCCACGCCTGTCAGTGTTGACACATTTTCATAATGCTTTCATTATCATGCCTTTCCTTGTGGTTAGCACTACTGGGGTCAGACAATTGAACCTGATGATATTTGCAGGTGCCTTCCAGCTCCTCTCTTCTCCATTAGCTCTGTTAGCAGGAAGACAGAGATTAACAGAATCTTTTGGTATCCTGAAGTGCCTCTGATGTGACCGGGACAGGTGTTGCTATGTGGGACACACAAGTCACACAAACACTCAGCTGCTGATGCATACATGTGGAATCATGCAAACCTCTGTACCCACAGGCAACTGCATAAATCCAGCACACAGGCTCTGGTTGTTTCACACCACTGCCCTACTAATCACGCTGACATCTTTTGCCTTTGCTCGATTCTTCCAGCACGTGAATTGAATGTTCTGCCCACACTGATGTGTGCTGCTTGGAAATGCTTGGGTCTTTCTTCTTGCCACTCAACAGATGCCTTCCATGAGCAATGGGAGTGACATATCAGGATGTGACAAGTAGCAGCAACACAGGAAGCCAACACACAGCCCATACCAATAGCTGGGATGTTTTGCAGTCAAGAGGTTCTTGTCACAAAATAATCACTGCTTCTAGGGCTGCTTCTGGAAATGGGACAGCTTGGGTCCACTATAAAAGCCTGTCCAGTTCCTTGCTCTCTCATCCACTTCTCCTTCCTCCATCTTCTTGGGAACCAGGTGAGTGTGAAGCCCCTTCTTGTTCTGTTCTCTTCCTTCTCCAAACAGAGTTCTGATCTTGGCAGAACTCTCAGCTGCTATTGGCTCTGTTCCATTGCCTGTTTCTGCTTGTCATGATGGAGAAGTGGGGAGAATGTCATAGCCTGCTGTAATCAGATGTCTTGTGGACTAGGGTCTGGGCAGTATTTGGATAGGTCCCAGTGGCTTTCATTGGGCTCTGTCAGGATGAGACCAAGAATCCCTTGGACATCCCTGAACTGTCTTCAGTTCCCAGCACTGCATGTGCATTGATTCCCTCATAGTGTGATGCTAGGCTGCTCCTCATGCATCCCCATGTTCTGCTTCCAAATAGGTGCACCTCCATCCCTGAGACATGTCCTGCTGTGACCAGTGCCAGCCATGCCGGCCCTGCGGCCCGACCCCCCTGGCCAGCAGCTGCAATGAGCCCTGTGTCAGGCAGTGCCAGAACTCCACCATCGTCATCCAGCCCTCTCCCGTGGTGGTGACCCTGCCCGGACCCATCCTCAGCTCCTTCCCGCAGAACACCGCCGTGGGCTCCTCCACCTCCGCTGCTGTTGGCCGCATCCTCAGCTCTGAGGGCGTGCCCATCACCTCGGGGGGCTTTGACCTCTCCTGCATTTCCAACCGCAGCTGTGGCAGACGATGCACCCCCTGCTAAATGCGCTGGATGATGTCCCAGGCAAGGACCCCCAGGAATGCTAAGCATGGACCAAAGAACAAATGTTGTGATGCTGGTTTTGCCCTGGAAGACAGACATGTACTGGCAAGCCTGGGGTCTCTGACAACATGGAGAATGTCTACTCATACTGTCTTTCACTCACTCTTTCTATCCAATTTCATTACTGTCTTTTCCCTTTAGACATGTCTGTTAGTATCCACAAAATGAACCCTGAGTGAAATTCTCATGTCTCTTAAACTCTGTGCTGAAATACAGTTCTCTGTGGCCATGCTGCCATAAGAAAGGGGAACTGATTCTTGTCTACAGCTACTGCTCTTCTTGCAATGACTTAATTTCTCCTCAGACTTATTAAACACTTTCTGCATCATTTAGCTTTTCCTTCTCTGCTGGTGGTTTTTTTTTTTTTTTCCCCCATCTCTGTAGAGATGGCGAGGAAGAAAGGGATGTCTTTGGTGAGAACAAGCTAGGGAGATTCTGCCACTCCTCTGGTTATTGGAGGTCATTGTACAGTGCTGGCATTCATCTTCCAAGCGCATTTTATTGAAGGAGAGGAAGACATTCCTAGATGTTCCTCCTCCACCAGTGACCATCAGTCCCTGTCTTGCAGTGTTTCTCCTTACACAGGTATTGACCCTTGAGCATGCCAAGTGAATGGAAACCTTGACAAATGACATCCTCAAGAGAAGATCCTCTGCATTGGAGAGTCTCTGCGAACACAGAAGTTTCACACACGCTGGGGAAATTCTGGCTTTGGGAGGAGCAGTATTAGGGAAGGAGACTCAGAGAAAGTTGTTTCCAAAGGCCATCAAGAACTGGGAAGGCATAGCTTTCTTGAAGTTGTACCTCTGTCTCTATTCCATTTTCCCATGCCTTCCACTCACCCTATCACTGAGGGTACAGCTTTCCTGTGTAATTCTAGCAGCCTTCAGCAGAGCTCCTGGCCTTGCCATACTTTTGCCAAGTTGTCTATGGTCGAGGGCTTCCACAGGGCGGTATTACTACCAGCTACAGAAGTCTGGTAGTATTGCCTATCGTATTGCCTGTTGTACTGGAGCCCCCAGTCCCTCTCAGCTCAACACTCCCATGGGTGCAGCAAGGCCCAGGATAGTGACTCATGCCCGAACACTCATGGCTTCTCAGTGGTGTCATGTCTTCCCCAAGCACGGAACTCTGCTCCTCAGGCTCAGGAACCGCAAGGCCTTCAAAGTGCTGCAACCTTTCTGCACTCTACAGGATCTCTGTACTTCTCCCAGGCACACAGGTCATGAACCAGCCCAAACACAGGACTCATGCTGCCCCGGGTCCCGCAGCTGCTGCTGCCCGTGGTGCTGCTGTCGCCGCTCGAGGAGCCCGAGAAGGGCCGGAAGCAGCGCCGGGATGGGGGGCTGTGAGTGTGGAGCATCAGGCTTTGAATGGCATGGTTATAGATTCCCTGACAGTGTTCAGCTGGATCCAAAGCTGAGTCCGGATCACAGAGACATTCACACCGTAAAATCTCTTTTAGGGAGGATTCAGCCAATCCATCCCCACCCTCATCAGCCCACACACAGCCTGTGAGCAGTCAATTGGCTTCAGCTGCATGTACTAAATGCCACATTTCCCTCACCCTTGCCAGTACAGCTGGGTGGTTATGGGGATAAAAACTTGCCCTTGCCATGTTGGGTTGTGGCTCAAGAACCACCCCTGTTCCATTAGACAATCATGGGCCCCTGCTCTTGTAGCAGCACACAGCACACAGCAGGGACATCTTTAGCCCCCTTCTGACTCCCCAGTTTGGCACCAAAACCACTCATGCCACTCTCCCCAGTAACTGGTAATTTCTCCATCCGGTGTGCACAGGACAGAGTGAGATGGTGCAGAGTTAAGAAAAGAGTAATTGAAAGGACACAACAGACTGTGATGATCAGTCACATGGCTCAACCAGATCTGAGGGGCCCCTGCTGCATGCCCCTCTATCACTCCTCATATGTTCATGTCTTTCTCTGTATACCCCAACATGATATATTATAAGTCTGTCTCACACCAATCCCTGTACATGTCCTGATTCACAGCTGCATCTCTTGCAAAGGCCAGGTTCATCTTCCTGGAAACAGACCTGTGGTTTCTAGATTCCTCATCAGCTTGGGTGAATGTGAGAATTTATTTCTTTCCATCATTTCTATGCTATCCTTGAGTGTCTGTTTGTCTCTGTATGCTGCTTGATTGGCTCCCCTTTTCTCTCATCCTGTTTCATGATGTTCTGACAACTCTTCCCATTCAGGGGCCCTCCACACACATGCTCATAGTGCCCTTTGTCCAGTCATGAAGAGCAAGTATGGAAAATTAAAGACCACTGGTACAGCACTGATCTGTGAGAGACCCTGTAATAGATTCCAGTCCCTAGCTGTACTCTGAATTGCAGCCACAACCGTTAGAGCACAGCAGATCATCCAGTTTTCCACCTACATAACTATGCATTAACCCTTGCCACAACTCACTCATGTGGTTGTGTGGGGACTATACAACAGGCAGCCAAAGCAGTCTCACCAAAATCTAAGCATACAACGTTCACTGTCCTCAGTTTTTCAATCTTGTATGTGATTTACCTTCTGCACAACCAGGCTGGCTGCTGTGAATCATTGTGTTGTCCTTTGCATATTTAACAATGGCATCTGAAGATATTTCCTCTGAAACACTGTAGGAAGGAGTGAAAGGAATGCATCTGATGTGTTCTTCCCAGCATCCATGGCTAGACAATCTGTGGGGCAATGCATTTAGGAATTGAGCAGCCCTTCCCTTATCCCTGAGGAACTGCAATAATGGAATCAGCTGGAGTGCACCATGCCCAGCTGTGCTCCGTGTGCTGGAGGGTATAATGACAGAAACAGAGTTCCATCATTGAAGGAGAAGATGGAGCTCTCTATGGAAATGTTCTGCACAGTGTGACTTGGGTAAATCCACTGGTTCTGTCTGATGCAGAACAAAGATGGGGTTCCCAGCACCAGAAGGGAGTTGGGATTTATTTGCTGACTCTAGACCTCTTCCTATTATGTCTTACTAAAACCACCACTTTATTTCACAATTTACTGTCATGCTTTTCTTCTGGAATCTGTAACAGATCCTGCACAACTTCTGTCCCTACGTTCTCATGTCTGGGGCAGAATAGGAAGAGGCAAAAGAGGGCAGCAGGATTTTCCTGAGAGCACTGTGAGGTGGGATGAGGTCACACTCAGGAGCTGTGCAGCAGCTCAATCTTAGGAGTCTCCTTTCTTGCCACTGAAAAGATGCCTTCAATGAGGATCAAACGTAGCATAATGTGGGCAATGAAATTGCAATGCACAGGAAACCAACGTACAGTCTGGAATGTTTTGCATTCAAGATGAACTTGTCAGAAAATAATCACTGCTGGAAATGATGCCTCTGGACATGGATCAGCTTGAGTCCACTACAAAAGGCAGTGCATCTAATTGCCTTCTCATCTACTACTCTTACGGCCTTCTCCATGGGAACCAGGTGAGTGTAAAGCCCCTTCTTACTGACCTCCTCCTCCAAATGGAGGACTCAGCTGCTCTCAGTTCTGTCCCATGCCAAATCTTGGGACTGCTTTTCATGGGAGAGTGAAGTGTTGAGAAGATTTGTCACGGAGGCAATCTGCACCTGAACTGAGAAACTTTATGAGCTAGAGTCTGGACAGTAGCTGCATAGATCCTGCTGGTTATTTCTAGGCTCTGGCAGGATGAAACCAAAAACCCTTAAGTATCCATCTCCCAGAGGTGTATATACCTTAGCTCCCTCATGGCATGATTGCAGTTTGCTCCTCATGCGAGATGCTCCTTCACCTGGGTAGACCTCCAGTCCCAAGACATGTCCTGCTAAACCCAGTGTGTGCCATGCAGGCCCTGTGTCCCCACCTCCTGGCCAGCAGCTGCAATGAGCCCTGTGTCAGGCAGTGCCAGAACTCCACCATCATCATCCAGCCCTCTCCCGCGGTGGTGACCCTGCCCGGACCCATCCTCAGCTCCTTCCTGCAGAACAAGGTGTTATGGGATCCTCCACCTCCGCTGCTGTTGGCAGCATCCTCAGCTCTGAGGGTGTGCCCGTCACCTCGGGGGGCTTTGACCCCTCCTGCATTTCCGGTAATGTGGCAGAAGTGCCCCCCCAGCCAAAGGTGCTGGACACTGCCCCAGACAAAGGCAGCCATGAACGCTGAACACGGCACTGGACAGAACAAGAAAGTAAGAGGCCAGACTGACTTCTCTGCCAACATGGAGAAAGTCTATCAATACTGTCTTTCCCTATCTTTTCCTGTCTAATATCACTGCTGTCTTTTCCCCTCAGAGACCTCTTTTAGTACATTCAAAACCAGCTGTGAGCTACCTGCTTGCCTCTCTATAATTCTTGGAGGGTAAATCTGGGCCCTGTGGCAATGCTGCCATAGGAATGATTCTTGTCTGTTCCTGCCACTCCCCACACTCAGTGTCCACTCTTGGGGTGATTTGATTTCCTTCTTCAGACTCATTAAATATTTGCTGCATCCTTTCGTGTGCCCTTCCCTGTTTATTTCTCCCCCCCCTCCATCTGTGCATAGATCACTGCTCTAGATATTGCAGACCAGCACACACTGCAGAGATCTCATCTTTCAGGCACTGTCTTTTGAAGCAGAGTAAGTCATCCCTACTTACTCCATAAACAATGCCAGTTAGACCTTGCCTTGCTGAATCTCTGCTTAGACATGTCATAGAACCATCAAATCATAGAATGATTTGAATTGGAAGGGACCTTTAAGATCATCTAGTTCCAACCCCCCCTCTGATAGGCAAGGACACTTCCCTCTATACCAGGTTGCTCCAAGTCCGATCCAGCCTGCCCTTGGGTGATTCCATGACAGGGGCATTTACAACCTCACTTGGCCAACTTGTGACAGTGTCTCACTACCCCTCACTGTAAAGAATTTCTTCCTGATATCTAGCCTAAATATACGCTTTTACAGTTTAAAACCATTTCCCCTCATCCTGTCATTGTTGACATAGTCTACCTAGATTGCCCTTCACTCCGTCTCCCACAGTATATTCCTGGAGATGCTGACAGACTGTGGCTAGGTATTCTGTTGGCTGGGCAAAAAGCTGGCCCAGAGAGTGATAGTGGATGGATTTAAATCCAGCTGGAGACATGTCATGTGTGGTGATTCCCAGAGATCAGTGTTGGGGACGCTCCACTTCGGTGTCGCTGTTACTGATCTGGATGAAGGAATTGAGTGCACTTTCAGCAAGTTTTAGATAACACCAATTTGGGATGAAGTGACCATGAACAAGGCCATATGCCAAGTCCTGCTCGTTGGTGACAGCTACTCCAGGAATGGCTACAGGCTTGGGGCAGAGTGGCTGGAAAGCTGTACGGAGGAAAAGGTTCTGGGGACACTGACTGATAGCTGGCTGAATGTGAGCCAGCAGTGTGTGTGCTTAGGTGGTCAAGAATGCTGGTGTCGTACTGGCTTGTATCAGAAATAGTATAGAATGTCCAGCAGGACTAGGGAGGAGACCATCCCTCTTTTCTCAGCACTGGTGAAGCTGCTCTTTGAGTACTGTGTTCAGTTTTGTCTCCTGACTTGAGGTAATGGAGCATGTCCAGAGAAGGGCAATGAAGCTGTGAATTCTTATGAAGAAAGGCAGAGGGAACTGGGACTGTTTAGTCTGGAGAATAGGAGACTGAGGAGTGACCTTATCACTCTCTACAACTGCCTGAAAGGAGGTTGTAGCAAGGGGGAGATTGGCCTTTTTTCTCCAGGTAACAAACAATAAGGCTATAAGCAATATCGTCTGGGCCCATCTCATCAGAGCCAGACCATCAAGGCAACAGGACTGAGGGAGACTGAAGAGAAGCACAGTAGAGAATGTGTGGGTGATTGTGTTTCCTGGAACATGGAAGCAGGGTAGTTCTCTAATAGTGGAAAAATCTAACTGGACGTCATAGTGGTTCTCTCTGGATAACAACAAGTACATGTAATGTTTCCAAAAAAAGTGTTACATCTGGCAAATGCCAAACCATTTTGTCTAGGCATGGTTTTTTTTTTATGGAATGATTTTCAAAGCATAATGTATAAAATTTTTCCCTGTATGGAGATGTAAATTGATACTGGAATTATAGATCCAGCCCAGGCCAGCATCACTTGCCTGAGATGGATTCATCTCAGCACTTTGAGTTCTCTGCCATCACTCACTCGCTCCTGGCCCAGAAGAGCTATGGCCTCTCAATCCCAGCACTCAGAAGAAGCCTGCATGACAGAATGGTTGTGGCACAAGCCAGAAAATGAACAAGAGC
Organism: Lagopus muta; assembly: GCF_023343835.1. Taxonomy (NCBI): domain Eukaryota; kingdom Metazoa; phylum Chordata; class Aves; order Galliformes; family Phasianidae; genus Lagopus; species Lagopus muta. The sequence continues at coordinate 4,787,813 of NC_064457.1, read as the reverse complement.
ATGAAGGGAAGCAGCCACACAGCTCATGTCAGTGACTGTTTTCCATTCATCACAAGCTCTACAGAAAATTGTCACTTCCATGAAGCTGTGCCTGGGCCTGGGGCAGTGCAAGGTCTCCATTAAAGGCAGCTTGATTCCTTCACCCTCTAATCAACATTTCTCACCTCTTTCTTCCTGGTATCCACATGAGTCTGAAGCCCTTCTCCCACGTCCTTTGCTGATGCCTGTGTGGGGCTTGGCTGAGATGGATTTTCCACTGACAGAGACAGCAGCCTTGTTGCATCTGGCCAGGCTTTTCACATCACACCTGCATAAAGTGAAGACAATCTTTTACCCCTTTCTTCATTTTTATACGGACATAAGCATCTTCCTTTGGATTAAAGGCTGAGATTCCTGGGATTGTTAACTTGGAGGAGTCAAAGAGGGGATCATATCAGTGCTTATAAATACCGAAAGGGAAGGTGTCAAGAGGATGGGACCAAGAACTTTTTATAGTGCCCAGTGTGGGAACGGGCACCAACACTCTCACAGGAATCTCCATCCGAACATGGGAAAGGACTTCTTTACTTTGAGCATGAAAGAGCAGAGCACTGGAACCAGCTGCCCAAGGAGCCTTTGGTGTCTCTTTCCCGGGAGATACTGAAAACCCACCTGGGTGCTTTCCTGTTCTGCCTGATCTAGGAAACACGCTTTAGCATGGGAGTTGAATTAGATGATGTTAAGATGTCCCTTCCAATCTCTACAATTCTGTGATTCTACCAGGCAGCCAAAATGGTCCATTGAGTGTTCCTGGCAGGATGACAAACTGCTCCTCACGTGTCCCTGTGCTCTGTTTTCTCCCTGCAGTCTCTGGGAGGTAAAACTTCAGCTCTGATCCATGTCCTCCTATGACCAGTGCCTGCCATGCCCAGTACCTGCCATGTTGGCCTTGGTTGCACACGAGAGGAAATGTCGACCCTGGCTTCTCTGACAGCATGGCCAATGTCTACCATTACTCTCTTCCACTCACTCTTGCTCTCAAGTTTCTTTACAATCTTTTTTCCTCAAAGATCTGTTTTAGATCCTCCTACAAACAGTCTGGACTGACATATTTGTCTCTCTCCATTTTTGGGACTGGTAGATGGATCCCCCATAGGAACTCCTCTTTTTATAGGGTAACAGTGTCTTGTTTTCCCCTGCTGCTTACCACACTAGAGGCTTTTACTTTGATGCATTCTCAAGCGTTTCCGCCTGTTATGCTTACAACTGCATAGAAATGGTCTTAGGAAAAAACAATTGCTTTGGTGGGAATTAGCTGAGGGCACTCTTTCACCCCTCTAGGCAGTGAAGGTTGGGACACACTGAAGAGATTCATCTTTCATGCACTGTCTCTTAAAGCTGAGAAAGAAATCCTTGATTACACTATAAGGAAAAAAAATCAGTCCTTACCTTACTGTGTGATGTGAAAGAAAATATCTTTATGCAGGACACTATCTCATCAGCCATGAGGGGTTTGTTGGAAATCTGAAAATCAAAGACAGCCTTGGCAGCAGTGACCATGAACTCATAGAATCACTGAAGGCCTTGGTTTGGAAGGGATCTCAAAGGTCATCTAGTTTCAAATAACATGCTGAGGGCACAGATGACAACAGCTAAATCAGGCATGAGAACAAGTTACCAGGTCTCCATCCAACCTAGCCTTGAATGTGGGTGATAGGGCACCCACAAATTCTCTGGGCTGCCTCTTCCAGCACTTCACCACCAAGTCAGCAAAAGGGTGTATCTGGGGCTGCATAACCAGATACAGTTCTCCAGATGGGACTGACAATCACCTACCTTGCCCAGCTGGGCACCTCCCTTTTCATCCAGCCCTGGATAATTTTGGACTTCTGGGCTGCAAGTGCACACTCCTGGCTCATGTCAAGTTTTTCATCTACCAGGATCCCTAAGTTCTTCTTTGCAGGGCTGCTGTCAAGACGTCCTTCTCTCAGTCTCTATCGATACAACTTACACTTGGCCTTGTTGAACCTCATGGTGTTCATAAGGGTTCATCCTTCAAGCTTGCGCAGGTCCCTTTGGATGGATCTCTTCATTCTGTTATATCAACTGCACCACTAAACTTGGTGTCATCTGCAAACTTGCTGAAGATGCACTCGATCCCATTATCTATGTTATTATTAAACAGCTTCTCAATGACATGAACACAGGGATTGAGTGCACCCACTGTAACTATGAGAGACTATCTGAAGAAGTGCAACCAGGAGAGCAAGGAATGTGAATTTCCCCCCTGCTTTTGTGAAACCCCACAGAAAATAGAGCGTTCAGCTGTGCATCCCCAGCATAAGAAAGATACTGACCTGTTGGAGTGACTCCAGAGAAGGGCCATGAAGGTGGTCAGACAGCTGGAGAACTTCTGCTATGACAGGTTTGTTGTTGTTTATCCTAGTGAGGGGGAGACTTGAGAGCAGCATTCCATTATGTGAAGAGTGCTCACAAGAGAGATGGGGAGGGATTCTTAATCAGTGGAAGTAATGACAGGACAAGGTGCAATGGCTTTCAAGTAAAAAAGAGCAGAATTAGGTGAGATATGAGGAAGAAATTCTTTACTGTGAGGATGTTGAGGCACTGGAACAGGTTGCCCAGAGATGTGGTGGATGCCCCACTGTGGGAAGTGTTCAGCGATGGGCTGGATGGGACTCCAAGACATGTGATCTAGTGGGAAGTATGCCTGCTTGTGGAGGAAAAAGAACTGGATGATCTTTAAGGAACATTCAACACAAAATATTCTACAAGTCTGTGAAAATGTTTTGTATTGTGTTGGTTTTTTTTGTAAGCTGAAAGATTGCACAGAGATGGCACAATCCAAAACAGTCATAGACTCTTTTCTGAGGGCACTGTTACATGAGGTAGTGTTAGATCCAGGCAGAAAACACACAAAAATGGAAAAGACAAGATAAGAGAATCACAAGCCTAATCCTCATGTACAGGAACCAGCTGATGCTTGCTGGAGCTTCTTCCTGAGGATGGTACATCCAACAGCCCCACTGCAGTGAACCAGGCTGAAGTCACTTGCCTGCTCTGGACCCATCCAGCACTTGAGCCGAGCCATCTGCCTCACCAGTGCAATCCTGCCCTACAAATCTTTGGGCCTTTCACTGCAGCACTTCAAAGAATCCTTCATTAGAGAATGAGCACGGCAAATAATCTGGAAATGAAAAGGTAGCACTGCAGGAAATCAAAACACAGCCCATATGATGAGAAGGGCTGGCATGCATTCCAGCTGGGCTTGTCAGAAAATTATTGCCTCTATCAAGGGTGTCTCTGGGCCTGCAGCAATGAAGGACCAGTATAAAAGGCAACCCAGATCCCAGCTATCCTATCCTCTTCTCTTGTCTCCTTCTTGTTGGGAACGAGGTAAGTGTGAAGCCCTCTTTCTAATTCTTAGTGAGATTTTGCCTCAATAGAAATGTTATCAGATAGTGGAGCTCCATGCTATGGGAGACCATAGAGGGGATAATGTCAGTGCAGAGAGTGCTTGGGACACAGCTCACATGGCTGTAGATTTATACAGTCCATGAGAGTCTCCCTGGTCCATACTGCTCTTTCTAGGGCCCTGGCACAATGAAGGGATGTGGCCAGCTGTCACAGCCTTCTCCTCCATCCTGAGAAGTTGCCTTGGCTCCTTGACTCAAGCTACCCTTCCCATACCTTGGTTCTCTTTTTCATTCTATCTATCCTTTCCAGGTGCACCTCCAGTCCCAAGTCATGTCCTGCTACACCCAGTGTGTGCCATGCAGGCCCTGCGGCCCGACCCCTCTGGCCAGCAGCTGCAATGAGCCCTGTGTCAGGCAGTGCCAGGACTCCACCATTGCCATTGAGCCCTCTCCTGTGGTGGTGACCCTGCCCGGACCCATCCTCAGCTCCTTCCCGCAGAACACCGTTGTGGGCTCCTCCACCTCTGCTGCTGTTGGCCGCATCCTCAGCTCTGAGGGCGTGCCCATCACCTCGGGGGGCTTTGACTTGTCCGGCTTGGGCAGCCGCTCCTGTGGCAGAAGGTGCCCGCCCTGCTGAAGCCACTGGTCCTGGAGAAATTCTCCAGAAAACAGGAACGTGGTTCTGGATCAACAAGACATCTTCAAGCCCCTGCGTTCAGATTACCTGACCATCCTCAGCTATTCTATGAAATGCTGTCAGGAAGAGGCAATCCTGGGCTTTATGTCAACTTGCCTCATGTCTCAGCTGCCATTCCTCATTCCTACCTATCTTTGTCTCCACTTTTTCTCTGATTTGTTCTTTCCTATGATCCTGTGAGATGTGAGTTTCCTCAGAACCAGTCCATTCTCTGCTAGAAAATAAGACACGTGCCTAGCATGAACTCAAACAAACATGGGATCATGGGAATCCTGTACTGTGGAGCCTCTGCTCTGAGTGATCTCATTTTCCTATTTAAAAATTCATTAAAGATTTCTGCATCTTAGTGTAAGTCTTTGATATTCTTTCTCATCGTGTGTGGCCTCCAAAGATGCCCAGAGAGAATGGATTTGCTCCTGGCAGGTATAGGATGAATGTTTATAGAGATCCTTCTCCATTCCCAAAAGAATGCGAGGGTATGAGATACTGCAGAGGCTTGTCTCTTCAGCATTGTCTCTTGCAGCTGAACAAGACACACCTGGCAGTGCCAGAGGAGGCAACTATTGGCCTCTGACTGTAGCGTTCATGCATACAGCTACCTGCACAAGAGAGAACACAGCCTCTGCAGTGCTCACAGGAAAAGCTGTGACTGTGTGGAAGGTCATGGGAATAAGCAACGCTGTGGGCTCGTAAGAACAGGGCTCTTCTGCTCTGAGATGTACTGCACTGGGGAAGAAGCAGAGAGCACGAGATGAAATAGAACTGTGTGAATGTCTTTCCGTTGTCAGACACAGCTTGCGTTGTCTGTAATGCCATCTCGTCCAACTCAAAAGTAACTCTGACCGACATGGGCCTCAGTCAGTGGCTGCTATGGGAGCAGAGCTCGTTTCTGTGTAGAGCTCAGGGCGGCGCACCCCGGTCAGGATGGAGTTTGGCGGCCATGCAGGCAGCGCCCCCTGCGGGCCCGGACGGCACTGTGCCCCCGCCCCGCCCCAAGCGGTTCGTGCCCGGCCGCAGCCCCGGCTTCGCTTCCGTGGGTCCACGGCGCAGTAATACAGCGCCGCGTCCCCGAGCCGGGGCCGGGCGAGACACAGGGCGCTGGAGCGGCGGTCTGCCGACACCCACAGCTGCCCCTCCGTGTCCGGCACCTCCTTGGAGCCTTTGACAGCGCTGACGAGGAATGCAGGTCCTTGGCCTGGGAGCTGACGGTACCACTGGATGTATTCATGTGACTGTATGTTGGGGTGTGAGCAGGTGATGTTGATGCCGGTGCCCTCGCTGGTCTCTACTAACGGCTCCTGCTGCACCTGGGCTCTGCTCACAGTCACTGCCGAGAAGAAAAGAAGCAGCAAAATCAGAAAAATCATTTTCTCCCATAGCAATGTCTTGCATGAAGAGAGAGGTGCACGAGGTCGGAAAGGAGCCGAAGGGATAGAGGCATTCGCGACCCCAGCCCCGCAGTCCGGCCCCGCCGGCGGCAGCCCCGCGCACCCAGCAGCACCGCAGCCAGCCCCGCCAGCCCCGCGGCCCGGCACTGCCGCATCCCGCCGCTCCGCCGCCCGCGCCTCGCTGCCCCCGCCAGCCCCGGCTCTGCTCCGCCCGCGCCGCCTCCTCCCCGCCACCGCCGCCGCCGCCAGCTCCGCCCCGGGGCTGCGCCCTGCGCCGGCGGCACTCGGGCTTGCTGCGGGCTGCCAGTGCTGGGCGCCTGTGCGCGTGTAACGGGGCTTGAGCTTTGCGTGTACTTCAGCGTAGCCCGGATTCTGCGGTGTAGGCGGAGATCTGGGCAACGGCTGGGAAACCTCCTCTGGCACAGGGGAAACAAGCTGCCCTCCTGAAGCATCCGTAGAGAGGAGGGCTGGCGAGGGCAGACAGGACGGGAACGGTCGGGGAGAACGACGCGGCCGAATCCTGCTCCTCACGCTGTGCCCGGCGCTGCCGCAGATCCAAAGCCCGGCATCGGAAACGGGTCGTGTGCTGCTGCCCGGGAACGCGGCACCCCGAGAGCTCCCCGAGCCCCGGGTCCCGCAGCTGCTGCCGCCCGAGGTGCTGCTGTCGCCGCTCGAGGAGCCCGAGAAAGGCCGGCAGCGGAGCCGAACTGGAGGCAGGGCAAGTGGAGCATCAGGATTTGAAAGCGTGGAAGAAGCCTAGAGGGAGCCTGTAGCCACGGTTACAAATTTTCTGACAGTGTTTTAATCGGATCCAAAGCTGAGCGCGGATCTCAGAGACATCCACTCCGTAAAATCGTGTTTGCAGGGGGATTCAGACAGTCCATCCCCAACTCCAGCTGCACTTGCTAATGCCACATCTCTCTCACGCTTGGCAGTACAGCCGGGTGGTTATGGGGATAAAACCTGCCCCTGCCACATTTGGTTGGTGCTCAAGAACCACCCCTGTTTCACTACACAATTATGGACCCCTCTTCTGTAGTAACACAGCACATGGCAGGGACATCTTCAGCCCCAGTCTGACTCCAGCACCAAAACCACTCATGCCACTCTCCCCAGTAACTGCTAATTTATCCATCCATAGTACACAGGACACAGTAAGATGGTGCAGAGTTAAGAAAAGACTGATTATGGGGACAGGAGAGTCTGTGGGGATCAATCATATGGCTCAACCAGATCTGATGGGCTCCGCCTGCACATGTTCTCATACGTTAATCCCTTTCCATGAATATTCCAAACAGCAATTCTATAGGTCTGTCTCACACCAATCCCTGTCCATGTCCTGATTCACAGCTGCATCTCTTGCAAAGGCCAGGTTCATCTTCCTGGAAACAGACCTGTGGTTTCTTGATATCACATCAGCTGGTGTGAATAATGACATTTATTTCTTCCCATCATTTCCATATACTCTTTTCATGCTGTTGGCATGTTGTTGCCTGGATCCTCTTTCTACTCCTTTGGCTTTGGGAGGAGCAATATTGGGGAAGGAAACTCAGAGAAAGGCATTTCCAAAGGCCATCAAGAACAGGGAAGGTATAGTTTTCTTGGGGTTCACCCTCTGTGTCTATTCCACTTTCCCATCCCTTCCACTCACCCATCACTAAGCTTCTCTGTGTGGTCCCAGCAGCTGTCACAGAGCTCCTGGTCCTGCCATTAATTTGCCAAGTTGCCTATGGTCAAGGGCTTTCGCCAGTCAGCAGTGCTACCAGCTACAGTAGGCCACAGATGGCAGCCCACAGTCCCTCTGAACTCAACACTCCCATGGGTACAGGAAAGCCCAAGACAGGAACTCATGCCTAAACACTCATGGCTTCTCAGTGGTGTCATGTCTTCCCCAAGCACGGAACTGTTCTCCTCAGGCTCAGGAAATGTAAGGCATTCAAAGTGCCCCAACCCTTCAACCCTTCTGCACTGAAGATTCCGTGTGAGAGCAGATATCCTCATTTCCACTGGAACATGGCAATGAGAGTGTGAGATGTTTCTGCACTCAATAGGATCTTTGTACTTCCCCTAGTCACACATGGCATGCACAAACCCAAATAAAGGACTCACACTGGAGTGTCATTCCCCAGACACCAAGATCCTCTCATATTCCCTGTGTGCCAGGTATGAAATAGCCTTTGTGCTCTATGCAGTATCTCTGATGCCCACACACACACATGCAACTTCACACATCAGCACAGCCTACGGATCTGTTTTGTGAGGGCTTTTCTTTCAATCAGATTCTATGTGATGCCAGCAGCACAGCACTGGCACTGAAAATCATTTCTACGTGACATCAGGATGGCAGCATCTCTCCTCAGGCCAGCTGTTGTATCAGGCAGTGCTGGCTCAGGTGGGACCACAGGACAAAGAGCATCAGAACCAAGCCCATCAAAGCCCAGTGTAACCACAAAGAAGAGCTCTTACCCCTCGCCAAGGACACAGTAGCACAGTCCTCCCCTTGCTCTGCTGCAAGTGTACATCTCTACAGCCCAACCTACTATTCTCCTCCTGCCTTGTCAGGCTCCTTGAAGGTCCAGTGCATTCAAAGGATGGAGCTTTCATGGTAAGCTATGTTTGGATCTGGCCTTGGCCTCTGATAGAAGGGGATCCATGCTGAGATGGCAGGGACAGGTGAAGAATGCCTTCTGGTGAGTGAAAGCAGAGGGAATAGAGAGAACTCTGGAGGTGATGCAGATGTAGGAAACTATCATGAAAAGCACAGTGTAAGGACGATGATGACAACAGGAACCATAAAGCCCAGAATAAAGCCTGACGGGATCCCCGCAGGCCAGTCCCAGAAGAGGCCCCTCATCCCAGTAGAAACTGACAGTGATATTCCTGGTACCCAGCCTGTAGCCAGGCAACAAGGACCATGTTGAGACCCACAGGTACTGATCGCTCCATGCTGTGACAAAGGTGAGGCCAGGGTCAGGAGAGACATGGAGCAGATAATGACAAACAGGAGCATGTGACAGCTGGGATGCTCTGTTTAGCCCAGGAGAATGCACTGAATCAGAAAAGTCCTGTTCTCCTTTGCCATGGCCCTGTGCTTTCAGAAGGAGGTGATGTCAGAGTGAGATTTTCCAGCTCAATAAGAGCAGCAGCAGACTTCACACAGGATGTCATTTCCTGGCTTATGTGGTGCTCTCATGGCCTCTGCTGATCACTGCTGGAATCAATCTCTCTCCATCTCCTCTCTCTCTCACTTCTTCCACAGACACGTGTACACAAAGTGTACATCCTTCAACGTGTTCATCCTTCTCAGGCATCCATTCACCCATTCTTTACCACAAGAGCGATCCTGGAAGAAAAATACAAATGATAGTCTCAAGTATAGAATTTTTCTTGTTCCTAACTTTTTCTCTTCTGACTCATACTTGGCTCAGAAATCCTCGGTCCTCTCAATCCTAATACTCAGAAGAAGCTTCTGTGAGGGAATGGGTGTAACAGAGTCCAGAAAATGAAAAGGCAGCGTAAGTGGAAACAGCCACACAGCCCGTATCATTAGCTGGGATGTTTTCCATTCATTACATGGGCTACAGAGCATGGTCTCTTTTGTCTATAGCACTCCCAGGTCTAGAGCAGTGCAGGGCCATCATACTAACAACAAAAGTGTCCTCTCCTCTCTGGATCAAGTCAAGAAACCCTCTTACCTCTCTGAGACATGCCCTGCTACGAACAGTGGGTGCCATGCCCATCCAATGGTACGACCTCACCAGCCATCACCTGAAAGCAGCCATGTGTCAGGCACAGTAAAAACCATACTGTCATCATTAAATCCCTCCCCATGATTGCAGCCCTGCTTGGCCTCAACGTCAGTGCATACCTACAGAACACCTCTGTGGGAACCTCTACCTCTGCAGCAATTGACAGCATCCTCAGCTGCGATGCAGTCTCCATCACTTCTGGGTGCTTTGATCTCTTCCGAATTTCCAGACACTACGATGGCAGAAGGTGCCCACCATGCTCAATTCCCCATTTTCTACCCTTTTCTCTCTTTTCCTTGTATTCCCTTCTTTTGGGTGTATAATTTCCCCATAGCCAACCTGAGTTCTATGGGACCAACACAAAGATTGCATTTTTAAATCTTGACCAGGGGGGATGTGCACAGATTTTTGGCAGCTCTGGTGCTGCCCACACAACATGGCTGTGTGGAAGAAAACTCATTTCCCTCTACAGTGTCACTAATGTTACCTGCATCCCAGTCCCAGCCTCCATGAGATCCTTTTAATAGTGATCTCAAGTTGCTAGGATTGAAGGGCAGCCCTGGACTGCACATGATAATGTGAGGATTTCATCATGTGGAAAGCATTTGTATGGAAGAATTACTACTAGAAAACCATGCATCATCTTCTCTGCTCCTCCCAACCCTGAGATTTCTACATGGAACTTAGGGAAGGAAGTTTTTACTTCTTACTGAAGCATGCTGAGACCGAGCCTCCTGTTTGTGAGTGAGCAAGAGGCAGAAAACCACCTCCCAGCCCCAAGACGACAGAGCTGCCGGAAATGACTCTGCTGGCTGCACAGGCAGGGCACTCACTGCCATAGCAACACCCACAGGTAACAACACCAGTTCTCTTATAAGCCCGAAGCTCAGAGCCAAGCCCTGTTCCTCCTCTCTGGCTAATCAGGACTGCAGATCCCCAGTGGAAGCACACACCTTCACCCACTGGCTCACAAGCACTCCCACAATCACAGCCCATCAGTGTGAGCACAGGCCCTCAGCTCATCCAATACCCCTGCCTGGAGCCTGGCTTCTCTTCCCCTGCATGTGGGTCTCCTCCTTTGCTCAGGATTGGCCAGCCTGCTGTTTGCTGGCCAACAGATGCGTGCAGTCACCCACTCCTCTCACACACATCCCCACACTTGTGCTGATCCCTCAGACATTGCCATGGCATCTCAGCCTGCCAATCCTCCTTTCCCAGGCTTTGTGTTTCCTTACCCATCTCTCTCCCAGACTTGAATGCTCTTTCCTCCTGGTCACTGGTTTAATCCTGATGTGCTGTGGATGTTGTTTTGGTTGTTGGTACCCAGATCTCTTCTGCACAGCAGTCTCAGCATCTACTGGCCTCGACCTTGAGGTATTTCCACATGAGAAAGAGAGCCCAGTTTCAGTGTTGCACAGACAAGTCAGGATTTAATAAGGAGACAGGATGGACTGCATTGATCAGGCACAGGGCTCATCCATATATGCAGATGTACTGACTGGAACTTTTGTCCTTTTTCCCTACAGTGCATCCCCTTATTCCTCCCCTCTCCTCTCTCACCATTCCCTAGCCACTCTTTAAAATGTTTGCATAGCCCCACAAGTCCCTCTAGAGCAATCCTAATTTTCATTTTCATCTTGTCTCTTGTCACTTACAGAGCTCAACCTCATCTAATTCAAATCTAACACATGGAGTTCCCCATAGCTGAAGCTGAAGCTGATCATCTATAGCTGAAGAGGTATAGTTTCACCAATTGTCATCCTATTTGGTTAGAGATCGGGGTCATCCTGTGCTTTGTTTATCAGTTTCATTTTACTTGTAATTCCCTTTAAGCTGATAAGGGACTTGATCCACAGCCTTCACGAGCCTGTAGCCCTCCCTGTGAACACACCTTACAGTGGCCTCAGCTGAATTCACACCTCACTGCCAGAGGCCCTGAATCTTGTCACACAGTCTCATACTCTCAAAACAGAGCCACTGAGGAGATCACATGCAGATGTCTGTGACACCAGCACTCATGAAAGTGTGCAGCTGGAACGCCTTTCTCCGGAGGATGCCGAGCGGTGCGAGGGACGCGTTCCATGTCAGCACTGCCAGCTCGGCGGGGCCGGGAGGGGGGAGCGGCAGCGCCCCCTGCGGGCCCGGACGGCACTGCGCCCCCGGCCCGCCCCAAGCGGTTCGTGCCCGGCCGCAGCCCCGGCTTCGCTTCCCGTGCGCCCAAGGCGCAGTAATACAGCGCCGCGTCCCCGAGCCGGGGCCGGGAGAGCCGCAGGACGCTGGAGCGGCGGTCTGCCGACACCCACAGCTGCCCCTCCGGGTCCGGCACCTCCTTGGAGCCTTTAACGGCGCTGACGAGGAATGCGGGGCCTCGGCCCGGGAGCTGACGGTACCACTGAATGACTTCGCTGAACTGTGTGTTGGGATGTGAGCAGGTGATGTTGATGCCGATGCCCTCGCTGGTCTCTACCGAAGGCTCCTGCTGCACCTGGGCTCTGCTCACAGCCACTGATGAGAAGATAAGAAGAAGTAAACTCAGAAAATTCCTTTGCTGCTACAGAAAATATAACACGGGATCCAAGCCAGCAGGAAAAGCCACTGAGGTTAAAAGGTCGTGAAGTAAGCACCAGTGTGGGAAGGGCTATCTATAGGCAGGAGAGCAGGGGGAAAGGGCAGACGGGAGAGAACCGCGGGCTGAGCTCTGTGGAGAAAGGCAGGCTGAATGCAGAGGAGAGAAGAGCACGAGGTCAGAAACGAAACGGACAACCAGAGGCAAGCGAATTTCAGGAATTTCATGCCAGAGGATAGAGAGGTGCCCTCGCTCGTCGGAAAGAAGCCAGATAGACAGAGGCGAGCGCGACCCCGGCCCCCCGCAGTCCCGCAGTCCGGCCCCGCCGGCGGCAGCCCCGCGCACCCAGCAGCACCGCAGCCAGCCCCGCCAGCCCCGCGGCCCGGCACTGCCGCATCCCGCCGCTCCGCCGCCCGCGCCGCGCTGCCCCCGCCAGCTCCGGCTCTGCTCCGCCCGCGCCGCCTCCTCCCCGCCGCCGCCGCCGCCAGCTCCGCCCCGGGGCTGCGCCCTGCGCCGGCGGCACTCGGGCTTGCTGCGGGCTGCCAGTGCTGGGCGCCTTTGCGCGGGTAACGGGGTTTGGGTTCTGCGTGTCCTGCAGCGCAGCCAGGGCTCTGCGGTGTAGGCGGAGAGCTGAGGAACAGCTGCAAAAGCCCCTGCAGTATAGAAGAAAGCAGCTGCTCGCCTGCAGTGTCCCCAGCGAGCGTGTCAGGCGGTAACACAGACGGGACTGGAATGGTCGGGGAGCGCAACGCGGCCGAATCCTACTCCACCGCTGTGCACAGCGATGCCGCAGATCCAAAGCCCGGCAGCGGCAACGGGTCGTGTGCTGCTGCCCGGAACGCGGCACCCCGAGAGCTCCTCGGGTCCCGCAGCTGCTGCTGCCCGTGGTGCTGCTGTCGCCGCTCGAGGAGCCCGAGAAAGGCCGGCAGCGGCGCCGAGCGGGCCGCTGGGAATGTGCAGCATCGGGCTTCGAATGTGTGGGAGAAGCCAAGAGGGAGGCTGGAGGCACAGAGTCCCTGTCCAGTGTTCAGCCGGATCCAAAGCTGAGCCCGGATCTCAGAGACATCCACTCCGTAAAATCTCGTTTTTGGTTGTTTAGTCAATCCATCCCTACCCCCATCAGCCCACACGCAGTGTGTGAGCAGTGAATTGACTCCACCTGCTTGTGCTGAATGCCACATCTCTCTCTCTCGACAGTACAGCTGGGTGGTTATGGGGATAAAACCTGCCCCTGCTGCATTTGGTTGTGGCTCAAGAACCACCCCTGTTTTGTTAGACGATCATGGACCTCTCTTCTTGTAGCAGCACACAGCACATGCCAAGGACATCTTCAAAGCGTGGTGCTTCCAGCAGCTGGCATTAAATCTACTCATGCCACTCTCCAGTAACTGGATATTTGTCCATCCAGTGTACACAGGACAGAGAGAGATGGTGCAGAATTAAGAAAAGATTCATAAGAGTACAAGAATCTCTGCGGGGATTGATCACATTGATCAAGCAGATATGAATGGCCCACTGCACTCGGCTCTGTCACTCCTCGTATGTTCACACATATCCCAGTATGAGATAGTATAGGTCTGTCTCACACCAACCCCTGTCCGTGTCCTGATTCACAACTGCATCACTTTCCACGTCCAGGTTTGCCTTCATGCAAGTGGTGTTTTCTTGATTCCTCATCAGCTAGTGTGAATGGTGACATTTATTTCTTCCCATCATTGCCATGTACTCCTTTGGTGTCTGTTTCTGTAGGATTCCTGATTGGCTCCCCTTTTCTCTCAGCCTGTTTCATGAGGTCCTGACAGCTCTTCCCATTCATGGGTCCCCCCCCCCACATGCTTATAGTGCACTTTGTTTAGTCATGGAGAGCATTCATGGGAAGTTAAACGCTGCTGGTGCAGCACTGATCCCCGAGGGACCCCTTTATAGATTCCTGTCCCCAGCTCTACTATGAATAGCAGTTAGCACAGCCTGAGCCCAGCAGATCATCTAGTTTTCCACCCGCATTATTGTACACTTACCCTTGCCATAACTCACCTTTTGGTTGTGAGGGGACTACAAAAAGGCAGTCAAAATTCTCTCACCAAAATCTAAGCACATAACATTCACTGCCCTCCATTTTTCAGTCTCGTACAGGATGCATTGAGGTTGCTCAGGCATGCTTTGCTCTGTGTGTAACCAGGCTGGCTGCTGCTAATCACTGTCTTGTCCTTAGTATGTATGACATACTAATATCGAGATATTTCCTCTGAAACACTGTAGGAAGGAGCAAAGGGAATAAAGTTGGCATGTTGTTCCCTGGATCCTCTTTCTTCTGCCTTCTGAGGATGGCTGTGATTGCTGTGAATGGAATACAACTGATGTGTTGCTCCCTGAGTCCTTGGCTTGACAAGTCTCTGTTGGGCATTGCATTTAGCAAAGGAGAAGCTCTTCCCTTATCCCTGAGGAACTTCAGTAATGGAATCAGCTGGAGTGCACCATACCCAGCTTTGCTCTGTGTGCCAGAGGGTATAATGTCAGAAACAGAGTTCCTTCATAGATGGAGAAGATGGAGCTCTCTATGGAAATGTTCTGCACAGTGTGATTTGGGTAAATCTACTGGTTGTGTCTGATGCTGAAGAAAGATGGGGTTCCCAGCACCAGAATGAAGCTGTGATGTATTTTCTGGCACTAGACCTCTTCCCATTGAATCTTAATAAATCCAACACTTAATTTCACACTTTGTTGTTCTGCCTTTCTTTGGGGATCTGGAAAGGATCCTGAACAACTTCTGCTCCCATGCTCTCATCCCTGGGGCAAGAGAGGCCAGCCGAATTTTCTTGAGAGCAGTGTGAGGTGGGCTAAGATCATATCCAAGAGCTGGGCCACTTCTTGCCAGAAGGGCCCCAAGGAGCCCCTTAAGGAGTGATTCTGCATGATGCCATTTGCCTTTGTTGTACTCTTCCAGCACAAGAGCAGAGGTGTATGGCCTGTAAACGCTTGAGTCTCTCTATCAATCATTCATAGGTTGCCTTCAGCAAGGACTGAACACAGCATAAAGCTGGAAATGAAACTGAACAGCACGGGAAATAGATGTGCTGCCTGTATCAGGAATGTTTTGCATTCGATTGGATTTCCTCAGAAAATATTATAGTTGTCTTTTCCCCTCAGAGATCTCTATTAGTGCCCTTCAAAACCAGCCTCAAGTGACCTGCTCGCCTTCCATACAGTTCTTGGCTCCCTGAAATGAGGGTCCTGTGGCAACACTGCTGTAGGAATGATTCTTGTCTGCTCCTGCTGCTCCCCACACTCAGTGTCTACTCTGGGAGTGATTTTATTTCCTTCTTCAGACTCATCAAATATTTGCAGCACCCTTTATTGTGTCCTTCCCTGATTCTGTGGAAGAAGGGTGGCTTCTACTAAATCCAACAGCAGTGGCAAAAGCTAACTGGACATAGCAGTGGTTGTACCTGGGTAAGAGAAACACGAAGATGTAATGTATGCAAAGGAACAGTTGAATCTGGCAACTGCCAAAGCATTTGGTCTAGGCATGTTTTTGAGGGAAAGATTTTCAAAGCATGGCAAGTGTGTATTTCTCCCTGTGGGGAGATGTAAACTGATACTGAAATTCCCCTGCATTCCCCAGGCTTTGTGCACCTGCAGTCAGATCTCCTGCACTTCAGCCAAGCCTCAACAGTGCAGAAGGGCTGCTGCTGGGAGGTGTCAGGTGAGGTTTTATTTGGGGATGATGGCAGGGCTGGATTTGGATGGTGTTGTAGGTAGGGTTATCCCAGTCATGGCACTCTTCAGCACAGTGTCTTCCTTGGCCCAGTTGTTCCCAAGAGGACAGAATCCACAAGTTCCCTGTACCTTGCATTTTTTTTTCTGTTTTCCACCTAGAGACCTGCAGTTACACCTTCAGCTTGGCCACTCCTGGTCCTTTTTTTCATTAAAAAGATCACAGTGTCCACAGATCATCTTGTCATCTGTGGAATGCGGGGAATCCTAGCGTAGCCTGAGGTGGAACAGACAGGCAGAGAAAGGTCAGTGACTCCGTCACCTTTCTCCACACAGGCTTGAGGAATTCACCACAAGCCTCTTGTGTCCTG
Organism: Lagopus muta; assembly: GCF_023343835.1. Taxonomy (NCBI): domain Eukaryota; kingdom Metazoa; phylum Chordata; class Aves; order Galliformes; family Phasianidae; genus Lagopus; species Lagopus muta. The sequence continues at coordinate 4,771,915 of NC_064457.1, read as the reverse complement.
TCTCAATTCCAACACACTGTTTTGTGTCTATTGCAAGAAATCTCCTAAAAAACAGGAACCATGACGTGATGGAAACACAAGTGGAGAATGCCTTCTGCTGAGTGAAAGTAGAGGGAGCAGGGAAAACTGGGAAGATGATGCCAATGTCAGAGCCTATGATGAAAAGCAGAGCATTTTGGAAATGAGGATCAGAAACAACAAGTTCCTGTCCCAAAGCCCAGGCGCCAAGCAGACCCAGCAGCACAGGGAGAAATGGACAACGATATTCCTGGTGTTACTCAATCTACTGTGTACATAAATTGAAGAGCAGCACTGAGAAGACTAGACATACAGAGATTCCCAGATGGCTGTGCCTTTCACCTGGTAACAGTAATACTTCTCCTGATGACACAGAAATTCTCCAGTTTAGGGAACAATTCTATTCCAGATCTTCATGAAGATGAACTTGCTAAGGAAAACATAGAATGTGATCCTCAGGTGCCTTTCACTTCCCAGTGGCAAAGGAGAGGCCATTCCCATCAAGACTGGGGGAGGTATGAAAAAGATAATGACAAACAGGACCGTGTGCACCTTGGAAGATCAGTGTAAGCCCAGAAGAATCAATTTGGTCACCAATGTCCTGCTGTCCTTTGCCATTGCTCTAAGGTTTCTGGGATCACTTCTGTGTTGTTGAAGACATTACCCTCAGGCGCAGTGTCATCACATCCCTCCTCCTGGTCTCTCCATCTATTCCCTTCTCTCTCAGTTGTTGCATCTTCTGACTAACAGCTCACTGAAAACAAAGGCTACATAAATGCACTCGCAAAGCACAGACATGAACAGAAATAAAAGCTCACGCACACTTCAGGCACATCTGCGCACTCATCACTCATGCTCATGCACACACGTGGCTGCAGAGGCAGGGGCTGAAACCACGGGGAGCTGACTGAGGAGACATTGAGGACTTTTCTGGAAGAGCAAGGCTGCAGTGCTCTGAGCAGGACAAGGCTCCAGATGAGCTGCCAGCACGGTTTGCAGATGTGCAGGGACAGCCCAGTGAACGGGACCCCAAGCAGGTCATGCAGTTTCACCACAAGGCAGTGGGATGAGGAAGAGAATTGAAACCCAGCAGTCCAGCCCATGTGCCTTGGAATCTGAACACATCCAGACCACTGGAGCGAGTTGGGATGGAGAAAGAGGAAGACATGGCAGATCTGCATGCAGGGAAGCCCCAGGCCAGCATCACTTGCCTGAGATGGATCCATCTCAGCACTTGAGCTGAGTCCTCTGCCACAACTCACTCATTCCTGGCTCAGAAGTCCTGGAGCCTCTCAATCCCAGCACTCAGAAGAAGCCTGCATGACGGAATGGTTGTGGCATAAGCCAGGGAATGAACAAGCAGCATGAAGGGAAGCAGCCACACAGCTCATGTCAGTGACTGTTTTCCATTCATCAGTAGCTTTGCAGAAAATTGTCACTTCCATGAAGGCTATGCCTGGGCCTGGGGCAGTGCAGGGTCTCCATTAAAGGCAGCTCGATTCCTTCACCCTCTAATCAACATCTCTCACTTATTTCCTCTCGGTAACCACACGAGTCTGAAGCCCTTCTTCCATGTCCTTTTCTGATCATGCCTGAATGGAGCTTGGTTGAGGTGCATTTTCCACTGAGAGAGAGACAGCAGCCTTGTTGAAACTGACCAGGCTTTTCACATCATGCCCCTTTGTTCATTTTTATAGGTGCATAAGCTTCTTCCTTTGGATCAATTTCTGAGAGTCCAGAGATTGTTTATCTTGGAGGAGTCGAAGAAGGGATCATATCAGTGCTTACAAAATATCAAAAGGAAAGGTGTAAGAGTGTCAGAGACAGATTGTGTTTTTGCAGTGGAAGTTTCCAGTATTTTCTGTAGATAGCATAGGATAAGTAACCTTTTACAAAGAAAACTCCTGAACAGAGTAAAGTTGACACTGGGTCCTTCCGATCTGGGTAGAAGTGGCACAGGCACTAGGGTACAGGAGAGACAGAATGAGTAAAAATATTGCCCTCCTATCACTATAAAAAGCCCAGAACATATCCAAAGATGATGGGTTGGTAACAGACACAGTATGGAAGCATAATGGTAGCTATGGAAGTGTAACATAGCTATGGAAGTGTATGTAGCAAAAGCATGGGAAGACTGTGAGCCTGAGACGCTCAGTCAGTAAGAGCCAGGGAGGCTTTACCTGCGTCGGAGGGTATATATTGCAATGGATTTCACTGACTGGTGCACAATTTCTGCCTTGTGAGTAGGGGGTGTTCGCCCACTATTGCAGTACTGAATAAAATGCCCTTCACAGAGATCTTTGCCTGATGGGAAATTTTTGATCTTGAGCACGTTTCTCATGAGAGGATGGGACCAAGATCTTTTCAGTGGTGCCCAGTGTGGGAAAAGGCACCAACTCGTACACAGGAATCTCCATCTGAACATGGCAAAGAACTTCTTTACTTTGAGTGTGAAAGAGCAGAGCACTGGAACCAGCTGCCCAAAGAGAATTTGGCATCTCCTTCTCAGCACATACTGAAAACTCACCTGGATGCTTTCCAGTTTGACCTCATCTAGGGAATGTGCTTTAGCATGGCAGTTGGACTGGATGATGTCCAGATGTCCCTTCCAATTGCTACAGTTAAGTGACTCTGTGATTCCACCAGCCAACTAAATGGATCATTGGTGTGCTCCTGGGAGTTGCATGAATTGCTCCTCCTATGTCCCTGTGCTCTGCTTTCTCATCAGTGTCTCTCCCAGGTTCAACTTCAGCACTGACCCACGTCCTGCTGTAAGTAGTGCGTGCCATGCCAGCACATGTCCAGTGCGTGCCTTCTGGCCTGACCCCTTTGGTCAAAAGCTGCAACGACACAGTTCCAGAACTCCACTGTCATACCTGTGCCCCCTTCTGTATCACAGACAGTCCTGTCTGCCTCCTTCCATAGCTCCTTCCTGCAGAACGCTGCTCTGAGATCCTCCACCTCTGCTGCCGTTGGCAGCATCCTCAGCAGTGATGGAGTCCCCATCGGTTCTGGGTACAGTGAACTCTCCTGCTTTGTCAGATGCTACTGCAGCAGATGGTTTCCCACTGTGCTAAAGCCACTGATGAGAGCCCAGGTCATGTCCCCTCTGAACCCAGAAAGTATGCTGAACTGAGGACTGAGATCCTGGCCATGGATGTCAGGAAGGCTGAGTGTCCAGTGCTCTCTTCTAAAAACAGGGCAGCTAGGGCTCACTGGAAACAAAACTAAAGCCAAATTTCCCCATCTTCTACTCTGTCTTCTCTCTTCCTTTTCTTCTACATGTAGATCTGAAGACCTCAAAAGCCTTCCTTGGGTTTGTTGGCTGCTCTCCCTCTGCAGGGCACATCCAGATAGGTTTTTTGTGGATTCTTTTCAATTGGCGATGGGCACAAATTTTTGTCAGCTCCTGGTAACTGCCTGCACTGATAGGGTAATCTCAAAGTGAAAACATTTCTCTCTTCAGAGTCCTTACAGTTGTTTGTATCCACACCTTTGCCTCCACGTTTCATTTTTGTGGTTGTCTCATATAGCCAAGGAAGAAAGGCAATCTTTGCTGTGAGGGGATAAGGTGAGGACATGAAGGGGGACTTTCATCCTCTGGAGAGACGGAGAGATGTGGATTTGATAGATGGTGAACTCTGTGGAGAAGCAGTGGGTTGGATGGTTGCAGTTGAGAGGAAGTGTCTGCCCTGGCTTCTCTGACAACACGTCCAGTGTCTGCCACTATACTCTTTTACATACTTTTAGCATCAATTCTGTTTACTATCCCTTTTTCTGAAAGATCTCCTTTAGTTACACCTACAAAGAGTCTGAACTGACCGACTGTTGACATTTTGCTATTCTCTTTGATGCAGCAAAAAAGAAATGGTCCATACCCAGGAGATTTCTCTTCTGATCATAAAAATGGAAATGGAACAGTCAAGTCTTCTGGGAACTGCAGTTCATTCTTCTCTTCTGAGACACGTAACGGAACTATCAGCAATCCATGGTACTCCAGAATTAACACTTTCACTCCCAGTGCACAACACGATGATATGGTATGGAACGCCGATAACAGAAATTGTAAACCATGACCGCCCCACTGCACTGAATCAGGCTGACTTCCCTTGCCTCCTCCAGACCTGATCAACACTAGAGCTGAGGCACTGGCCTCACCATGGCAATTGTGCCCTATGAATCTTTGAGCCTTTAATCACAGCACTTCAAAGAGTCCTTTATTAGAGAATGGTCATACCATAAATCTGGAAATGAACTGGTAGCACTGCAGAAACCAAAAACCACCCCACATAATGAGAAAGGACAGCTTGCATTGAAGGATGGCTAGTCAGAAAATTATGGCCTGTATCAATCGTGCCTGTGAACCTGCAGCGATGAACGACCAGTATAAAAGGCAGCCCAGTTCCCATCTGTGCCATCAGCTTCTCTTGCCTTCTTCTGGTTGGGAATCAGGTAAGTGTGAAGCTCTCTCTCCTTTTAACTGATTAGAAATATAATCAGATAGTGGATCTCCATGCTTTGGGAGACCATGTCTGCACAGAGAGTGCTTGGGACACAGCTTACACGGCTTTAGATCCATGCACTCAAAGACAGGCTCTCTGAGACAACTCACTGTAGGGTCCTGGCATGCTGAAGGGATGGGACCTCATTTCTCAGCCTTCTCCTCTAACCTTAGTTGTTGCCTCGTCTCCTTTGTGAGAGGCTACTCAGGCTGTCCCTCAACGTATCCATTCTCTCTTCTTCATCTGTCTTTCTGTCTTTCCCAGGTGCACCTCCAGTCCCAAGTCATGTCCTGCTACACCCAGTGTGTGCCATGCCGGCCCTGCGGCCCGACCCCTCTGGCCAGCAGCTGCAATGAGCCCTGTGTCAGGCAGTGCCAGGACTCCACCATCGTCATTGAGCCCTCTCCCGTGGTGGTGACCCTGCCCGGACCCATCCTCAGCTCCTTCCCGCAGAACACCGCCGTGGGCTCCTCCACCTCCGCTGCTGTTGGCCGCATCCTCAGCTCTGAGGGCGTGCCCATCACCTCGGGGGGCTTTGACTTGTCCGGCTTGGGCAGCCGCTCCTGTGGCAGAAGGTGCCCGCCCTGCTGAAGCCACTGGTCCCTGAGAGATTCGTCCATGAGCCACGAACACGATGCTGGATCAAGAAGGAATCTTCAAGCCCCTGCTTTCAGAATTCCTGACCCTACTCGGGTACTCAAGGAAATGCTGAAAGTAAGAGGCAATTCCATGGTTTCTGAAGACATGGCTCATGTCTATTTTGATTGTCCTCTACCGAACCCTTTATCTCCATTTTCTTTTCTTCTCTTCCTTTTCCCCCTCCCTTTATCTTTTATGGGCTATGAGGCTCCTCAGAACCATCCTGTTCCCTTCCAGAAAGGCAGGCACAGGCCTTGCATGACCTCAGAGTTGGGGTTGGATTAATCTTGCACTGTGGAGCCTCTGCTCAGTAAGACTTCATTTTTCTCTGTAAACATTCATTAAAGATTTCTGCATCTCATTTGAGCTTTTGATTCTTCATTCCACCATGTATGGCCTCCTCAACTGCCCAGGGATCATTGCTTTGCTCTTGGTAGGTAGGAGGTGAGTGTATGTAGAGACCCTTCACCACTGCCAGAAGAATGGGAGGTTGTGACACTCTGCAGAGGCTGCTCTCTTGGGCACTGTCCCTTGCAGCAGATCTCTGTGTCTATGGCAGAACAGGGTACTATCGGCCTGTTCCTTGCAACGTTTCTGCCCAAAGCTAAGCCCAGAAGTATTTTAAAGGGAGAACACAACCTCTGCTCAGCTTATGGAAAAAGACACAATAGTGTGGGAGGCCATGGGTGTAAGTCACCTTGCTGGCTCTTAGGAACAGGGCTCCTCCTGTTCTCATCAGATTGGCACTGGGGAAGCAAGAGAGGATAGCAGACATACTATAAATGTGAAGAGTTCTCCGTGGTGTACAACAGAGCTTGTATCGTCATTTATGCCATTTTTGTCACCTAAGACATAGGTGTGTCTGACTCACATTGGCCTCAGCGAATCACGGCTGCGGGCGCAGCGCTCGTTTCTGTCGAGAACTCAGGGCGGCGCACCCCGGTCAGGATGGAGTTTGGCGGCCATGCAGGCAGCGCCCCCTGCGGGCCCGGACGGCACTGTGCCCCCGCCCCGCCCCAAGCGGTTCGTGCCCGGCCGCAGCCCCGGCTTCGCTTCCTGTGGGTCCACGGCGCAGTAATACAGCGCCGCGTCCCCCAGCCGGGGCCGGGCGAGACACAGGGCGCTGGAGCGGCGGTCTACCGACACCCACAGCTGCCCCTCCGGATCCAGAACCTGCTTGGAGCCTTTGACAGCGCTGACGAGGAATGCAGGTCCTCGGCCCGGGAGCTGACGGTACCAGTAGATGACCTCGCTGGACTGTATACTGGGGTGTGAGCAGGTGATGTTGATGCCGGTGCCCTCGCTGGTCTCTGCCGCCGGCTCCTGTTGCACCTGGGCTCTGCTCACAGCCACTGCCGAGAAGAGAAGCAGCAGCAAAATCAGAAAATCCATTTTCTTCCGCAGAAATTTCATGCAGGAGGAGAGAGAGGTGCACGAGGTCAGAAAGATGCCAATCGTACAGAGGCGTTCGCGGCCCCGTCCCCCCGCAGCCCCGCAGTCCGGCCCCGCCGGCGGCAGCCCCGCGCACCCAGCAGCACCGCGGCCAGCCCCGCCAGCCCCGTGGCCCGGCACTGCCGCATCCCGCCGCTCCGCCGCCCGCGCCGCGCTGCCCCCGCCAGCCTCGGCTCTGCTCCACCCGCGCCGCCTCCTCCCCGCCACCGCCGCCGCCGCCAGCTCCGCCCCGGGGCTGCGCCCTGCGCCGGCGTCAGTCGGGCTTGCTGCGGGCTGCCAGTGCTGGGCGCCTTTGCGCGGGTAGGGGGGTTTGGGCTTTGCGTGTACTGCAGCGTAGCCCGGACTCTGCGGTGTAGGCGGAGATCTGGGCAACGGTGGGAAACCTCCTCTGGCACAGGGGAAACAAGCTGCCCTCCTGAAGCATCCGTAGAGAGGAGGGCTGGCGAGAGCAGACGGGACGGGAACGGTCAGGGAGAACGACGCGGCCGAATCCTGCTCCTCACGCTGTGCCCGGCGCTGCCGCAGATCCAAAGCCCGGCAGCGGCAACGGGTCGTGTGCTGCTGCCCGGAACGCGGCACCCCGAGAGCTCCCCGAGTCCCGGGTCCCGCAGCTGCTGCCGCCCGAGGTGCTGCTGTCGCCGCTCGAGGAGCCCGAGAAAGGCCGGCAGCGGCACCGGGGCGGGCGGCTGTGAGTGTGGAGCATCAGGCTTTGACACTTTTACACTCCTTTTTGAAGTATATATAAATGCTTATAATGCACTTCGTCCAGTCTTGTTGAAGATTAATGGCAAATCAAACAGTACTGTTTCAGCACTGATCCGTGAGAGACTCGTTTATTGATTCCTGTTCCCAGCTGTGCTCTGACTTGCAGCCACAACGGTTAGAGCACAGCAGATCGTCTAGTTTTCCACCTATGTTATTGCACACTTACCCTTGCCATAATTCACCGATTTAGTGGTGAGGAGACTATAGGACAGGCTGTCAAAATGATCTCATCATAATCTAAGCACATAACATTCCCTGCCCTTAGTTTTTCAATCTTGTATGTGATTTGCCTGCTGTATAACCAGGCTGCCTGCCACCTATTACTGTGTTGTTCCTTGTGTCTTTGACAATGGCATCTGAAGACATTTCCTCTGAAACACTGTAGGAAGGAGTGAATGGAACACAACTGATATGTCGATCTCTGCATCCTTGGCTTGACAAGTCTGCACTGTTGGGCCTTGATTTAGGAATTGAGAAGCCCTTCCCTTATCCCTGAGGAACTGCGGTAATGGAATCAGCTGGAGTGCACCATGCCCAGCTGTGCTCCGTGTGCTGGACGGAATAATGTCAGAAACAGAGTTCTCTCATGTGAAAAGAAGATGGAGCTTCTATGGAAAGGGTCTGCACAGTGTGACTTGGGTAAATCCACTGGTTCTGTCCGATGCAGAACAAAGGTGGGGTTCCCAGCACCAGAAGGGAGTTGGGATTTATTTGCTGTCTCTAGACCTCTCCCTATTGTGTTTTACTAAATACAGCACTTATTTTCACAGTTTACTGCTGTGCCTTTCTTTGGGGATCTGGAAAGAATGCCACCCAACTTCTGGTCCCATTCTCTCATCCCTGGGACAGAACAGGAGGAGGAAAAAGAGTCCAGCAGAATTTTCCTGAGAGCAGTGTGAGAGATGAAGTCATGACCAGGAGCTGGGCCTGCAAGAAGGGCCTCAAAGAGCTACTAAGGAGTGACCCAAGCTGATATTTCCCTTTCTTGGACTCTTCCAGTGCCGTTTGCCCAAATGGATTTGTACTGACCAGAAATGCTTGAGTCCCTCTTCCAGCTACTCTTAGGGTGCAAGGACTAAATAAAGCATAAAGCCTGAAAATGAAATTGAACAGCACAGGAAAACAATGTGCTGTCTATATCTGCACTGTTTTGCATTCAAGCGGAGCTTCTTAGAGAATATTATTGTTGTCTTTTCTCCTCAGAGATCTCTGTTGTACCCCTCAACACCAGCCTCAAGTGACCTGCTTGCCTCCCTGAAATGAGGGCCCTGTGGCAACACTGCTGTAGGAATAATTCTTGTCTGCTCCTGCTGCTCCCCACACTCAGTGTCTACTCTGGGAGTGATTTTATTTCCTTCTTCAGACCCATTAAACGTTTGCAGCACCCTTTATTGTGTCCTTCCCTGCTTCTGTGGAAGAAGGGTGGTTTCTTCTTAATCCAACAGCAATGGCAAAAGCTAACTGGACATAACAGTGGTTGTCTTAGGATAAGAGAAACACGAAGATGTAATGTATGCAAAGGAACAGTTGAATCTGGCAACTGCCAAAGCATTTGGTCTAGGCATGTTTTTGAGGGAAAGATTTTCAAAGCATGGCAAGTGTGTGTTTCTCCCTGTGGGGAGATGTAAACTGATACTGAAATTCCCCTGCATTCCCCAGGCTTTGTGCACCTGCAGTCAGATCTCCTGCACTTCAGCCAAGCCTCAACAGTGCAGAAGGGCTGCTGCTGGGAGGTGTCAGGTGAGGTTTTATTTGGGGATGATGGCAGGGCTGGATTTGGATGCAGGCGGGGGTGTCCCAACCACAACATTCATCAGCGCAGTGTCATCAGCAGCCAGTTGTTCCCAAGAGGACAGAATCCACATGTTCCCTGTGTCTTGCCTTTCCTGTTGTTTTCTACCTAGAAGCCTTCAGTCACACCTTCAGCCAGGCCAATCCTGGCTCCCTTTTTTGTTGAAAGAAACACAGCATCCACAAATCATCTCATCATCTGTGAAATGCAGGGAATCATGGAATCATAGCACATGCTGAGGTAGAACAGACAAAGACATGTAGCCTTAATGGAAGCTAAACCACAATCCTTTTGAGTCCTGCCTCAATTCCAACACAGTCTTTTGTATCTTTTTAAAGAAATCTCTTAAAAAGTGGTGAAATGGAAGCACAAGTGCAGAATTCCTTTTGGTGAGTGTCAGAAACTACCATGAAAGCAGAGCACTTTGGTCAGTAAGGACAGGAACCATGAAATTCCTCTCCCAAAGGCCAGGGTCCCAGCACCACAGGGGAAGTGCACAGTGATATTACTGCTGTAATTGTGTATGTGAATCAAAGGGCAACACTGAGAAGATTAGACAGTCAGTGATCCTCAGATGACTGCCTTTCACCTGCAAATACAAGTGCTTTTCCTGATGACACAGAAATTCTCCAGTTTTGGGAACAATGCTTTACCAGATCTCAAGAAGATGAACTTGCTAAGGAGGACATACACTGGGGTCCTCAGGTGCCTTTTGCTTCCCACGGTGACAAAGGTGAGGCCATTCCCATCAAGATTAGGAGACATGTGGAAGAGAAAACAAAAACACGACCATGTGTCAACTGGTGTGGTCTGATTAAATCATAAATATCAATTTGGTCACCAATGTCCTGCTCTCCTTTGCTATGACTCTAGCAATGACAGCATGATCACTGCTGTTTCATTGAAGCCACTGTCCCCAGTGTCACTACATCGCTCCTACTGGTCTCTCTAGGTGTTCCCTTCTCTCCCAGTTGCTGCATCCTCTGACAAACAGTCCTCTGAAAATAGGACTACTTAATCCCAAAGAAGCCAACAGATTCCCATAGAAACTTCTTTCCACCTGAGCCAGAAGATGGGATGGCCTTATAGAAGCAAATGAGTGTTGGAAATGCTGGGGGCACCAGGGAAAGACTAGATCTAGGCTGCAGGCTCTGATCAGCTACACACAAACACATCAGCCTTCCCTGCACTTTTTCAAACTTTAGATGCCCAGGTTGCACCAGTACCTGACACCAGTACACAGATGGGACTCTGTGGGCTTCGGGACCAGCTGAACCTGTGCACATGGTTAGTCCAATTCTGTGTACATGTGCGCTTGTACATGCCATGTGTGCAAACACACAAACGCACCTGTGCCTGCATACAGGTATTCTTAGATCAAATCTCTTATACAAGCACATTCAAACAGTGCGCAGAAACACAAAACACAGAAACAAAAGCTCACACACACTTCAGGTACGTGTGTGCACTCATCAGTCATGCTCGTGCACACACATGGCTGGAGAAGCAGAACGTCAGGCCATGCGGAGCTGACTGAGGAGTCACTGGGGACTTTTGTGGTAGGGCAAGGCTGCAGTGCTCTGAGCAGGACAAGGCTCCAGATGAGCTGCCAGCACAGTTTGAAGACGTGCAGGGATGGCCCAGCGAGAGGAGCCCAAGGAGGTCACACAGTTTGACGGAATGAGGAAGAGAATTGAAACAGGTGAAATTGGTGAGCAGTCCAGCCCACCTGCCATGGCATCTAAACACAGAAGACCACTGGAGATGCTTGGAATGGAGAAAAAGAGGAAGACTTGACAGATCTGCATGCAAGGTAGCCCCAGGCCAGCATCACTTGCCTGAGATGGATCCATCTCAGCACTTTGAGTCCTCTGCCATCACTCACTCATTCCTGGCCCAGAAGAGCTATGGCCTCTCAATTTCAGCACTCCGAAGAAGCCTGCAGGAGGGAATGGTTGTGGCATAAGCAAGGAAATGAACAAACAGCATTAAGGGAAGCAGCCACACAGCTCATGTCATGGACTGTTTTCCATTCTTCACAAGCACCTTAGAAAATTGTCACTTCCATGAAGGCTATGCCTGCACTTGGGGCATTGCAGGGTCACCATAATTCCTTGGATTCCTTCACCCTACAATCAACATCTCTCACCTATTTCTTCTTGGTAACCACGTGGGTCTGAAACCCTTCTCCCACATTATTTTTGATTATGCAGATACCTTATGTGCTGGGTTCTGGTGCTGATTCTTATGGGAGGGAGAGGGTAGGAGGGGGACTGTGTCAGAATCTATGTGGGGCTTGTCTCAGACAGATTTTCCAATAAGAGAGAGACAGGAGCCTCATTGCATTTGGCTTTTCCTTTTAGATCATCTATGGATGAAGCAAAGACTGCATTTTGTCTATTTCTGCAATTTTATATGGCCATAAGTATCTTCCTTTTGACCAAAGGCTGAGAGTCTTGGGACTGTTTAGCCTGGAGAAGACAAAGAGGAGATCTTAACAATGCTTATAAATATGGAAATGGCAGGTGTCAAGAGGATGCAGCTAGATCCTTTTCAGAGGTGCCCAGTGACAGAACAGGTGGGAAAAAGCACAAACTAGTACACGGGAAGCTCCATCCAAACATGGAAGATAACTTCTTCACTTTGAGCATGAGTGAGCAGAGCACTGGAACAAGCAGCCCAGAGAGATTTTGGAATCTCCTTTTCTGGAGATATTCAAAACCTACCTGGATGCTTTCCTGTTCAGCCTGATCTAGGGAAAATTCTCTGATTCCATTAGCCAAAAAAATGCTACATTGGTGTGCTCATGGGAGGGTGGTGGTCTGCTCCTCATATGTCTCTGTGATCTGCTTTCTCCTCAGCGTCTCTCCCACATACAGCTTAAGCCCTGATCCTGTGCCTGCCGTACCAGCCTTGTGGCCTGACCCTGCTGGTCAAAAGCTGCAATGACACAGTGTCAGAAGACCAACGTCGTCACTGCGACCCCTCCTGTGATGGTCTTGTTTGCCCCCATTGACAGCTCATTCCTGAAGAGCCATACTGTGAGATCCTCCACCTCTGCTGCCATTGGCAGCATCTGCAGCTGTTACAGTTTCTCATCAGCTCCAGGTGCTGAAAACCCTCCTACATTTACAGATGCTGCTGCAGCAGATGATTCCCCACTCACTGAAGCCAGTGATGAGATTCCAGACCAGCTCCCCTGGGGACCCAGAAGGTGTTGCTGAACTGAGGACTAAGAACGTGGCCATTGATGTCAGGAAGGCTGAGTGTCCAGTGCTCTCTTCTAAAAACAGGGCAGCTAGGTCTCTCTGAAAACATGACTAAAGCCCAATTTCTCTGTCTTCTAATCCCTCTTCTCTCTTCCCTTTCTTCTCTCCTTGTACACCTGAAGACCCCAAAAGCCTTCCTGGGGTTCTGCTGGCTGCTCTCTCTCTGTGGGGGAGGCAGACAGGTTATCAGCAGGATACCTGCAATAGAGGATGGGCACAAATTTCTGTCAGCTGCTGGTTACTGCGTGTACTGACAGCTTGCTCTCCAGATGAGAACATTTCTCTCTTCAGAGTCCTTACAATTGTCTGCATTCCAACGTTTGCCTCTACACGATCCTTTTTCTGCTGGTCTCATGTAGACTGGAAGAAAGGCAATCTTTGTTGACAGGGCAAGGATAAGGCGAGGACATGAAGGGGGACTTTCATCCTCTGGAGAGATGGAGAGATGTGGATTTGATAGATGGTGAACTCAGTAGAGAAGCAATGGGTTGGACGGTTGCAGTTGAGAGGAAGTGTCTGCCCTGGCTTCTCTGACAATGTGTCCAGTGTCTACCATTACACTCTTTTATATAATTTTATCTCAATTCTGTTAACAATCCCTTTTTCTCAAGGATCTCTTTTAGTTAGACCTAAAACGAGTCTTCTCTGACCTACTTTTGATTTTTTGCACCCATCTTTGATACAGCAGAAAAGAAATAGTCTTTGTCCCAGGTAGATTTATCTTCTGACCAGAAAAATGGAAATGGAACAGAGAACTCTTCTGGGAACTGTAGTCCGTTCTTCTCTTCTGAGACAGGTAACAAAACTATCAGCAATCCATAGAAGAAGAGAATTAGCTCTCTAACTTCAATACACTACACGATATTATGATGTGGAATACTGTCAACAAAAGTGATAAAACCATGACAGCCCCTCTGCACTGAGCTACGCTGACTTCACTTGCCTCCTCCAGATCTGATCATCACTTGAGCTGAGGCTTCAGTCTCATCACTGCAATTCTGCCCTATGAATTTTTGAGCCTTTAATCACAGAACTTCAAAGAAACCTTCATTAGAGAATGGTCACATCATTAATTTGGAAATGGAAAGGTAGAACTGCTGGAAACCAAAAAACAGCCCATGTAATGAGAAGGGACAGCTTGCGTTCAAGGTTAGATAGTCAGAAAATTAAGGCTTGTATCAACCGTGCCTGTGGTCCTGCAGTGATGAAGGACCAATATAAAAGGCAGCCCAGTTCCCATCTCTTCCATCCACTTCTCTTGCCTTCTTTTGGTTGGGAACCAGGTAAGTCTGAAGCCCTCTGTTATCCTCTTAACTGAATAGAAATGTTATCAGATAGTGGGTGCCATGCTATGGGAGACCACAGTGGAGATAATGTCTGTACAAACTTTGCTTGGGCCACAGCTTACACGGGTTTAAATTGATGCACTCAGAAAGTCTCTCTGGGTCAGAGAGCTCACTGTAGGGTCCTGGCATACTGAAGGAACGTGACCTCCTTTCTCAGCTTTCTCCTCCAGCCTTAGTAGTTGTCTTGGGTATCCAGGCTGCCCCTCACATATCCTCATGCTCTACTTCCTTTTATCCCTCTCTCCCAGGTGCACCTCCAGTCCCAAGTCATGTCCTGCTACACCCAGTGTGTGCCATGCCGGCCCTGCGGCCCGACCCCTCTGGCCAGCAGCTGCAATGAGCCCTGTGTCAGGCAGTGCCAGCCCTCCACCATCGTCATCCAGCCCTCTCCCGTGGTGGTGACCCTGCCCGGACCCATCCTCAGCTCCTTCCTGCAGAACACCGTTGTGGGCTCCTCCACCTCCGCTGCTGTTGGCCGCATCCTCAGCTCTGAGGGCGTGCCCATCACCTCGGGGGGCTTTGACTTGTCCGGCTTGGGCAGCCGCTCCTGTGGCAGAAGGTGCCCGCCCTGCTGAAGCCGCTGGTCCTGGATAAATTGTTCCAGAAAACAGGAACGTGGTTCTGTATCAACAAGACATCTTCAAGCCCCTGCATTCAGAATACCTGACCATCCTCAGCTACTCTATGAAATGCTGGCAGGAAGGGGCAATCCTGGGCTTTCTGACAGCCTGCCTCATGTCTCAGCTGTCATTCCTCATTCCTACTTATCTCTGTCTCCACATCTTCTCTGATTTTTTTTTTTTTTTTTCCTGTTAACCTCTAGGATGTGAGATTCCTCAGAACCAGTCCATACTCTGATAGAAAATAAGCCATGTGCCCTGCATGAAATCAAACATGGGATCATGGGAATCCTGTACTGTGGAGCCTCTGCTCTGAGTGATCTCATTTTCCTATTTAAACATTCATTAAAACTTTCTGCATCTTAATTTAAGTCTTTGATATTTCTTCTGACGTGCACAGCCTCCAGAGGTACAAAGAGAAAGACTTTGCTCCTTGAGTGTATAGGATGAATGTTTATGGAGGTCCTTCTCCATTCCCAGGAGAATGAGAGGTAATAACACACTGTAGAGACTGCTCTCTTTAGCTTTGCACCTGCAGTTGAAGCAGAGTGTTTATGCCTACAACTGCCCCCAAAGAGAACACAGCCTCTGCAGCACTCACAGGTAAAACTGTGCGGAGGGCCATACGAACATAGCATCCTGCAGCCTCTGAGGAACAAGGCTCCTCCTGCTCTCATATGTACTGCCCTGGGGAAGGACAAGAGAGTAGGAGATGGAATAGGACTGTGTGGATGTAAAACACAGCTTGTGTTGTCACTTATGCCAGCCTACCTACCTCAAAAACAGCTGTGTCTGACTGACACTGGTGGCAGCGACTGGCTGCTACGGTCGCTTTGCTCGAGAGCTCAGGGCGGCGCACCCCGGTCAGGATGGAGTTTGGCGGCCATGCAGGCAGCGCCCCCTGCGGGCCCGGACGGCACTGTGCCCCCGCCCCGCCCCAAGCGGTTCGTGCCCGGCCGCAGCCCCGGCTTCGCTTCCGTGCGCCCACGGCGCAGTAATACAGCGCCGCGTCCCCGAGCCGGGGCCGGGCGAGACGCAGAACGCTGGAGCGGCGGTCTGTCGACACCCACAGCTGCCCCTTCGGGTCCGGCACCTCCTTGGAGCCTTTGACAGCGCTGACGAGGAATGCGGGGCCTCGGCCCGGGAGCTGACGATACCAGTAGATGGAATACCCGATCTGTATGTTGGGGTGTGAGCAGGTGATGTTGACTGCAGCCCCCTCGGTGGTCTCTGCCAACGGCTCCTGTTGCACCTGAGCTCTGCTCACAGCCACTGCCGAGAAGAAGAGAAGCAGCAAACTCAGAAAATCCATTTTCTCCCCCAGAAATTTCATGAAGGAGCAGAGAGGTGCACGAGGTCGGAAAGAAGCCGAACAGACAGAGGCGAGCACGGCCCCTTCCCCCCGCAGCCCCACCGGCGGCAGCCCCGCGCACCCAGGAGCCCCGCGGCCCGGCACTGCCGCATCCCGCCGCTCCGCCGCCCGCGCTGCCTCCTCCCCGCCGCCAGCTCCGCCCCGGGCTGCTCCAAACCACCTCGCTGTCTGTAGGATGTCACGTAGTGGCATCTTAATTTACCTGCTCCAGAATACACCGTTGAGGAAGGTATTAATGGAGTACAGTTGGTCAGTAGTTCCCTGAAACTGCAGCATAGGAAGTTCCACACAAATATGCGCAAGAACTTCTTTACAGTGAGGTGACGGAGCACTGGAACAGGCTGCCCAGGGAGGTGGTGGAGTCTCCTTCTCTGGAGATGTTCCAGACCTGCCTGGATGCCGACCTGTGCGACCTGCTGTAGGGAACCTGCTTTGGCAGGGGCTTGGACTCAAAGATCTCTGGAGGTCCCTTCCAACCCCTACAATTCTGTGATTCTGTGAGTTCCCCTTCTCAGTCCTGCTAAATGTTTGTTTTTGATGCATGTTGCTTTTCCTAGCTACGACAACCACCCCTGAACTGTCATGACCTCTGAGGGATGACAGAGAGCTGCATCACAACAGCATCACCAGATCAACCACCTTGGATGCAACCCAGATCATTTCAAGGGCACAAGTATGTCCAACTGGATTAAGTTCTCTGGTAGGTTTTCTTCCTGTATAGGGAGTGCTTCTTCACTACCATGTATTCTGTGAAAGAAGCTCAGGGGCCCTGTAGATCTGTCTAAAAGAGCTATCATGAAAATGGATGAAAACCATGCATTCATTATATATTCATATATATATTCACTTCTCACTATTTCTGGCATCTCATGGTCCAGAGGACATACAATTTCCTTAGCTTTCTTTTTGCTGCCATAATAGATTTAAGGATGCTTTTCTTACAGTTCTTCCTGGCAAGTTTTCATCTCAGGCTGCCCTGTGGTGCTTCTGACTGTATCTCTGCTTGAGCAGCAATGTCTCTGGTTTGCTCACACTTCGACTGCCCCTTTTTTCAAATTCAGAAATCTCCAGAATTCCTCCTGTCCAGCCATACTGCCCATCCTGCATTTATTGGGGTGGCTAAAGTCACTGCTGTCTGGAAGCAGAAATGCATGGAAGAGTTGCGAGGGATTGTGCACTGATATGCAGACAAACTTTTGGAGTCCTTCTGCAGCACTGGAGTTGCCATTCCTTGCCAAGGAAATCAAACAGCTGAGACTTCAGCAAATTGGAGAATCCACTACCAAAGGGAGGTGTCTCCTTTAAGTCTCACACAACTTTTCTCCATCCTCCAGTCACAAAGCCTGAGTTCAGCCTCTTCTGATGAGCCCCTTCAATGGATCTAAAACATTCTCCCCAGTGTCCAGAGGGCTGTGCCTCTACTGAAGCTCCATGTGTGTGACTGAAGCAAGAGTGCTGTTCTTCTTCCAGGATATCACCATCTTCCAGCCTCAACCATCCTGACAGCCTCTCTGAATGGCCTGTTTGCTGTCGACTCCACCTGCTGTGCCTTCCTTGCTTTGTGCTGTTGAGGCTCTAGTCTTAGACTGGGGACACCCTTGAAGTGTATGTGAGCACCTGAGAAGCACAGACATCCTGCAGGGATCAGGGTGTGCTGGCTGACATCAGACTCAAGAAGAACCAACATTGTGCCCTGGCAGCAAAGTGGTCCAAGTGAATTTGCAGGCATACTAAACACTCCATAGTCTTCAGTTCAAAAAACATCAATTATTCATCATAGTCTTGTTGTGTCCTCAAATGGAATGCATTTCCTAGTTCTGGGCTCCAAAACATAAGTTTTTAAATGTTTTTAAAGCAGCCAGAGGAGGACAGCAGAGCTGATAGTGGGGCTGGAAGGCATATCCTACGAGGAGAGCATGAGAACATTTGGGTTGTCCAGTTTGGTGAACACAAAGCTTTGAGGCAGCCCCGTTGCTCACTTCTTATTAGGAAGGAAAGCAGAGAGGGAGGTGCTGGTCTTTTCAGCCTACTAACTGGTGACCAGACATGTGCAGGAATGGCACAAAACTTCACCAGATGTTCAGGCCAGATAGTAGTGATTCTGTAAATCTGTCGATCATGAAACACTCTAAGACTCAAATGGGAGTGTTAGAAAGCAGAAATTCTTTATTTTTGGTGCTGGATGCATGGGGGATGAGCTCCACCTATCATGCATAAGTTTCAAAAAAGATTCTCAGCTTATATTCATTACTTATGTTACACATACACAAATGCTTTCCCATACAGTATAGAGATATTGCATACTTCCACATAAAATTATTGACATGGAATTCAGCCTCCTCCCACAAGTTCAATCTTTTTGTGGTGATGGTTGCACAAGCCTCTGGATGAAGTCATTACACTTCCTCCCTGTGTTCACTGCATGAACCCCATATCCAACAATGCTCAGTTAGCTCTTGGCCTCACTCACACAATACTTGCTTACAAAAAATGAGCTGATTCAAAGCAGAATTTCCCTCACCTACTCAATACAAGATGTTCAGCATATCACCGTTATCTGGTTGGTACAAAGGCACAGATTCTTCCTGTTACCTAAGCAGAGTCCAGTGTATCCAGCAAGGAGCATTGGCCAGCTTGTTGCAGCTTGCATCACTAGAAAAAGAATAGATTGATGTGAAAGTGGTCAAACACTGGATCAGGCTTCATGGAGAGGTGAATGAAGGCCCACGCCTGTCAGTGTTGACACATTTTCATAATGCTTTCATTATCATGCCTTTCCTTGTGGTTAGCACTACTGGGGTCAGACAATTGAACCTGATGATATTTGCAGGTGCCTTCCAGCTCCTCTCTTCTCCATTAGCTCTGTTAGCAGGAAGACAGAGATTAACAGAATCTTTTGGTATCCTGAAGTGCCTCTGATGTGACCGGGACAGGTGTTGCTATGTGGGACACACAAGTCACACAAACACTCAGCTGCTGATGCATACATGTGGAATCATGCAAACCTCTGTACCCACAGGCAACTGCATAAATCCAGCACACAGGCTCTGGTTGTTTCACACCACTGCCCTACTAATCACGCTGACATCTTTTGCCTTTGCTCGATTCTTCCAGCACGTGAATTGAATGTTCTGCCCACACTGATGTGTGCTGCTCGGAAATGCTTGGGTCTTTCTTCTTGCCACTCAACAGATGCCTTCCATGAGCAATGGGAGTGACATATCAGGATGTGACAAGTAGCAGCAACACAGGAAGCCAACACACAGCCCATACCAATAGCTGGGATGTTTTGCAGTCAAGAGGTTCTTGTCACAAAATAATCACTGCTTCTAGGGCTGCTTCTGGAAATGGGACAGCTTGGGTCCACTATAAAAGCCTGTCCAGCTCCTTGCTCTCTCATCCACTTCTCCTTCCTCCATCTTCTTGGGAACCAGGTGAGTGTGAAGCCCCTTCTTGTTCTGTTCTCTTCCTTCTCCAAACAGAGTTCTGATCTTGGCAGAACTCTCAGCTGCTATTGGCTCTGTTCCATTGCCTGTTTCTGCTTGTCATGATGGAGAAGTGGGGAGAATGTCATAGCCTGCTGTAATCAGATGTCTTGTGGACTAGGGTCTGGGCAGTATTTGGATAGGTCCCCATGGCTTTCATTGGGCTTTGTCAGGATGAGACCAAGAATCCCTTGGACATCCCTGAACTGTCTTCAGTTCCCAGCACTGCATGTGCATTGATTCCCTCATAGTGTGATGCTAGGCTGCTCCTCATGCATCCCCATGTTCTGCTTCCAAATAGGTGCACCTCCATCCCTGAGACATGTCCTGCTGTGACCAGTGCCAGCCATGCCGGCCCTGCGGCCCGACCCCCCTGGCCAGCAGCTGCAATGAGCCCTGTGTCAGGCAGTGCCAGAACTCCACCATCGTCATCCAGCCCTCTCCCGTGGTGGTGACCCTGCCCGGACCCATCCTCAGCTCCTTCCCGCAGAACACCGCCGTGGGCTCCTCCACCTCCGCTGCTGTTGGCAGCATCCTCAGCTCTGAGGGCGTGCCCATCACCTCGGGGGGCTTTGACCTCTCCTGCATTTCCAACCGCAGCTGTGACAGAAGATGCACCCCCTGCTAAATGCGCTGAATGATGTCCCAGGCAAGGACCCCCAGGAATGCTAAGCATGGACCAAAGAACAAATGTTGTGATGCTGGTTTTGGCCTGGAAGACAGACATGTACTGACAAGCCTGGAGTCTCTGACAACATGGAGAATGTCTACTCATACTGTCTTTCACTCACTCTTTCTATCCAATTTCATTACTGTCTTTTCCCTTTAGACATGTCTGTTAGTATCCACAAAATGAACCCTGAGTGAAATTCTCATGTCTCTTAAACTCTGTGCTGAAATACAGTTCTCTGTGGCCATGCTGCCATAAGAAAGGGGAACTGATTCTTGTCTACAGCTACTGCTCTTCTTGCAATGACTTAATTTCTGCTCAGACTTATTAAACACTTTCTGCATCATTTAGCTTTTCCTTCTCTGCTTGTTTTTTTTTTTTTTTTTCCCCCATCTCTGTAGAGATGGCGAGGAAGAAAGGGATGTCTTTGGTGAGAACAAGCTAGGGAGATTCTGCCACTCCTCTGGTTATTGGAGGTCATTGTACAGTGCTGGCATTCATCTTCCAAGCGCATTTTATTGAAGGAGAGGAAGACATTCCTAGATGTTCCTCCTCCACCAGTGACCATCAGTCCCTGTCTTGCAGTGTTTCTCCTTACACAGGTATTGACCCTTGAGCATGCCAAGTGAATGGAAACCTTGACAAATGACATCCTCAAGAGAAGATCCTCTGCATTGGAGAGTCTCTGTGAACACAGAAGTTTCACACACGCTGGGGAAATTCTGGCTTTGGGAGGAGCAGTATTAGGGAAGGAGACTCAGAGAAAGTTGTTTCCAAAGGCCATCAAGAACTGGGAAGGCATAGCTTTCTTGAAGTTGTACCTCTGTCTCTATTCCATTTTCCCATGCCTTCCACTCACCCCATCACTGAGGGTACAGCTTTCCTGTGTAATTCTAGCAGCCTTCAGCAGAGCTCCTGGCCTTGCCATACTTTTGCCAAGTTGTCTATGGTCGAGGGCTTCCACAGGGCGGTATTGCTACCAGCTACAGAAGTCTGGTAGTATTGCCTATCGTATTGCCTGTTGTACTGGAGCCCCCAGTCCCTCTCAGCTCAACACTCCCATGGGTGCAGCAAGGCCCAGGATAGTGACTCATGCCCGAACACTCATGGCTTCTCAGTGGTGTCATGTCTTCCCCAAGCACGGAACTCTGCTCCTCAGGCTCAGGAACCGCAAGGCCTTCAAAGTGCTGCAACCTTTCTGCACTCTACAGGATCTCTGTACTTCTCCCAGGCACACAGGTCATGAACCAGCCCAAACACAGGACTCATGCTGCCCCGGGTCCCGCAGCTGCTGCTGCCCGTGGTGCTGCTGTCGCCGCTCGAGGAGCCCGAGAAGGGCCGGAAGCAGCGCCGGGATGGGGGGCTGTGAGTGTGGAGCATCAGGCTTTGAATGGCATGGTTATAGATTCCCTGACAGTGTTCAGCTGGATCCAAAGCTGAGTCCGGATCACAGAGACATTCACACCGTAAAATCTCTTTTAGGGAGGATTCAGCCAATCCATCCCCACCCTCATCAGCCCACACACAGCCTGTGAGCAGTCAATTGGCTTCAGCTGCATGTACTAAATGCCACATTTCCCTCACCCTTGCCAGTACAGCTGGGTGGTTATGGGGATAAAAACTTGCCCTTGCCATGTTGGGTTGTGGCTCAAGAACCACCCCTGTTCCATTAGACAATCATGGGCCCCTGCTCTTGTAGCAGCACACAGCACACAGCAGGGACATCTTTAGCCCCCTTCTGACTCCCCAGTTTGGCACCAAAACCACTCATGCCACTCTCCCCAGTAACTGGTAATTTCTCCATCCGGTGTGCACAGGACAGAGTGAGATGGTGCAGAGTTAAGAAAAGAGTAATTGAAAGGACACAACAGACTGTGATGATCAGTCACATGGCTCAACCAGATCTGAGGGGCCCCTGCTGCATGCCCCTCTATCACTCCTCATATGTTCATGTCTTTCTCTGTATACCCCAACATGATATATTATAAGTCTGTCTCACACCAATCCCTGTACATGTCCTGATTCACAGCTGCATCTCTTGCAAAGGCCAGGTTCATCTTCCTGGAAACAGACCTGTGGTTTCTAGATTCCTCATCAGCTTGGGTGAATGTGAGAATTTATTTCTTTCCATCATTTCTATGCTATCCTTGAGTGTCTGTTTGTCTCTGTATGCTGCTTGATTGGCTCCCCTTTTCTCTCATCCTGTTTCATGATGTTCTGACAACTCTTCCCATTCAGGGGCCCTCCACACACATGCTCATAGTGCCCTTTGTCCAGTCATGAAGAGCAAGTATGGAAAATTAAAGACCACTGGTACAGCACTGATCTGTGAGAGACCCTGTAATAGATTCCAGTCCCTAGCTGTACTCTGAATTGCAGCCACAACCGTTAGAGCACAGCAGATCATCCAGTTTTCCGCCTACATAACTATGCATTAACCCTCGCCACAACTCACTCATGTGGTTGTGTGGGGACTATACAACAGGCAGCCAAAGCAGTCTCACCAAAATCTAAGCATACAACGTTCACTGTCCTCAGTTTTTCAATCTTGTATGTGATTTACCTTCTGCACAACCAGGCTGGCTGCTGTGAATCATTGTGTTGTCCTTTGCATATTTAACAATGGCATCTGAAGATATTTCCTCTGAAACACTGTAGGAAGGAGTGAAAGGAATGCATCTGATGTGTTCTTCCCAGCATCCATGGCTAGACAATCTGTGGGGCAATGCATTTAGGAATTGAGCAGCCCTTCCCTTATCCCTGAGGAACTGCAATAATGGAATCAGCTGGAGTGCACCATGCCCAGCTGTGCTCCGTGTGCTGGAGGGTATAATGACAGAAACAGAGTTCCATCATTGAAGGAGAAGATGGAGCTCTCTATGGAAATGTTCTGCACAGTGTGACTTGGGTAAATCCACTGGTTCTGTCTGATGCAGAACAAAGATGGGGTTCCCAGCACCAGAAGGGAGTTGGGATTTATTTGCTGACTCTAGACCTCTTCCTATTATGTCTTACTAAAACCACCACTTTATTTCACAATTTACTGTCATGCTTTTCTTCTGGAATCTGTAACAGATCCTGCACAACTTCTGTCCCTACGTTCTCATGTCTGGGGCAGAATAGGAAGAGGCAAAAGAGGGCAGCAGGATTTTCCTGAGAGCACTGTGAGGTGGGATGAGGTCACACTCAGGAGCTGTGCAGCAGCTCAATCTTAGGAGTCTCCTTTCTTGCCACTGAAAAGATGCCTTCAATGAGGATCAAACGTAGCATAATGTGGGCAATGAAATTGCAATGCACAGGAAACCAACGTACAGTCTGGAATGTTTTGCATTCAAGATGAACTTGTCAGAAAATAATCACTGCTGGAAATGATGCCTCTGGACATGGATCAGCTTGAGTCCACTACAAAAGGCAGTGCATCTAATTGCCCTCTCATCTACTACTCTTACGGCCTTCTCCATGGGAACCAGGTGAGTGTAAAGCCCCTTCTTACTGACCTCCTCCTCCAAATGGAGGACTCAGCTGCTCTCAGTTCTGTCCCATGCCAAATCTTGGGACTGCTTTTCATGGGAGAGTGAAGTGTTGAGAAGATTTGTCACGGAGGCAATCTGCACCTGAACTGAGAAACTTTATGAGCTAGAGTCTGGACAGTAGCTGCATAGATCCTGCTGGTTATTTCTAGGCTCTGGCAGGATGAAACCAAAAACCCTTAAGTATCCATCTCCCAGAGGTGTATATACCTTAGCTCCCTCATGGCATGATTGCAGTTTGCTCCTCATGCGAGATGCCCCTTCACCTGGGTAGACCTCCAGTCCCAAGACATGTCCTGCTAAACCCAGTGTGTGCCATGCAGGCCCTGTGTCCCCACCTCCTGGCCAGCAGCTGCAATGAGCCCTGTGTCAGGCAGTGCCAGAACTCCACCATCATCATCCAGCCCTCTCCCGCGGTGGTGACCCTGCCCGGACCCATCCTCAGCTCCTTCCTGCAGAACAAGGTGTTATGGGATCCTCCACCTCCGCTGCTGTTGGCAGCATCCTCAGCTCTGAGGGTGTGCCCGTCACCTCGGGGGGCTTTGACCCCTCCTGCATTTCCGGTAATGTGGCAGAAGTGCCCCCCCAGCCAAAGGTGCTGGACACTGCCCCAGACAAAGGCAGCCATGAACGCTGAACACGGCACTGGACAGAACAAGAAAGTAAGAGGCCAGACTGACTTCTCTGCCAACATGGAGAAAGTCTATCAATACTGTCTTTCCCTGTCTTTTCCTGTCTAATATCACTGCTGTCTTTTCCCCTCAGAGACCTCTTTTAGTACATTCAAAACCAGCTGTGAGCTACCTGCTTGCCTCTCTATAATTCTTGGAGGGTAAATCTGGGCCCTGTGGCAATGCTGCCATAGGAATGATTCTTGTCTGTTCCTGCCACTCCCCACACTCAGTGTCCACTCTTGGGGTGATTTGATTTCCTTCTTCAGACTCATTAAATATTTGCTGCATCCTTTTGTGTGCCCTTCCCTGTTTATTTCTCCCCCCCCTCCATCTGTGCATAGATCACTGCTCTAGATATTGCAGACCAGCACACACTGCAGAGATCTCATCTTTCAGGCACTGTCTTTTGAAGCAGAGTAAGTCATCCCTACTTACTCCATAAACAATGCCAGTTAGACCTTGCCTTGCTGAATCTCTGCTTAGACATGTCATAGAACCATCGAATCATAGAATGATTTGAATTGGAAGGGACCTTTAAGATCATCTAGTTCCAACCCCTCCTCTGATAGGCAAGGACACTTCCCTCTATACCAGGTTGCTCCAAGTCCGATCCAGCCTGCCCTTGGGTGATTCCATGACAGGGGCATTTACAACCTCACTTGGCCAACTTGTGACAGTGTCTCACTATCCCTCACTGTAAAGAATTTCTTCCTGATATCTAGCCTAAATATACGCTTTTACAGTTTAAAACCATTTCCCCTCATCCTGTCATTGTTGACATAGTCTACCTAGATTGCCCTTCACTCCGTCTCCCACAGTATATTCCTGGAGATGCTGACAGACCGTGGCTAGGTATTCTGTTGGCT
This sequence comes from Lagopus muta, assembly GCF_023343835.1. Taxonomy (NCBI): domain Eukaryota; kingdom Metazoa; phylum Chordata; class Aves; order Galliformes; family Phasianidae; genus Lagopus; species Lagopus muta. Next base: position 4,746,915 of record NC_064457.1, on the reverse strand, counting down.
GGGCAAAAAGCTGGCCCAGAGAGTGATAGTGGATGGATTTAAATCCAGCTGGAGACATGTCATGTGTGGTGATTCCCAGAGATCAGTGTTGGGGACGCTCCACTTCGGTGTCGCTGTTACTGATCTGGATGAAGGAATTGAGTGCACTTTCAGCAAGTTTTAGATAACACCAATTTGGGATGAAGTGACCATGAACAAGGCCATATGCCAAGTCCTGCTCGTTGGTGACAGCTACTTCAGGAATGGCTACAGGCTTGGGGCAGAGTGGCTGGAAAGCTGTACGGAGGAAAAGGTTCTGGGGACACTGACTGATAGCTGGCTGAATGTGAGCCAGCAGTGTGTGTGCTTAGGTGGTCAAGAATGCTGGTGTCGTACTGGCTTGTATCAGAAATAGTATAGAATGTCCAGCAGGACTAGGGAGGAGACCATCCCTCTTTTCTCAGCACTGGTGAAGCTGCTCTTTGAGTACTGTGTTCAGTTTTGTCTCCTGACTTGAGGTAATGGAGCATGTCCAGAGAAGGGCAATGAAGCTGTGAATTCTTATGAAGAAAGCCAGAGGGAACTGGGACTGTTTAGTCTGGAGAATAGGAGACTGAGGAGTGACCTTATCACTCTCTACAACTGCCTGAAAGGAGGTTGTAGCAAGGGGGAGATTGGCCTTTTTTCTCCAGGTAACAAACAATAAGGCTATAAGCAATATCGTCTGGGCCCATCTCATCAGAGCCAGACCATCAAGGCAACAGGACTGAGGGAGACTGAAGAGAAGCACAGTAGAGAATGTGTGGGTGATTGTGTTTCCTGGAACATGGAAGCAGGGTAGTTCTCCAATAGTGGAAAAATCTAACTGGACGTCATAGTGGTTCTCTCTGGATAACAACAAGTACATGTAATGTTTCCAAAAAAAGTGTTACATCTGGCAAATGCCAAACCATTTTGTCTAGGCATGGTTTTTTTTGATGGAATGATTTTCAAAGCATAATGTATAAAATTTTTCCCTGTATGGAGATGTAAATTGATACTGGAATTATAGATCCAGCCCAGGCCAGCATCACTTGCCTGAGATGGATCCATCTCAGCACTTTGAGTTCTCTGCCATCACTCACTCGTTCCTGGCCCAGAAGAGCTATGGCCTCTCAATCCCAGCACTCAGAAGAAGCCTGCATGACAGAATGGTTGTGGCACAAGCCAGAAAATGAACAAGAGCATGAAGGGAAGCAGCCACACAGCTCATGTCATGGACTGTTTTCCATTCATCACAAGCTCTACAGAAAATTGTCACTTCCATGAAGCTGGGCCTGGGCCTGGGGCATTGCAGGGTCTCCATTAAAGGCAGCTCGATTCCTTCACCCTCTAATCAACATTTCTCACCTCTTTCTTCCTGGTATCCACGTGAGTCTGAAGCCCTTCTCCCACGTCCTTTGCTGATGCCTGTGTGGGGCTTGGCTGAGATGGATTTTCCACTGACAGAGACAGCAGCCTTGTTGCATCTGGCCAGGCTTTTCATATCACACCTGCATAAAGTGAAGACAATCTTTTACCCTTCTGTTCATTTTTATACGGCCATAAGCATCTTCCTTTGGATTAAAGGCTGAGATTCCTGGGATTGTTAACTTGGAGGAGTCAAAGAGAGGATCGTATCAGTGCTTATAAATACCGAAAGGGAAGGTGTCAAGAGGATGGGACCAGGATTGTTTCAGTAGTGCCCAGTGTGGGAACAGGCACAAACAGGAATACCATCCGAACATGGGAAAGGACTTCTTTACTTTGAGCATGAAAGAGCAGAGCACTGGAACCAGCTGCCCAGGGAGCCTTTGGTGTCTCTTTCCCGGGAGATACTGAAAACCCACCTGGGTGCTTTCCTGTTCTGCCTGATCTAGGAAACACGCTTTAGCATGGGAGTTGAATTAGATGATGTTAAGATGTCCCTTCCAATCTCTACAATTCTGTGATTCTACCAGGCAGCCAAAATGGTCCATTGAGTGCTCCTGGCAGGAAGACAAACTGCTCCTCACGTGTCCCTGTGCTCTGTTTTCTGCCTGCAGTCTCTGGGAGGTAAAACTTCAGCTCTGATCCATGTCCTCCTATGACCAGTGCCTGCCATGCCCAGTACCTGCCATGTTGGCCTTGGTTGCACACGAGAGGAAATGTCGACCCTGGCTTCTCTGACAGCAGGCCAATGTCTACCATTACTCTCTTCCACTCACTCTTGCTCTCAAGTTTCTTTACAATCTTTTTTCCTCAAAGATCTGTTTTAGATCCTCCTACAAACAGTCTGGACTGACATATTTGTCTCTCTCCATTTTTGGGACTGGTAGATGGATCCCCCATAGGAACTCCTCTTTTTATAGGGTAACAGTGTCTTGTTTTCTCCTGCTGCTTACCACACTAGAGGCTTTTACTTTGATGCATTCTCGAGCGTTTCTGCCTGTTATGCTTACAACTGCATAGAAATGGTCTTAGGAAAAAACAATTGCTTTGGTGGGAATTAGCTGAGGGCACTCTTTCACCTCTCTAGGCAGTGAAGGTTGGGACACACTGAAGAGATTCATCTTTCATGCACTGTCTCTTAAAGCTGAGAAAGAAATCCTTGATTACACTATAAGGAAAAAAATCAGTCCTTACCTTGCTGTGTGATGTGAAAGAAAATATCTTTATGCAGGACACTATCTCATCAGCCATGAGGGGTTTGTTGGAAATCTGAAAATCAAAGACAGCCTTGGCAGCAGTGACCATGAACTCATAGAATCACTGAAGGCCTTGGTTTGGAAGGGATCTCAAAGGTCATCTAGTTTCAAATAACATGCTGAGGGCACAGATGACAACAGCTAAATCAGGCATGAGAACAAGTTACCAGGTCTCCATCCAACCTAGCCTTGAATGTGGGTGATAGGGCACCCACAAATTCTCTGGGCTGCCTCTTCCAGCACTTCACCACCAAGTCAGCAAAAGGGTGTATCTGGGGCTGCATAACCAGATACAGTTCTCCAGATGGGACTGACAATCACCTACCTTGCCCAGCTGGGCACCTCCCTTTTCATCCAGCCCTGGATAATTTTGGACTTCTGGGCTGCAAGTGCGCACTCCTGGCTCATGTCAAGTTTTTCATCTACCAGGATCCCTAAGTTCTTCTTTGCAGGGCTGCTGTCAAGACGTCCTTCTCTCAGTCTCTATCGATACAACTTACACTTGGCCTTGTTGAACCTCATGGTGTTCATAAGGGTTCATCCTTCAAGCTTGCGCAGGTCCCTTTGGATGGATCTCTTCATTCTGTTATATCAACTGCACCACTAAACTTGGTGTCATCTGCAAACTTGCTGAAGATGCACTCGATCCCATTATCTATGTTATTATTAAACAGCTTCTCAATGACATGAACACAGGGATTGAGTGCACCCACTGTAACTATGAGAGACTATCTGAAGAAGTGCAACCAGGAGAGCAAGGAATGTGAATTTCCCCCCTGCTTTTGTGAAACCCCACAGAAAATAGAGCGTTCAGCTGTGCATCCCCAGCATAAGAAAGATACTGACCTGTTGGAGTGACTCCAGAGAAGGGCCATGAAGGTGGTCAGACAGCTGGAGAACTTCTGCTATGAGAGATTTGTTGTTGTTTATCCTAGTGAGGGGGAGACTTGAGAGCAGCATTCCATTATGTGAAGAGTGCTCACAAGAGAGATGGGGAGGGATTCTTAATCAGTGGAAGTAATGACAGGACAAGGTGCAATGGCTTTCAAGTAAAAAAGAGCAGAATTAGGTGAGATATGAGGAAGAAATTCTTTACTGTGAGGATGTTGAGGCACTGGAACAGGTTGCCCAGAGATGTGGTGGATGCCCCACTGTGGGAAGTGTTCAGCGATGGGCTGGATGGGACTCCAAGACATGTGATCTAGTGGAAAGTATGCCTGCTTGTGGAGGAAAAAGAACCGGATGATCTTTAAGGAACATTCAACACAAAATATTCTACAAGTCTGTGAAAATGTTTTGTATTGTGTTGGTTTTTTTTGTAAGCTGAAAGATTGCACAGAGATGGCACAATCCAAAACAGTCATAGACTCTTTTCTGAGGGCACTGTTACATGAGGTAGTGTTAGATCCAGGCAGAAAACACACAAAAATGGAAAAGCCAAGATAAGAGAATCACAAGCCTAATCCTCATGTACAGGAACCAGCTGATGCTTGCTGGAGCTTCTTCCTGAGGATGGTACATCCAACAGCCCCACTGCAGTGAACCAGGCTGAAGTCACTTGCCTGCTCTGGACCCATCCAGCACTTGAGCCGAGCCATCTGCCTCACCAGTGCAATCCTGCCCTACAAATCTTTGGGCCTTTCACTGCAGCACTTCAAAGAATCCTTCATTAGAGAATGAGCACGGCAAATAATCTGGAAATGAAAAGGTAGCACTGCAGGAAATCAAAACACAGCCCATATGATGAGAAGGGCTGGCATGCATTCCAGCTGGGCTTGTCAGAAAATTATTGCCTCTATCAAGGGTGTCTCTGGGCCTGCAGCAATGAAGGACCAGTATAAAAGGCAACCCAGATCCCAGCTATCCTATCCTCTTCTCTTGTCTCCTTCTTGTTGGGAACGAGGTAAGTGTGAAGACCTCTTTCTAATTCTTAGTGAGATTTTGCCTCAATAGAAATGTTATCAGATAGTGGAGCTCCATGCTATGGGAGACCATAGAGGGGATAATGTCAGTGCAGAGAGTGCTTGGGACACAGCTCACATGGCTGTAGATTTATGCAGTCCATGAGAGTCTCCCTGGTCCATACTGCTCTTTCTAGGGCCCTGGCACAATGAAGGGATGTGGCCAGCTGTCACAGCCTTCTCCTCTATCCCGAGAAGTTGCCTTGGCTCCTTGACTCAAGCTACCCTTCCCATACCTTGGTTCTCTTTTTCATTCTATCTATCCTTTCCAGGTGCACCTCCAGTCCCAAGTCATGTCCTGCTACACCCAGTGTGTGCCATGCCGGCCCTGCGGCCCGACCCCTCTGGCCAGCAGCTGCAATGAGCCCTGTGTCAGGCAGTGCCAGGACTCCACCATTGCCATTGAGCCCTCTCCCGTGGTGGTGACCCTGCCCGGACCCATCCTCAGCTCCTTCCCACAGAACACCGTTGTGGGCTCCTCCACCTCCGCTGCTGTTGGCCGCATCCTCAGCTCTGAGGGCGTGCCCATCACCTCGGGGGGCTTTGACTTGTCCGGCTTGGGCAGCCGCTCCTGTGGCAGAAGGTGCCCGCCCTGCTGAAGCTGCTGGTCCTGGAGAAATTGTTCCAGAAAACAGGAACGTGGTTCTGGATCAACAAGACATCTTCAAGCCCCTGCGTTCAGATTACCTGACCATCCTCAGCTATTCTATGAACTGCTGTCAGGAAGAGGCAATCCTGGGCTTTATGTCAACTTGCCTCATGTCTCAGCTGCCATTCCTCATTCCTACCTATCTTTGTCTCCACTTTTTCTCTGATTTGTTCTTTCCTATGATCCTGTGAGATGTGAGTTTCCTCAGAACCAGTCCATTCTCTGCTAGAAAATAAGACACGTGCCTAGCATGAACTCAAACAAACATGGGATCATGGGAATCCTGTACTGTGGAGCCTCTGCTCTGAGTGATCTCATTTTCCTATTTAAAAATTCATTAAAGATTTCTGCATCTTAGTGTAAGTCTTTGATATTCTTTCTCATCGTGTGTGGCCTCCAAAGATGCCCAGAGAGAATGGATTTGCTCCTGGCAGGTATAGGATGAATGTTTATAGAGATCCTTCTCCATTCCCAAAAGAATGCGAGGGTATGAGATACTGCAGAGGCTTGTCTCTTCAGCATTGTCTCTTGTAGCTGAACAACACACACCTGGCAGTGCCAGAGGAGGCAACTATTGGCCTCTGACTGTAGCGTTCATGCATACAGCTACCTGCACAAGAGAGAACACAGCCTCTGCAGTGCTCACAGGAAAAGCTGTGACTGTGTGGAAGGTCATGGGAATAAGCAACGCTGTAGGCTCGTAAGAACAGGGCTCTTCTGCTCTGAGATGTACTGCACTGGGGAAGAAGCAGAGAGCACGAGATGAAATAGAACTGTGTGAATGTCTTTCCGTTGTCAGACACAGCTTGCGTTGTCTGTAATGCCATCTCGTCCAACTCAAAAGTAACTCTGACCGACATGGGCCTCAGTCAGTGGCTGCTATGGGAGCAGAGCTCGTTTCTGTGTAGAGCTCAGGGCGGCGCACCCCGGTCAGGATGGAGTTTGGCGGCCATGCAGGCAGCGCCCCCTGCAGGCCCGGACGGCACTGCGCCCCCGCCCCGCCCCAAGCTGTTCGTGCCCGGCCGCAGCCCCGGCTTCGCTTCCGTGCGCCCACGGCGCAGTAATACAGCGCCGCGTCCCCGAGCCGGGGCCGGGCGAGACACAGGGCGCTGGAGCGGCGGTCTGCCGACACCCACAGCTGCCCCTCCGGGTCCGGCACCTCCTTGGAGCCTTTGACAGCGCTGACGAGGAATGCTGGTCCTTGGCCTGGAAGCTGACGGTACCACTGGATGTATTCATGTGACTGTATGTTGGGGTGTGAGCAGGTGATGTTGATGCCGGTGCCCTCGCTGGTCTCTACCAACGGCTCCTGCTGCACCTGGGCTCTGCTCACAGTCACTGCCGAGAAGAAAAGAAGCAGCAAAATCAGAAAAATCATTTTCTCCCATAGCAATGTCTTGCATGAAGAGAGAGGTGCACGAGGTCGGAAAGGAGCCGAAGGGACAGAGGCATTCGCGACCCCAGCCCCGCAGTCCGGCCCCGCCGGCGGCAGCCCCGCGCACCCAGGAGCACCGCGGCCAGCCCCGGCAGCCCCGCGGCCCGGCACTGCAGCATCCCGCCGCTCCGCCGCCCGCGCCGCGCTGCCCCCGCCAGCCCCGGCTCTGCTCCGCCCGCGCCGCCTCCTCCCCGCCACCGCCGCCGCCGCCAGCTCCGCCCCGGGGCTGCGCCCTGCGCCGGCGGCACTCGGGCTTGCTGCGGGCTGCCAGTGCTGGGCGCCTGTGCGCGTGTAACGGGGCTTGAGCTTTGCGTGTACTTCAGCGTAGCCCGGACTCTGCGGTGTAGGCGGAGATCTGGGCAACGGCTGGGAAACCTCCTCTGGCACAGGGGAAACAAGCTGCCCTCCTGAAGCATCCGTAGAGAGGAGGGCTGGCGAGGGCAGACAGGACGGGAACGGTCGGGGAGAACGACGCGGCCGAATCCTGCTCCTCACGCTGTGCCCGGCGCTGCCGCAGATCCAAAGCCCGGCATCGGAAACGGGTCGTGTGCTGCTGCCCGGGAACGCGGCACCCCGAGAGCTCCCCGAGCCCCGGGTCCCGCAGCTGCTGCCGCCCGTGGTGCTGCTGTCGCCGCTCGAGGAGCCCGAGAAAGGCCGGCAGCGGAGCCGAACTGGAGGCAGGGCAAGTGGAGCATCAGGATTTGAAAGCGTGGAAGAAGCCTAGAGGGAGCCTGTAGCCACGGTTACAAATTTTCTGACAGTGTTTTAATCGGATCCAAAGCTGAGCCCGGATCTCAGAGACATCCACTCCGTAAAATCGTGTTTGCAGGGGGATTCAGACAGTCCATCCCCAACTCCAGCTGCACTTGCTAATGCCACATCTCTCTCACGCTTGGCAGTACAGCCGGGTGGTTATGGGGATAAAACCTGCCCCTGCCACATTTGGTTGGTGCTCAAGAACCACCCCTGTTTCACTACACAATTATGGACCCCTCTTCTGTAGTAACACAGCACATGGCAGGGACATCTTCAGCCCCAGTCTGACTCCAGCACCAAAACCACTCATGCCAGTCTCCCCAGTAACTGCTAATTTATCCATCCATAGTACACAGGACACAGTAAGATGGTGCAGAGTTAAGAAAAGACTGATTATGGGGACAGGAGAGTCTGTGGGGATCAATCATATGGCTCAACCAGATCTGATGGGCTCCGCCTGCACATGTTCTCATACGTTAAACCCTTTCCATGTATATTCCAAACAGCAATTCTATAGGTCTGTCTCACACCAATCCCTGTCCATGTCCTGATTCACAGCTGCATCTCTTGCAAAGGCCAGGTTCATCTTCCTGGAAACAGACCTGTGGTTTCTTGATATCACATCAGCTGGTGTGAATAATGACATTTATTTCTTCCCATCATTTCCATATACTCTTTTCATGCTGTTGGCATGTTGTTGCCTGGATCCTCTTTCTACTCCTTTGGCTTTGGGAGGAGCAATATTGGGGAAGGAAACTCAGAGAAAGGCATTTCCAAAGGCCATCAAGAACAGGGAAGGTATAGTTTTCTTGGGGTTCACCCTCTGTGTCTATTCCACTTTCCCATCCCTTCCACTCACCCATCACTGAGCTTCTCTGTGTGGTCCCAGCAGCTGTCACAGAGCTCCTGGTCCTGCCATTAATTTGCCAAGTTGCCTATGGTCAAGGGCTTTCGCCAGTCAGCAGTGCTACCAGCTACAGTAGGCCACAGATTGCAGCCCACAGTCCCTCTGAACTCAACACTCCCATGGGTACAGGAAAGCCCAAGACAGGAACTCATGCCTAAACACTCATGGCTTCTCAGTGGTGTCATGTCTTCCCCAAGCACGGAACTGTTCTCCTCAGGCTCAGGAAATGTAAGGCATTCAAAGTGCCCCAACCCTTCAACCCTTCTGCACTGAAGATTCCGTGTGAGAGCAGATATCCTCATTTCCACTGGAACATGGCAATGAGAGTGTGAGATGTTTCTGCACTCAATAGGATCTTTGTACTTCCCCTAGTCACACATGGCATGCACAAACCCAAATAAAGGACTCACACTGGAGTGTCATTCCCCAGACACCAAGATCCTCTCATATTCCCTGTGTGCCAGGTATGAAATAGCCTTTGTGCTCTATGCAGTATCTCTGATGCCCACACACACACATGCAACTTCACACATCAGCACAGCCTACGGATCTGTTTTGTGAGGGCTTTTCTTTCAATCAGATTCTGTGTGATGCCAGCAGCACAGCAATGGCACTGAAAATCATTTCTACGTGACATCAGGATGGCAGCATCTCTCCTCAGGCCAGCTGTTGTATCAGGCAGTGCTGGCTCAGGTGGGACCACAGGACAAAGAGCATCAGAACCAAGCCCATCAAAGCCCAGTGTAACCACAAAGAAGAGCTCTTACCCCTCGCCAAGGACACAGTAGCACAGTCCTCCCCTTGCTCTGCTGCAAGTGTACATCTCTACAGCCCAACCTACTATTCTCCTCCTGCCTTGTCAGGCTCCTTGAAGGTCCAGTGCATTCAAAGGATGGAGCTTTCATGGTAAGCTATGTTTGGATCTGGCCTTGGCCTCTGATAGAAGGGGATCCATGCTGAGATGGCAGGGACAGGTGAAGAATGCCTTCTGGTGAGTGAAAGCAGAGGGAATAGAGAGAACTCTGGAGGTGATGCAGATGTAGGAAACTATCATGAAAAGCACAGTGTAAGGACGATGATGACAACAGGAACCATAAAGCCCAGAATAAAGCCTGACGGGATCCCCGCAGGCCAGTCCCAGAAGAGGCCCCTCATCCCAGTAGAAACTGACAGTGATATTCCTGGTACCCAGCCTGTAGCCAGGCAACAAGGACCATGTTGAGACCCACAGGTACTGATCGCTCCCTGCTGTGACAAAGGTGAGGCCAGGGTCAGGAGAGACATGGAGCAGATAATGACAAACAGGAGCATGTGACAGCTGGGATGCTCTGTTTAGCCCAGGAGAATGCACTGAATCAGAAAAGTCCTGTTCTCCTTTGCCATGGCCCTGTGCTTTCAGAAGAAGGTGATGTCAGAGTGAGGTTTTCCAGCTCAGTAAGAGCAGCAGCAGACTTCACACAGGATGCCATTTCCTGGCTTACGTGGTGCTCTCATGTCCTCTGCTGATCACTGCTGGAATCAATCTCTCTCCATCTCCTCTCTCTCTCACTTCTTCCACAGACACGTGTACACAAAGTGTACATCCTTCAACGTGTTCATCCTTCTCAGGCATCCATTCACCCATTCTTTACCACAAGAGCGATCCTGGAAGAAAAATACAAATGATAGTCTCAAGTATAGAATTTTTCTTGTTCCTAACTTTTTCTCTTCTGACTCATACTTGGCTCAGAAATCCTCGGTCCTCTCAATCCTAATACTCAGAAGAAGCTTCTGTGAGGGAATGGGTGTAACAGAGTCCAGAAAATGAAAAGGCAGCGTAAGTGGAAACAGCCACACAGCCCGTATCATTAGCTGGGATGTTTTCCATTCATTACATGGACTACAGAGCATGGTCTCTTTTGTCTATAGCACTCCCAGGTCTAGAGCAGTGCAGGGCCATCATACTAACAACAAAAGTGTCCTCTCCTCTCTGGATCAAGTCAAGAAACCCTCTTACCTCTCTGAGACATGCCCTGCTACGAACAGTGGGTGCCATGCCCATCCAATGGTACGACCTCACCAGCCATCACCTGAAAGCAGCCCTGTGTCAGGCACAGTAAAAACCATACTGTCATCATTAAATCTCTCCCCATGATTGCAGCCCTGCTTGGCCTCAACGTCAGTGCATACCTACAGAACACCTCTGTGGGAACCTCTACCTCTGCAGCAATTGACAGCATCCTCAGCTGTGATGCAGTCTCCATCACTTCTGGGTGCTTTGATCTCTTCCGAATTTCCAGACACTATGATGGCAGAAGGTGCCCACCATGCTCAATTCCCCATTTTCTACCCTTTTCTCTCTTTTCCTTGTATTCCCTTCTTTTGGGTGTATAATTTCCCCATAGCCAACCTGAGTTCTATGGGACCAACACAAAGATTGCATTTTTAAATCTTGACCAGGGGGGATGTGCACAGATTTTTGGCAGCTCTGGTGCTGCCCACACAACATGGCTGTGTGGAAGAAAACTCATTTCCCTCTTCAGTGTCACTAATGTTACCTGCATCCCAGTCCCAGCCTCCATGAGATCCTTTTAATAGTGATCTCAAGTTGCTAGGATTGAAGGGCAGCCCTGGACTGCACATGATAATGTGAGGATTTCATCATGTGGAAAGCATTTGTATGGAAGAATTACTACTAGAAAACCATGCATCATCTTCTCTGCTCCTCCCAACCCTGAGATTTCTACATGGAACTTAGGGAAGGAAGTTTTTACTTCTTACTGAAGCATGCTGAGACCGAGCCTCCTGTTTGTGAGTGAGCAAGAGGCAGAAAACCACCTCCCAGCCCCAAGACGACAGAGCTGCCGGAAATGACTCGGCTGGCTGCACAGGCAGGGCACTCATTGCCATAGCAACACCCACAGGTAACAACACCAGTTCTCTTATAAGCCCGAAGCTCAGAGCCAAGCCCTGTTCCTCCTCTCTGGCTTTCTCATGGCTCCCACATGAGAAAGAGAGCCCAGTTTCAGTGTTGCACAGACAAGTCAGGATTTAATAAGGAGACAGGATGGACTGCATTGATCAGGCACAGGGCTCATCCATATATGCAGATGTACTGACTGGAACTTTTGTCCTTTTTCCCTACAGTGCATCCCCTTATTCCTCCCCTCTCCTCTCTCACCATTCCCTAGCCACTCTTTAAAATGTTTGCATAGCCCCACAAGTCCCTCTAGAGCAATCCTAATTTTCATTTTCATCTTGTCTCTTGTCACTTACAGAGCTCAACCTCATCTAATTCAAATCTAACACATGGAGTTCCCCATAGCTGAAGCTGAAGCTGATCATCTATAGCTGAAGAGGTATAGTTTCACCAATTGTCATCCTATTTGGTTAGAGATCGGGGTCATCCTGTGCTTTGTTTATCAGTTTCATTTTACTTGTAATTCCCTTTAAGCTGATAAGGGACTTGATCCACAGCCTTCACGAGCCTGTAGCCCTCCCTGTGAACACACCTTACAGTGGCCTCAGCTGAATTCACACCTCACTGCCAGAGGCCCTGAATCTTGTCACACAGTCTCATACTCTCAAAACAGAGCCACTGAGGAGATCACATGCAGATGGCTGTGACACCAGCACTCATGAAAGTGTGCAGCTGGAACGCCTTTCTCCGGAGGATGCCGAGCGGTGCGAGGGACGCGTTCCATGTCAGCACTGCCAGCTCGGCGGGGCCGGGAGGGGGGAGCGGCAGCGCCCCCTGCGGGCCCGGACGGCACTGCGCCCCCGGCCCGCCCCAAGCGGTTCGTGCCCGGCCGCAGCCCCGGCTTCGCTTCCCGTGCGCCCAAGGCGCAGTAATACAGCGCCGCGTCCCCGAGCCGGGGCCGGGAGAGCCGCAGGACGCTGGACGCTGGAGCGGCGGTCTGCCGACACCCACAGCTGCCCCTCCGGGTCCGGCACCTCCTTGGAGCCTTTAACGGCGCTGACGAGGAATGCGGGGCCTCGGCCCGGGAGCTGACGGTACCACTGAATGACTTCGCTGAACTGTGTTTTGGGATGTGAGCAGGTGATGTTGATGCCGATGCCCTCGCTGGTCTCTACCGAAGGCTCCTGCTGCACCTGGGCTCTGCTCACAGCCACTGATGAGAAGATAAGAAGAAGTAAACTCAGAAAATTCCTTTGCTGCTACAGAAAATATAACACGGGATCCAAGCCAGCAGGAAAAGCCACTGAGGTTAAAAGGTCGTGAAGTAAGCACCAGTGTGGGAAGGGCTATCTATAGGCAGGAGAGCAGGGGGAAAGGGCAGACGGGAGAGAACCGCGGGCTGAGCTCTGTGGAGAAAGGCAGGCTGAATGCAGAGGAGAGAAGAGCACGAGGTCAGAAACGAAACGGACAACCAGAGGCAAGCGAATTTCAGGAATTTCATGCCAGAGGATAGAGAGGTGCCCTCGCTCGTCGGAAAGAAGCCAGATAGACAGAGGCGAGTGCGGCCCCGGCCCCCCGCAACCCCCGCAGTCCGGCCCCGCCGGCGGCAGCCCCGCGCACCCAGCAGCACCGCGGCCCGGCACTGCCGCATCCCGCCGCTCCGCCGCCCGCGCCGCGCTGCCCCCACCAGCCCCGGCTCTGCTCCACCCGCGCCGCCTCCTCCCCGCCGCCGCCGCCGCCAGCTCCGCCCCGGGGCTGCGCCCTGCGCCGGCGGCACTCGGGCTTGCTGCGGGCTGCCAGTGCTGGGCGCCTTTGCGCGGGTAACGGGGTTTGGGTTCTGCGTGTCCTGCAGCGCAGCCAGGGCTCTGCGGTGTAGGCGGAGAGCTGAGGAACAGCTGCAAAAGCCCCTGCAGTATAGAAGAAAGCAGCTGCTCGCCTGCAGTGTCCCAAGCGAGCGTGTCAGGCGGTAACACAGACGGGACTGGAATGGTCGGGGAGCGCAACGCGGCCGAATCCTACTCCACCGCTGTGCACAGCGATGCCGCAGATCCAAAGCCCGGCAGCGGGAACGGGTCGTGTGCTGCTGCCCGGAACGCGGCACCCCGAGAGCTCCTCGGGTCCCGCAGCTGCTGCTGCCCGTGGTGCTGCTGTCGCCGCTCGAGGAGCCCGAGAAAGGCCGGCAGCGGCGCCGAGCGGGCCGCTGGGAATGTGCAGCATCGGGCTTCGAATGTGTGGGAGAAGCCAAGAGGGAGGCTGGAGGCACAGAATCCCTGACCAGTGTTCAGCCGGATCCAAAGCTGAGCCCGGATCTCAGAGACATTCACTCCGTAAAATCTCGTTTTTGGTTGTTTAGTCAATCCATCCCTACCCCCATCAGCCCACACGCAGTGTGTGAGCAGTGAATTGTGTGAGCAGTGAATTGACTCCACCTGCTTGTGCTGAATGCCACATCTCTCTCTCTCGGCAGTACAGCTGGGTGGTTATGGGGATAAAACCTGCCCCTGCTGCATTTGGTTGTGGCTCAAGAACCACCCCTGTTTTGTTAGACGATCATGGACCTCTCTTCTTGTAGCAGCACACAGCACATGCCAAAGACATCTTCAAAGCGTGGTGCTTCCAGCAGCTGGCATTAAATCTACTCATGCCACTCTCCAGTAACTGGATATTTGTCCATCCAGTGCACACAGGACAGAGAGAGATGGTGCAGAATTAAGAAAAGATTCATAAGAGTACAAGAATCTCTGCGGGGATTGATCACATTGATCAAGCAGATATGAATGGCCCACTGCACTCGGCTCTGTCACTCCTCGTATGTTCACACATATCCCAGTATGAGATAGTATAGGTCTGTCTCACACCAACCCCTGTCCGTATCCTGATTCACAACTGCATCACTTTCCACGTCCAGGTTTGCCTTCATGCAAGTGGTGTTTTCTTGATTCCTCATCAGCTAGTGTGAATGGTGACATTTATTTCTTCCCATCATTGCCATGTACTCCTTTGGTGTCTGTTTCTGTAGGATTCCTGATTGGCTCCCCTTTTCTCTCAGCCTGTTTCATGAGGTCCTGACAGCTCTTCCCATTCATGGGTCCCCCCCCCCACATGCTTATAGTGCACTTTGTTTAGTCATGGAGAGCATTCATGGGAAGTTAAACACTGCTGGTGCAGCACTGATCCCCGAGGGACCCCTTTATAGATTCCTGTCCCCAGCTCTACTATGAATAGCAGTTAGCACAGCCTGAGCCCAGCAGATCATCTAGTTTTCCACCCGCATTATTGTACACTTACCCTTGCCAGAACTCACCCTTTTGGTTGTGAGGGGACTACAAAAAGGCAGTCAAAATTCTCTCACCAAAATCTAAGCACGTAACATTCACTGCCCTGCATTTTTCAGTCTTGTACAGGATGGATTGAGGTTGCTCAGGCATGCTTTGCTCTGTGTGTAAGCAGGCTGGCTGCTGCTAATCACTGTCTTGTCCTTAGTATGTTTGACATACTAATATCGAGATATTTCCTCTGAAACACTGTAGGAAGGAGCAAAGGGAATAAAGTTGGCATGTTGTTCCCTGGATCCTCTTTCTTCTGCCTTCTGAAGATGGCTGTGATTGCTGTGAATGGAATACAACTGATGTGTTGCTCCCTGAGTCCTTGGCTTGACAAGTCTCTGTTGGGCATTGCATTTAGCAAAGGAGAAGCTCTTCCCTTATCCCTGAGGAACTTCAGTAATGGAATCAGCTGGAGTGCACCATACCCAGCTGTGCTCTGTGTGCCAGAGGGTATAATGTCAGAAACAGAGTTCCTTCATAGATGGAGAAGATGGAGCTCTCTATGGAAATGTTCTGCACAGTGTGATTTGGGTAAATCTACTGGTTGTGTCTGATGCAGAACAAAGATGGGGTTCCCAGCACCAGAATGAAGCTGTAATGTATTTTCTGGCACTAGACCTCTTCCCATTGAATCTTAATAAATCCAACACTTAATTTCACACTTTGTTGTTCTGCCTTTCTTTGGGGATCTGGAAAGGATCCTGAACAACTTCTGCTCCCATGCTCTCATCCCTGGGGCAAGAGAGGCCAGCCGAATTTTCTTGAGAGCAGTGTGAGGTGGGCTAAGATCATATCCAAGAGCTGGGCCACTTCTTGCCAGAAGGGCCCTAAGGAGCCCCTTAAGGAGTGATTCTGCATGATGCCATTTGCCTTTGTTGTACTCTTCCAGCACAAGAGCAGAGGTGTATGGCCTGTAAACGCTTGAGTCTCTCTATCAATCATTCATAGGTTGCCTTCAGCAAGGACTGAACACAGCATAAAGCTGGAAATGAAACTGAACAGCACGGGAAATAGATGTGCTGCCTGTATCAGGAATGTTTTGCATTCGATTGGATTTCCTCAGAAAATATTATAGTTGTCTTTTCCCCTCAGAGATCTCTATTAGTGCCCTTCAAAACCAGCCTCAAGTGACCTGCTTGCCTTCCATACAGTTCTTGGCTCCCTGAAATGAGGGTCCTGTGGCAACACTGCTGTAGGAATGATTCTTGTCTGCTCCTGCTGCTCCCCACACTCAGTGTCTACTCTGGGAGTGATTTTATTTCCTTCTTCAGACTCATCAAATATTTGCAGCACCCTTTATTGTGTCCTTCCCTGCTTCTGTGGAAGAAGGGTGGCTTCTTCTAAATCCAACAGCAGTGGCAAAAGCTAACTGGACATAGCAGTGGTTGTACCTGGGTAAGAGAAACACGAAGATGTAATGTATGCAAAGGAACAGTTGAATCTGGCAACTGCCAAAGCATTTGGTCTAGGCATGTTTTTGAGGGAAAGATTTTCAAAGCATGGCAAGTGTGTATTTCTCCCTGTGGGGAGATGTAAACTGATACTGAAATTCCCCTGCATTCCCCAGGCTTTGTGCACCTGCAGTCAGATCTCCTGCACTTCAGCCAAGCCTCAACAGTGCAGAAGGGCTGCTGCTGGGAGGTGTCAGGTGAGGCTTTATTTGGGGATGATGGCAGGGCTGGATTTGGATGGTGTTGTAGGTAGGGTTATCCCAGTCATGGCACTCTTCAGCACAGTGTCTTCCTTGGCCCAGTTGTTCCCAAGAGGACAGAATCCACAAGTTCCCTGTACCTTGCATTTTTTTTTCTGTTTTCCACCTAGAGACCTGCAGTTACACCTTCAGCTTCGCCACTCCTGGTCCTTTTTTTCATTAAAAAGATCACAGTGTCCACAGATCATCTTGTCATCTGTGGAATGCGGGGAATCCTAGCGTAGCCTGAGGTGGAACAGACAGACAGAGAAAGGTCAGTGACTCCGTCACCTTTCTCCACACAGGCTTGAGGAATTCACCACAAGCCTCTTGTGTCCTGTCTCAATTCCAACACACTGTTTTGTGTCTATTGCAAGAAATCTCCTAAAAAACAGGAACCATGACGTGATGGAAACACAAGTGGAGAATGCCTTCTGCTGAGTGAAAGTAGAGGGAGCAGGGAAAACTGGGAAGATGATGCCAATGTCAGAGCCTATGATGAAAAGCAGAGCATTTTGGAAATGAGGATCAGAAACAACAAGTTCCTGTCCCAAAGCCCAGGTGCCGAGCAGACCCAGCAGCACAGGGAGAAATGGACAACGATATTCCTGGTGTTACTCAATCTACTGTGTACATAAATTGAAGAGCAGCACTGAGAAGACTAGACATACAGAGATTCCCAGATGGCTGTGCCTTTCACCTGGTAACAGTAATACTTCTCCTGATGACACAGAAATTCTCCAGTTTAGGGAACAATTCTATTCCAGATCTTCATGAAGATGAACTTGCTAAGGAAAACATAGAATGTGATCCTCAGGTGCCTTTCACTTCCCAGTGGCAAAGGAGAGGCCATTCCCATCAAGACTGGGGGAGGTATGAAAAAGATAATGACAAACAGGACCGTGTGCACCTTGGAAGATCAGTGTAAGCCCAGAAGAATCAATTTGGTCACCAATGTCCTGCTGTCCTTTGCCATTGCTCTAAGGTTTCTGGGATCACTTCTGTGTTGTTGAAGACATTACCCTCAGGCGCAGTGTCATCACATCCCTCCTCCTGGTCTCTCCATCTATTCCCTTCTCTCTCAGTTGTTGCATCTTCTGACTAACAGCTCACTGAAAACAAAGGCTACATAAATGCACTCGCAAAGCACAGACATGAACAGAAATAAAAGCTCACGCACACTTCAGGCACATCTGCGCACTCATCACTCATGCTCATGCACACACGTGGCTGCAGAGGCAGGGGCTGAAACCACGGGGAGCTGACTGAGGAGACATTGAGGACTTTTCTGGAAGAGCAAGGCTGCAGTGCTCTGAGCAGGACAAGGCTCCAGATGAGCTGCCAGCACGGTTTGCAGATGTGCAGGGACAGCCCAGTGAACGGGACCCCAAGCAGGTCATGCAGTTTCACCACAAGGCAGTGGGATGAGGAAGAGAATTGAAACCCAGCAGTCCAGCCCATGTGCCTTGGAATCTGAACACATCCAGACCACTGGAGCGAGTTGGGATGGAGAAAGAGGAAGACATGGCAGATCTGCATGCAGGGAAGCCCCAGGCCAGCATCACTTGCCTGAGATGGATCCATCTCAGCACTTGAGCTGAGTCCTCTGCCACAACTCACTCATTCCTGGCTCAGAAGTCCTGGAGCCTCTCAATCCCAGCACTCAGAAGAAGCCTGCATGACGGAATGGTTGTGGCACAAGCCAGAAAATGAACAAGAGCATGAAGGGAAGCAGCCACACAGCTCATGTCAGTGACTGTTTTCCATTCATCACAAGCTCTACAGAAAATTGTCACTTCCATGTAGGCTATGCCTGGGCCTGGGGCAGTGCAGGGTCTCCATTAAAGGCAGCTCGATTCCTTCACCCTCTAATCAACATCTCTCACTTATTTCCTCTCGGTAACCACACGAGTCTGAAGCCCTTCTTCCATGTCCTTTTCTGATCATGCCTGAATGGAGCTTGGTTGAGGTGCATTTTCCACTGAGAGAGAGACAGCAGCCTTGTCTGTGGCACAGGCACTAGGGTACAGGAGAGACAGAATGAGTAAAAATATTGCCCTCCTATCACTATAAAAAGCCCAGAACATATCCAAAGATGATGGGTTGGTAACAGACACAGTATGGAAGCATAATGGTAGCTATGGAAGTGTAACATAGCTATGGAAGTGTATGTAGCAAAAGCATGGGAAGACTGTGAGCCTGAGACGCTCAGTCAGTAAGAGCCAGGGAGGCTTTACCTGCGTCGGAGGGTATATATTGCAATGGATTTCACTGACTGGTGCACAATTTCTGCCTTGTGAGTAGGGGGTGTTCGCCCACTATTGCAGTACTGAATAAAATGCCCTTCACAGAGATCTTTGCCTGATGGGAAATTTTTGATCTTGAGCACGTTTCTCATGAGAGGATGGGACCAAGATCTTTTCAGTGGTGCCCAGTGTGGGAAAAGGCACCAACTCGTACACAGGAATCTCCATCTGAACATGGCAAAGAACTTCTTTACTTTGAGTGTGAAAGAGCAGAGCACTGGAACCAGCTGCCCAAAGAGAATTTGGCATCTCCTTCTCAGCACATACTGAAAACTCACCTGGATGCTTTCCAGTTTGACCTCATCTAGGGAATGTGCTTTAGCATGGCAGTTGGACTGGATGATGTCCAGATGTCCCTTCCAATTGCTACAGTTAAGTGACTCTGTGATTCCACCAGCCAACTAAATGGATCATTGGTGTGCTCCTGGGAGTTGCATGAATTGCTCCTCCTATGTCCCTGTGCTCTGCTTTCTCATCAGTGTCTCTCCCAGGTTCAACTTCAGCACTGACCCACGTCCTGCTGTAAGTAGTGCGTGCCATGCCAGCACATGTCCAGTGCGTGCCTTCTGGCCTGACCCCTTTGGTCAAAAGCTGCAACGACACAGTTCCAGAACTCCACTGTCATACCTGTGCCCCCTTCTGTATCACAGACAGTCCTGTCTGCCTCCTTCCATAGCTCCTTCCTGCAGAACGCTGCTCTGAGATCCTCCACCTCTGCTGCCGTTGGCAGCATCCTCAGCAGTGATGGAGTCCCCATCGGTTCTGGGTACAGTGAACTCTCCTGCTTTGTCAGATGCTACTGCAGCAGATGGTTTCCCACTGTGCTAAAGCCACTGATGAGAGCCCAGGTCATGTCCCCTCTGAACCCAGAAAGTATGCTGAACTGAGGACTGAGATCCTGGCCATGGATGTCAGGAAGGCTGAGTGTCCAGTGCTCTCTTCTAAAAACAGGGCAGCTAGGGCTCACTGGAAACAAAACTAAAGCCAAATTTCCCCATCTTCTACTCTGTCTTCTCTCTTCCTTTTCTTCTACATGTAGATCTGAAGACCTCAAAAGCCTTCCTTGGGTTTGTTGGCTGCTCTCCCTCTGCAGGGCACATCCAGATAGGTTTTTTGTGGATTCTTTTCAATTGGCGATGGGCACAAATTTTTGTCAGCTCCTGGTAACTGCCTGCACTGATAGGGTAATCTCAAAGTGAAAACATTTCTCTCTTCAGAGTCCTTACAGTTGTTTGTATCCACACCTTTGCCTCCACGTTTCATTTTTGTGGTTGTCTCATATAGCCAAGGAAGAAAGGCAATCTTTGCTGTGAGGGGATAAGGTGAGGACATGAAGGGGGACTTTCATCCTCTGGAGAGACGGAGAGATGTGGATTTGATAGATGGTGAACTCTGTGGAGAAGCAGTGGGTTGGATGGTTGCAGTTGAGAGGAAGTGTCTGCCCTGGCTTCTCTGACAACACGTCCAGTGTCTGCCACTATACTCTTTTACATACTTTTAGCATCAATTCTGTTTACTATCCCTTTTTCTGAAAGATCTCCTTTAGTTACACCTACAAAGAGTCTGAACTGACCGACTGTTGACATTTTGCTATTCTCTTTGATGCAGCAAAAAAGAAATGGTCCATACCCAGGAGATTTCTCTTCTGATCATAAAAATGGAAATGGAACAGTCAAGTCTTCTGGGAACTGCAGTTCATTCTTCTCTTCTGAGACACGTAACGGAACTATCAGCAATCCATGGTACTCCAGAATTAACACTTTCACTCCCAGTGCACAACACGATGATATGGTATGGAACGCCGATAACAGAAATTGTAAACCATGACCGCCCCACTGCACTGAATCAGGCTGACTTCCCTTGCCTCCTCCAGACCTGATCAACACTAGAGCTGAGGCACTGGCCTCACCATGGCAATTGTGCCCTATGAATCTTTGAGCCTTTAATCACAGCACTTCAAAGAGTCCTTTATTAGAGAATGGTCATACCATAAATCTGGAAATGAACTGGTAGCACTGCAGAAACCAAAAACCACCCCACATAATGAGAAAGGACAGCTTGCATTGAAGGATGGCTAGTCAGAAAATTATGGCCTGTATCAATCGTGCCTGTGAACCTGCAGCGATGAACGACCAGTATAAAAGGCAGCCCAGTTCCCATCTGTGCCATCAGCTTCTCTTGCCTTCTTCTGGTTGGGAATCAGGTAAGTGTGAAGCTCTCTCTCCTTTTAACTGATTAGAAATATAATCAGATAGTGGATCTCCATGCTTTGGGAGACCATGTCTGCACAGAGAGTGCTTGGGACACAGCTTACACGGCTTTAGATCCATGCACTCAAAGACAGGCTCTCTGAGACAACTCACTGTAGGGTCCTGGCATGCTGAAG
Source organism: Lagopus muta (assembly GCF_023343835.1). NCBI lineage: Eukaryota > Metazoa > Chordata > Aves > Galliformes > Phasianidae > Lagopus > Lagopus muta. The sequence goes on along the minus strand of NC_064457.1, from coordinate 4,725,916 downwards.
GGATGGGACCTCATTTCTCAGCCTTCTCCTCTAACCTTAGTTGTTGCCTCGTCTCCTTTGTGAGAGGCTACTCAGGCTGTCCCTCAACGTATCCATTCTCTCTTCTTCATCTGTCTTTCTGTCTTTCCCAGGTGCACCTCCAGTCCCAAGTCATGTCCTGCTACACCCAGTGTGTGCCATGCCGGCCCTGCGGCCCGACCCCTCTGGCCAGCAGCTGCAATGAGCCCTGTGTCAGGCAGTGCCAGGACTCCACCATCGTCATTGAGCCCTCTCCCGTGGTGGTGACCCTGCCCGGACCCATCCTCAGCTCCTTCCCGCAGAACACCGCCGTGGGCTCCTCCACCTCCGCTGCTGTTGGCCGCATCCTCAGCTCTGAGGGCGTGCCCATCACCTCGGGGGGCTTTGACTTGTCCGGCTTGGGCAGCCGCTCCTGTGGCAGAAGGTGCCCGCCCTGCTGAAGCCACTGGTCCCTGAGAGATTCGTCCATGAGCCACGAACACGATGCTGGATCAAGAAGGAATCTTCAAGCCCCTGCTTTCAGAATTCCTGACCCTACTCGGGTACTCAAGGAAATGCTGAAAGTAAGAGGCAATTCCATGGTTTCTGAAGACATGGCTCATGTCTATTTTGATTGTCCTCTACCGAACCCTTTATCTCCATTTTCTTTTCTTCTCTTCCTTTTCCCCCTCCCTTTATCTTTTATGGGCTATGAGGCTCCTCAGAACCATCCTGTTCCCTTCCAGAAAGGCAGGCACAGGCCTTGCATGACCTCAGAGTTGGGGTTGGATTAATCTTGCACTGTGGAGCCTCTGCTCAGTAAGACTTCATTTTTCTCTGTAAACATTCATTAAAGATTTCTGCATCTCATTTGAGCTTTTGATTCTTCATTCCACCATGTATGGCCTCCTCAACTGCCCAGGGATCATTGCTTTGCTCTTGGTAGGTAGGAGGTGAGTGTATGTAGAGACCCTTCACCACTGCCAGAAGAATGGGAGGTTGTGACACTCTGCAGAGGCTGCTCTCTTGGGCACTGTCCCTTGCAGCAGATCTCTGTGTCTATGGCAGAACAGGGTACTATCGGCCTGTTCCTTGCAACGTTTCTGCCCAAAGCTAAGCCCAGAAGTATTTTAAAGGGAGAACACAACCTCTGCTCAGCTTATGGAAAAAGACACAATAGTGTGGGAGGCCATGGGTGTAAGTCACCTTGCTGGCTCTTAGGAACAGGGCTCCTCCTGTTCTCATCAGATTGGCACTGGGGAAGCAAGAGAGGATAGCAGACATACTATAAATGTGAAGAGTTCTCCGTGGTGTACAACAGAGCTTGTATCGTCATTTATGCCATTTTTGTCACCTAAGACATAGGTGTGTCTGACTCACATTGGCCTCAGCGAATCACGGCTGCGGGCGCAGCGCTCGTTTCTGTCGAGAACTCAGGGCGGCGCACCCCGGTCAGGATGGAGTTTGGCGGCCATGCAGGCAGCGCCCCCTGCGGGCCCGGACGGCACTGTGCCCCCGCCCCGCCCCAAGCGGTTCGTGCCCGGCCGCAGCCCCGGCTTCGCTTCCTGTGGGTCCACGGCGCAGTAATACAGCGCCGCGTCCCCCAGCCGGGGCCGGGCGAGACACAGGGCGCTGGAGCGGCGGTCTACCGACACCCACAGCTGCCCCTCCGGATCCAGAACCTGCTTGGAGCCTTTGACAGCGCTGACGAGGAATGCAGGTCCTCGGCCCGGGAGCTGACGGTACCAGTAGATGACCTCGCTGGACTGTATACTGGGGTGTGAGCAGGTGATGTTGATGCCGGTGCCCTCGCTGGTCTCTGCCGCCGGCTCCTGTTGCACCTGGGCTCTGCTCACAGCCACTGCCGAGAAGAGAAGCAGCAGCAAAATCAGAAAATCCATTTTCTTCCGCAGAAATTTCATGCAGGAGGAGAGAGAGGTGCACGAGGTCAGAAAGATGCCAATCGTACAGAGGCGTTCGCGGCCCCGTCCCCCCGCAGCCCCGCAGTCCGGCCCCGCCGGCGGCAGCCCCGCGCACCCAGCAGCACCGCGGCCAGCCCCGCCAGCCCCGTGGCCCGGCACTGCCGCATCCCGCCGCTCCGCCGCCCGCGCCGCGCTGCCCCCGCCAGCCTCGGCTCTGCTCCACCCGCGCCGCCTCCTCCCCGCCACCGCCGCCGCCGCCAGCTCCGCCCCGGGGCTGCGCCCTGCGCCGGCGTCAGTCGGGCTTGCTGCGGGCTGCCAGTGCTGGGCGCCTTTGCGCGGGTAGGGGGGTTTGGGCTTTGCGTGTACTGCAGCGTAGCCCGGACTCTGCGGTGTAGGCGGAGATCTGGGCAACGGTGGGAAACCTCCTCTGGCACAGGGGAAACAAGCTGCCCTCCTGAAGCATCCGTAGAGAGGAGGGCTGGCGAGAGCAGACGGGACGGGAACGGTCAGGGAGAACGACGCGGCCGAATCCTGCTCCTCACGCTGTGCCCGGCGCTGCCGCAGATCCAAAGCCCGGCAGCGGCAACGGGTCGTGTGCTGCTGCCCGGAACGCGGCACCCCGAGAGCTCCCCGAGTCCCGGGTCCCGCAGCTGCTGCCGCCCGAGGTGCTGCTGTCGCCGCTCGAGGAGCCCGAGAAAGGCCGGCAGCGGCACCGGGGCGGGCGGCTGTGAGTGTGGAGCATCAGGCTTTGACACTTTTACACTCCTTTTTGAAGTATATATAAATGCTTATAATGCACTTCGTCCAGTCTTGTTGAAGATTAATGGCAAATCAAACAGTACTGTTTCAGCACTGATCCGTGAGAGACTCGTTTATTGATTCCTGTTCCCAGCTGTGCTCTGACTTGCAGCCACAACGGTTAGAGCACAGCAGATCGTCTAGTTTTCCACCTATGTTATTGCACACTTACCCTTGCCATAATTCACCGATTTAGTGGTGAGGAGACTATAGGACAGGCTGTCAAAATGATCTCATCATAATCTAAGCACATAACATTCCCTGCCCTTAGTTTTTCAATCTTGTATGTGATTTGCCTGCTGTATAACCAGGCTGCCTGCCACCTATTACTGTGTTGTTCCTTGTGTCTTTGACAATGGCATCTGAAGACATTTCCTCTGAAACACTGTAGGAAGGAGTGAATGGAACACAACTGATATGTCGATCTCTGCATCCTTGGCTTGACAAGTCTGCACTGTTGGGCCTTGATTTAGGAATTGAGAAGCCCTTCCCTTATCCCTGAGGAACTGCGGTAATGGAATCAGCTGGAGTGCACCATGCCCAGCTGTGCTCCGTGTGCTGGACGGAATAATGTCAGAAACAGAGTTCTCTCATGTGAAAAGAAGATGGAGCTTCTATGGAAAGGGTCTGCACAGTGTGACTTGGGTAAATCCACTGGTTCTGTCCGATGCAGAACAAAGGTGGGGTTCCCAGCACCAGAAGGGAGTTGGGATTTATTTGCTGTCTCTAGACCTCTCCCTATTGTGTTTTACTAAATACAGCACTTATTTTCACAGTTTACTGCTGTGCCTTTCTTTGGGGATCTGGAAAGAATGCCACCCAACTTCTGGTCCCATTCTCTCATCCCTGGGACAGAACAGGAGGAGGAAAAAGAGTCCAGCAGAATTTTCCTGAGAGCAGTGTGAGAGATGAAGTCATGACCAGGAGCTGGGCCTGCAAGAAGGGCCTCAAAGAGCTACTAAGGAGTGACCCAAGCTGATATTTCCCTTTCTTGGACTCTTCCAGTGCCGTTTGCCCAAATGGATTTGTACTGACCAGAAATGCTTGAGTCCCTCTTCCAGCTACTCTTAGGGTGCAAGGACTAAATAAAGCATAAAGCCTGAAAATGAAATTGAACAGCACAGGAAAACAATGTGCTGTCTATATCTGCACTGTTTTGCATTCAAGCGGAGCTTCTTAGAGAATATTATTGTTGTCTTTTCTCCTCAGAGATCTCTGTTGTACCCCTCAACACCAGCCTCAAGTGACCTGCTTGCCTCCCTGAAATGAGGGCCCTGTGGCAACACTGCTGTAGGAATAATTCTTGTCTGCTCCTGCTGCTCCCCACACTCAGTGTCTACTCTGGGAGTGATTTTATTTCCTTCTTCAGACCCATTAAACGTTTGCAGCACCCTTTATTGTGTCCTTCCCTGCTTCTGTGGAAGAAGGGTGGTTTCTTCTTAATCCAACAGCAATGGCAAAAGCTAACTGGACATAACAGTGGTTGTCTTAGGATAAGAGAAACACGAAGATGTAATGTATGCAAAGGAACAGTTGAATCTGGCAACTGCCAAAGCATTTGGTCTAGGCATGTTTTTGAGGGAAAGATTTTCAAAGCATGGCAAGTGTGTGTTTCTCCCTGTGGGGAGATGTAAACTGATACTGAAATTCCCCTGCATTCCCCAGGCTTTGTGCACCTGCAGTCAGATCTCCTGCACTTCAGCCAAGCCTCAACAGTGCAGAAGGGCTGCTGCTGGGAGGTGTCAGGTGAGGTTTTATTTGGGGATGATGGCAGGGCTGGATTTGGATGCAGGCGGGGGTGTCCCAACCACAACATTCATCAGCGCAGTGTCATCAGCAGCCAGTTGTTCCCAAGAGGAGAGAATCCACATGTTCCCTGTGTCTTGCCTTTCCTGTTGTTTTCTACCTAGAAGCCTTCAGTCACACCTTCAGCCAGGCCAATCCTGGCTCCCTTTTTTGTTGAAAGAAACACAGCATCCACAAATCATCTCATCATCTGTGAAATGCAGGGAATCATGGAATCATAGCACATGCTGAGGTAGAACAGACAAAGACATGTAGCCTTAATGGAAGCTAAACCACAATCCTTTTGAGTCCTGCCTCAATTCCAACACAGTCTTTTGTATCTTTTTAAAGAAATCTCTTAAAAAGTGGTGAAATGGAAGCACAAGTGCAGAATTCCTTTTGGTGAGTGTCAGAAACTACCATGAAAGCAGAGCACTTTGGTCAGTAAGGACAGGAACCATGAAATTCCTCTCCCAAAGGTCAGGGTCCCAGCACCACAGGGGAAGTGCACAGTGATATTGCTGCTGTAATTGTGTATGTGAATCAAAGGGCAACACTGAGAAGATTAGACAGTCAGTGATCCTCAGATGACTGCCTTTCACCTGCAAATACAAGTGCTTTTCCTGATGACACAGAAATTCTCCAGTTTTGGGAACAATGCTTTACCAGATCTCAAGAAGATGAACTTGCTAAGGAGGACATACACTGGGGTCCTCAGGTGCCTTTTGCTTCCCACGGTGACAAAGGTGAGGCCATTCCCATCAAGATTAGGAGACATGTGGAAGAGAAAACAAAAACACGACCATGTGTCAACTGGTGTGGTCTGATTAAATCATAAATATCAATTTGGTCACCAATGTCCTGCTCTCCTTTGCTATGACTCTAGCAATGACAGCATGATCACTGCTGTTTCATTGAAGCCATTGTCCCCAGTGTCACTACATCGCTCCTACTGGTCTCTCTAGGTGTTCCCTTCTCTCCCAGTTGCTGCATCCTCTGACAAACAGTCCTCTGAAAATAGGACTACTTAATCCCAAAGAAGCCAACAGATTCCCATAGAAACTTCTTTCCACCTGAGCCAGAAGATGGGATGGCCTTATAGAAGCAAATGAGTGTTGGAAATGCTGGGGGCACCAGGGAAAGACTAGATCTAGGCTGCAGGCTCTGATCAGCTACACACAAACACATCAGCCTTCCCTGCACTTTTTCAAACTTTAGATGCCCAGGTTGCACCAGTACCTGACACCAGTACACAGATGGGACTCTGTGGGCTTCGGGACCAGCTGAACCTGTGCACATAGTTAGTCCAATTCTGTGTACGTGTGCGCTTGTACATGCCATGTGTGCAAACACACAAACGCACCTGTGCCTGCATACAGGTATTCTTAGATCAATGCTCTTACACAAGCACATTCAAACAGTGCGTAGAAACACAAAACACAGAAACAAAAGCTCACACACACTTCAGGTATGTGTGTGCACTCATCAGTCATGCTCGTGCACACACATGGCTGGAGAAGCAGAACGTCAGGCCATGCGGAGCTGACTGAGAAGACACTGGGGGGACTTTTGTGGTAGGGCAAGGCTGCAGTGCTCTGAGCAGGACAAGGCTCCAGATGAGCTGCCAGCACAGTTTGAAGACGTGCAGGGATGGCCCAGCGAGAGGAGCCCAAGGAGGTCACACAGTTTGACGGAATGAGGAAGAGAATTGAAACAGGTGAAATTGGTGAGCAGTCCAGCCCACCTGCCATGGCATCTAAACACAGAAGACCACTGGAGATGCTTGGAATGGAGAAAAAGAGGAAGACTTGACAGATCTGCATGCAAGGTAGCCCCAGGCCAGCATCACTTGCCTGAGATGGATCCATCTCAGCACTTTGAGTCCTCTGCCATCATTGACTCATTCCTGGCCCAGAAGAGCTATGGCCTCTCAATTTCAGCACTCCGAAGAAGCCTGCAGGAGGGAATGGTTGTGGCATAAGCAAGGAAATGAACAAACAGCATTAAGGGAAGCAGCCACACAGCTCATGTCATGGACTGTTTTCCATTCTTCACAAGCACCTTAGAAAATTGTCACTTCCATGAAGGCTATGCCTGCACTTGGGGCATTGCAGGGTCACCATAATTCCTTGGATTCCTTCACCCTACAATCAACATCTCTCACCTATTTCTTCTTGGTAACCACGTGGGTCTGAAACCCTTCTCCCGCATTATTTTTGATTATGCAGACACCGTATGTGCTGGGTTCTGGTGCTGATTCTTATGGGAGGGAGAGGGTAGGAGGGGGACTGTGTCAGAATCTATGTGGGGCTTGTCTCAGACAGATTTTCCAATAAGAGAGAGACAGGAGCCTCATTGCATTTGGCTTTTCCTTTTAGATCATCTATGGATGAAGCAAAGACTGCATTTTGTCTATTTCTGCAATTTTATATGGCCATAAGTATCTTCCTTTTGACCAAAGGCTGAGAGTCTTGGGACTGTTTAGCCTGGAGAAGACAAAGAGGAGATCTTAATAATGCTTATAAATATGGAAATGGCAGGTGTCAAGAGGATGCAGCTAGATCCTTTTCAGAGGTGCCCAGTGACAGAACAGGTGGGAAAAAGCACAAACTAGTACACGGGAAGCTCCATCCAAACATGGAAGATAACTTCTTCACTTTGAGCATGAGTGAGCAGAGCACTGGAACAAGCAGCCCAGAGAGATTTTGGAATCTCCTTTTCTGGAGATATTCAAAACCTACCTGGATGCTTTCCTGTTCAGCCTGATCTAGGGAAAATTCTCTGATTCCATTAGCCAAAAAAATGCTACATTGGTGTGCTCATGGGAGGGTGGTGGTCTGCTCCTCATATGTCTCTGTGATCTGCTTTCTCCTCAGCGTCTCTCCCACATACAGCTTAAGCCCTGATCCTGTGCCTGCCGTACCAGCCTTGTGGCCTGACCCTGCTGGTCAAAAGCTGCAATGACACAGTGTCAGAAGACCAACGTCATCACTGCGACCCCTCCTGTGATGGTCTTGTTTGCCCCCATTGACAGCTCATTCCTGAAGAGCCATACTGTGAGATCCTCCACCTCTGCTGCCATTGGCAGCATCTGCAGCTGTTACAGTTTCTCATCAGCTCCAGGTGCTGAAAACCCTCCTACATTTACAGATGCTGCTGCAGCAGATGATTCCCCACTCACTGAAGCCAGTGATGAGATTCCAGACCAGCTCCCCTGGGGACCCAGAAGGTGTTGCTGAACTGAGGACTAAGAACGTGGCCATTGATGTCAGGAAGGCTGAGTGTCCAGTGCTCTCTTCTAAAAACAGGGCAGCTAGGTCTCTCTGAAAACATGACTAAAGCCCAATTTCTCTGTCTTCTAATCCCTCTTCTCTCTTCCCTTTCTTCTTTCCTTGTACACCTGAAGACCCCAAAAGCCTTCCTGGGGTTCTGCTGGCTGCTCTCTCTCTGTGGGGGAGGCAGACAGGTTATCAGCAGGATACCTGCAATAGAGGATGGGCACAAATTTCTGTCAGCTGCTGGTTACTGCGTGTACTGACAGCTTGCTCTCCAGATGAGAATATTTCTCTCTTCAGAGTCCTTACAGTTGTCTGCATTCCAACCTTTGCCTCTACACGATCCTTTTTCTGCTGGTCTCATGTAGACTGGAAGAAAGGCAATCTTTGTTGACAGGGCAAGGATAAGGCGAGGACATGAAGGGGGACTTTCATCCTCTGGAGAGATGGAGAGATGTGGATTTGATAGATGGTGAACTCAGTAGAGAAGCAATGGGTTGGACGGTTGCAGTTGAGAGGAAGTGTCTGCCCTGGCTTCTCTGACAATGTGTCCAGTGTCTACCATTACACTCTTTTATACAATTTTATCTCAATTCTGTTAACAATCCCTTTTTCTCAAGGATCTCTTTTAGTTAGACCTAAAATGAGTCTTCTCTGACCTACTTTTGATTTTTTGCACCCATCTTTGATACAGCAGAAAAGAAATAGTCTTTGTCCCAGGTAGATTTATCTTCTGACCAGAAAAATGGAAATGGAACAGAGAACTCTTCTGGGAACTGTAGTCCGTTCTTCTCTTCTGAGACAGCTAACAAAACTATCAGCAATCCATAGAAGAAGAGAATTAGCTCTCTAACTTCAATACACTACACGATATTATGATGTGGAATACTGTCAAGAAAAGTGGTAAAACCATGACAGCCCCTCTGCACTGAGCTGCGCTGACTTCACTTGCCTCCTCCAGATCTGATCATCACTTGAGCTGAGGCTTCAGTCTCATCACTGCAATTCTGCCCTATGAATTTTTGAGCCTTTAATCACAGAACTTCAAAGAAACCTTCATTAGAGAATGGTCACATCATTAATTTGGAAATGGAAAGGTAGAACTGCCGGAAACCAAAAACCAGCCCATGTAATGAGAAGGGACAGCTTGCGTTCAAGGTTAGATAGTCAGAAAATTAAGGCTTGTATCAACCGTGCCTGTGGACCTGCAGTGATGAAGGACCAATATAAAAGGCGGCCCAGTTCCCATCTCTTCCATCCACTTCTCTTGCCTTCTTTTGGTTGGGAACCAGGTAAGTCTGAAGCCCTCTGTTATCCTCTTAACTGAATAGAAATGTTATCAGATAGTGGGTGCCATGCTATGGGAGACCACAGTGGAGATGATGTCTGTACAAACTTTGCTTGGGCCACAGCTTACACGGGTTTAAATTGATGCACTCAGAAAGTCTCTCTGGGTCAGAGAGCTCACTGTAGGGTCCTGGCATACTGAAGGAACGTGACCTCCTTTCTCAGCTTTCTCCTCCAGCCTTAGTAGTTGTCTTGGGTATCCAGGCTGCCTCTCACATATCCTCATGCTCTACTTCCTTTTATCCCTCTCTCCCAGGTGCACCTCCAGTCCCAAGTCATGTCCTGCTACACCCAGTGTGTGCCATGCCGGCCTTGCGGCCCAACCCCTCTGGCCAGCAGCTGCAATGAGCCCTGTGTCAGGCAGTGCCAGAACTCCACCATTGCCATTGAGCCCTCTCCCGTGGTGGTGACCCTGCCCGGACCCATCCTCAGCTCCTTCCCGCAGAACACTGTTGTGGGCTCCTCCACCTCCGCTGCTGTTGGCCGCATCCTCAGCTCTGAGGGCGTGCCCATCACCTCGGGGGGCTTTGACTTGTCCGGCTTGGGCAGCCGCTCCTGTGGCAGAAGGTGCCCGCCCTGCTGAAGCCGCTGGTCCCGGATAAATTGTTCCAGAAAACAGGAACGTGGTTCTGGATCAACAAGACGTCTTCAAGCCCCTGCATTCAGATTACCTGACCATCCTCAGCTACTCTATCCTCATCCTCAGCTGGCAGGAAGAGGCAATCCTGGGCTTTCTGACAGCCTGCCTCATGTCTCAGCTGTCATTCCTCATTCCTACTTATCTGTCTCCACATCTTCTCTGATTTTTTTTTTTTTTTTCCTGTTAACCTCTAGGATGTGAGATTCCTCAGAACCAGTCCATACTCTGATAGAAAATAAGCCATGTGCCCTGCATGAAATCAAACATGGGATCATGGGAATCCTGTACTGTGGAGCCTCTGCTCTGAGTGATCTCATTTTCCTATTTAAACATTCATTAAAGATTTCTGCATCTTAATTTAAGTCTTTGATATTTCTTCTGACGTGCACAGCCTCCAGAGGTACAAAGAGAAAGACTTTGCTCCTTGAGTGTATAGGATGAATGTTTATGGAGGTCCTTCTCCATTCCCAGGAGAATGAGAGGTACTAACACACTGTAGAGACTGCTCTCTTTAGCTTTGCACTTGCAGTTGAAGAAGAGTGTTTATGCCTACAACTGCCCCCAAAGAGAACACAGCCTCTGCAGCACTCACAGGTAAAACTGTGCGGAGGGCCATATGAACATAGCATCCTGCAGCCTCTGAGGAACAAGGCTCCTCCTGCTCTCATATGTACTGCCCTGGGGAAGGACAAGAGAGTAGGAGATGGAATAGGACTGTGTGGATGTAAAACACAGCTTGTGTTGTCACTTATGCCAGCCTACCTACCTCAAAAACAGCTGTGTCTGACTGACACTGGTGGCAGCGACTGGCTGCTACGGTCGCTTTGCTCGAGAGCTCAGGGCGGCGCACCCCGGTCAGGATGGAGTTTGGCGGCCATGCAGGCAGCGCCCCCTGCGGGCCCGGACGGCACTGTGCCCCCGCCCCGCCCCAAGCGGTTCGCGCCCGGACGCAGCCCCGGCTTCGCTTCCTGTGGGTCCACGGCGCAGTAATACAGCGCCGCGTCCCCGAGCCGGGGCCGGGCGAGACGCAGAACGCTGGAGCGGCGGTCTGCCGACACCCACAGCTGCCCCTCCGGGTCCGGCACCTCCTTGGAGCCTTTGACAGCGCTGACGAGGAATGCGGGTCCTCGGCCCGGGAGCTGACGGTACCAGTAGATGGAATACCCGATTTGTATGTTGGGGTGTGAGCAGGTGATGTTGACTGCAGCCCCCTCGGTGGTCTCTGCCAACGGCTCCTGTTGCACCTGGGCTCTGCTCACAGCCACTGCCGAGAAGAAAAGAAGCAGCAAACTCAGAAAATCCATTTTCTCCCCCAGAAATTTCATGAAGGAGCAGAGAGGTGCACGAGGTCGGAAAGAAGCCGAACAGACAGAGGCGAGCACGGCCCCTTCCCCCCGCAGCCCCACCGGCGGCAGCCCCGCGCACCCAGGAGCCCCGCGGCCCGGCACTGCCGCATCCCGCCGCCCCCCCGCCCGCGCTGCCTCCTCCCCGCCGCCAGCTCCGCCCCGGGCTGCTCCAAACCACCTCGCTGTCTGTAGGATGTCACGTAGTGGCATCTTAATTTACCTGCTCCAGAATACACCGTTGAGGAAGGTATTAATGGAGTACAGTTGGTCAGTAGTTCCCTGAAACTGCAGCATAGGAAGTTCCACACAAATGTGCGCAAGAACTTCTTTACAGTGAGGTGAACAGGAACAGGCTGCCCAGGGAGGTGGTGGAGTCTCCTTCTCTGGAGATGTTCCAGACCTGCCTGGATGCCGACCTGTGCGACCTGCTGTAGGGAACCTGCTTTGGCAGGGGCTTGGACTCAATGATCTCTGGAGGTCCCTTCCAACCCCTACAATTCTGTGATTCTGTGAGTTCCCTTTCTCAGTCCTGCTAAATGTTTTTGATGCATGTTGCTTTTCCTAGCTACGACAACCACCCCTGAACTGTCATGACCTCTGAGGGATGACAGAGAGCTGCATCACAACAGCATCACCAGATCAATCACCTTGGATGCAACCCAGATCATTTCAAGGGCACAAGTATGTCCAACTGGATTAAGTTCTCTGGTAGGTTTTCTTCCTGTATAGGGAGTGCTTCTTCACTACCATGTATTCTGTGAAAGAAGCTCAGGGGCCCTGTAGATCTGTCTAAAAGAGCTATCATGAAAATGGATGAAAACCATGCATTCATTATATATTCATATATATATTCACTTCTCACTATTTCTGGCATCTCATGGTCCAGAGGACATACAATTTCCTTAGCTTTCTTTTTGCTGCCATAATAGATTTAAGGATGCTTTTCTTACAGTTCTTCCTGGCAAGTTTTCATCTCAGGCTGCCCTGTGGTGCTTCTGACTGTATCTCTGCTTGAGCAGCAATGTCTCTGGTTTGCTCACACTTCGACTGCCCCTTTTTTCAAATTCAGAAATCTCCAGAATTCCTCCTGTCCAGCCATACTGCCCATCCTGCATTTATTGGGGTGGCTAAAGTCACTGCTGTCTGGAAGCAGAAATGCATGGAAGAGTTGCGAGGGATTGTGCACTGATATGCAGACAAACTTTTGGAGTCCTTCTGCAGCACTGGAGTTGCCATTCCTTGCCAAGGAAATCAAACAGCTGAGACTTCAGCAAATTGGAGAATCCACTACCAAAGGGAGGTGTCTCCTTTAAGTCTCACACAACTTTTCTCCTTCCTCCAGTCACAAAGCCTGAGTTCAGCCTCTTCTGATGAGCCCCTTCAATGGATCTAATACATTCTCCCCAGTGTCCAGAGGGCTGTGCCTCTACTGAAGCTCCATGTGTGTGACTGAAGCAAGAGTGCTGTTCTTCTTCCAGGATATCACCATCTTCCAGCCTCAACCATCCTGACTGCCTCTCTGAATGGCCTGTTTGCTGTCGACTCCACCTGCTGTGCCTTCCTTGCTTTGTGCTGTTGAGGCTCTAGTCTTAGACTGGGGACACCCTTGAAGTGTATGTGAGCACCTGAGAAGCACAGACATCCTGCAGGGATCAGGGTGTGCTGGCTGACATCAGACTCAAGAAGAACCAACATTGTGCCCTGGCAGCAAAGTGGTCCAAGTGAATTTGCAGGCATACTAAACACTCCATAGTCTTCAGTTCAAAAAACATCAATTATTCATCATAGTCTTGTTGTGTCCTCAAATGGAATGCATTTCCTAGTTCTGGGCTCCAAAACATAAGTTTTTAAATGTTTTTAAAGCAGCCAGAGGAGGACAGCAGAGCTGATGGGGCTAGAAGGCATATCCTACGAGGAGAGCATGAGAACATTTGGGTTGTCCAGTTTGGTGAACACAAAGCTTTGAGGCAGCCCCATTGCTCACTTCTTATTAGGAAGGAAAGCAGAGAGGAAGGTGCTGGTCTTTTCAGCCTACTAACTGATGACCAGACATGTGCAGGAATGGCACAAAACTTCACCAGATGTTCAGGCCAGATAGTAGTGATTCTGTAAATCTGTCGATCATGAAACACTCTAAGACTCAAATGGGAGTGTTAGAAAGCAGAAATTCTTTATTTTTGGTGCTGGATGCATGGGGGATGAGCTCCACCTATCATGCATAAGTTTCAAAAAAGATTCTCAGCTTATATTCATTACTTATGTTACACATACACAAATGCTTTCCCATACAGTATAGAGATATTGCATACTTCCACATAAAATTATTGACATGGGATTCAGCCTTCTCCCACAAGTTCAATCTTTTTGTGGTGATGGTTGCACAAGCCTCTGGATGAAGTCATTACACTTCCTCCCTGTGTTCACTGCATGAACCCCATATCCAACAATGCTCAGTTAGCTCTTGGCCTCACTCACACAATACTTGCTTACAAAAAATGAGCTGATTCAAAGCAGAATTTCCCTCACCTACTCAATACAAGATGTTCAGCATATCACCGTTATCTGGTTGGTACAAAGGCACAGATTCTTCCTGTTACCTAAGCAGAGTCCAGTGTATCCAGCAAGGAGCATTGGCCAGCTTGTTGCAGCTTGCATCACTAGAAAAAGAATAGATTGATGTGAAAGTGGTCAAACACTGGATCAGGCTTCATGGAGAGGTGGATGAAGGCCCACGCCTGTCAGTGTTGACACATTTTCATAATGCTTTCATTATCATGCCTTTCCTTGTGGTTAGCACTACTGGGGTCAGACAATTGAACCTGATGATATTTGCAGGTGCCTTCCAGCTCCTCTCTTCTCCATTAGCTCTGTTAGCAAGAAGACAGAGATTAACAGAATCTTTTGGTATCCTGAAGTGCCTCTGATGTGACCGGGACAGGTGTTGCTATGTGGGACACACAAGTCACACAAACACTCATCTGCTGATGCATACATGTGGAATCATGCAAACCTCTGTACCCACAGGCAACTGCATAAATCCAGCACACAGGCTCTGGTTGTTTCACACCACTGCCCTACTAATCACGCTGACATCTTTTGCCTTTGCTCGATTCTTCCAGCACGTGAATTGAATGTTCTGCCCACACTGATGTGTGCTGCTTGGAAATGCTTGGGTCTTTCTTCTTGCCACTCAACAGATGCCTTCCATGAGCAATGGGAGTGACATATCAGGATGTGACAAGTAGCAGCAACACAGGAAGCCAACACACAGCCCATACCAATAGCTGGGATGTTTTGCAGTCAAGAGGTTCTTGTCACAAAATAATCACTGCTTCTAGGGCTGCTTCTGGAAATGGGACAGCTTGGGTCCACTATAAAAGCCTGTCCAGCTCCTTGCTCTCTCATCCACTTCTCCTTCCTCCATCTTCTTGGGAACCAGGTGAGTGTGAAGCCCCTTCTTGTTCTGTTCTCTTCCTTCTCCAAACAGAGTTCTGATCTTGGCAGAACTCTCAGCTGCTATTGGCTCTGTTCCATTGCCTGTTTCTGCTTGTCATGATGGAGAAGTGGGGAGAATGTCATAGCCTGCTGTAATCAGATGTCTTGTGGACTAGGGTCTGGGCAGTACTTGGATAGGTCCCAGTGGCTTTCATTGGGCTCTGTCAGGATGAGACCAAGAATCCCTTGGACATCCCTGAACTGTCTTCAGTTCCCAGCACTGCATGTGCATTGATTCCCTCATAGTGTGATGCTAGGCTGCTCCTCATGCATCCCCATGTTCTGCTTCCAAATAGGTGCACCTCCATCCCTGAGACATGTCCTGCTGTGACCAGTGCCAGCCATGCCGGCCCTGCGGCCCGACCCCTCTGGCCAGCAGCTGCAATGAGCCCTGTGTCAGGCAGTGCCAGCCCTCCACCATCGTCATCCAGCCCTCTCCCGTGGTGGTGACCCTGCCCGGACCCATCCTCAGCTCCTTCCCGCAGAACACCGCCGTGGGCTCCTCCACCTCCGCTGCTGTTGGCAGCATCCTCAGCTCTGAGGGCGTGCCCATCACCTCGGGGGGCTTTGACCTCTCCTGCATTTCCAACCGCAGCTGTGGCAGACGATGCACCCCCTGCTAAAGGTGCTGGATGATGTCCCAGGCAAGGACCCCCAGGAATGCTAAGCATGGACCAAAGAACAAATGTTGTGATGCTGGTTTTGCCCTGGAAGACAGACATGTACTGGCAAGCCTGGAGTCTCTGACAACATGGAGAATGTCTACTCATACTGTCTTTCACTCACTCTTTCTATCCAATTTCATTACTGTCTTTTCCCTTTAGACATGTCTGTTAGTATCCACAAAATGAACCCTGAGTGAAATTCTCATGTCTCTTAAACTCTGTGCTGAAATACAGTTCTCTGTGGCCATGCTGCCATAAGAAAGGGGAACTGATTCTTGTCTACAGCTACTGCTCTTCTTGCAATGACTTAATTTCTCCTCAGACTTATTAAACACTTTCTGCATCATTTAGCTTTTCCTTCTCTGCTGGTGGTTTTTTTTTTTTTTTTTCCCCCATCTCTGTAGAGATGGCAAGGAAGAAAGGGATGTCTTTGGTGAGAACAAGCTAGGGAGATTCTGCCACTCCTCTGGTTATTGGAGGTCATTGTACAGTGCTGGCATTCATCTTCCAAGCACATTTTATTGAAGGAGAGGAAGACATTCCTAGATGTTCCTCCTCCACCAGTGACCATCAGTCCCTGTCTTGCAGTGTTTCTCCTTACACAGGTATTGACCCTTGAGCATGCCAAGTGAATGGAAACCTTGACAAATGACATCCTCAAGAGAAGATCCTCTGCATTGGAGAGTCTCTGCGAACACAGAAGTTTCACACACGCTGGGGAAATTCTGGCTTTGGGAGGAGCAGTATTAGGGAAGGAGACTCAGAGAAAGTTGTTTCCAAAGGCCATCAAGAACTGGGAAGGCATAGCTTTCTTGAAGTTGTACCTCTGTCTCTATTCCATTTTCCCATGCCTTCCACTCACCCTATCACTGAGGGTACAGCTTTCCTGTGTAATTCTAGCAGCCTTCAGCAGAGCTCCTGGCCTTGCCATACTTTTGCCAAGTTGTCTATGGTCGAGGGCTTCCACAGGGCGGTATTACTACCAGCTACAGAAGTCTGGTAGTATTGCCTATCGTATTGCCTGTTGTACTGGAGCCCCCAGTCCCTCTCAGCTCAACACTCCCATGGGTGCAGCAAGGCCCAGGATAGTGACTCATGCCCGAACACTCTTGGCTTCTCAGTGGTGTCATGTCTTCCCCAAGCACGGAACTCTGCTCCTCAGGCTCAGGAACCGCAAGGCCTTCAAAGTGCTGCAACCTTTCTGCACTCTACAGGATCTCTGTACTTCTCCCAGGCACACAGGTCATGAACCAGCCCAAACACAGGACTCATGCTGCCCCGGGTCCCGCAGCTGCTGCTGCCCGTGGTGCTGCTGTCGCCGCTCGAGGAGCCCGAGAAGGGCCGGAAGCAGCGCCGGGATGGGGGGCTGTGAGTGTGGAGCATCAGGCTTTGAATGGCATGGTTATAGATTCCCTGACAGTGTTCAGCTGGATCCAAAGCTGAGTCCGGATCACAGAGACATTCACACCGTAAAATCTCTTTTAGGGAGGATTCAGCCAATCCATCCCCACCCTCATCAGCCCACACACAGCCTGTGAGCAGTCAATTGGCTTCAGCTGCATGTACTAAATGCCACATTTCCCTCACCCTTGCCAGTACAGCTGGGTGGTTATGGGGATAAAAACTTGCCCTTGCCATGTTGGGTTGTGGCTCAAGAACCACCCCTGTTCCATTAGACAATCATGGGCCCCTGCTCTTGTAGCAGCACACAGCACACAGCAGGGACATCTTTAGCCCCCTTCTGACTCCCCAGTTTGGCACCAAAACCACTCATGCCACTCTCCCCAGTAACTGGTAATTTCTCCATCCGGTGTGCACAGGACAGAGTGAGATGGTGCAGAGTTAAGAAAAGAGTAATTGAAAGGACACAACAGACTGTGATGATCAGTCACATGGCTCAACCAGATCTGAGGGGCCCCTGCTGCATGCCCCTCTATCACTCCTCATATGTTCATGTCTTTCTCTGTATACCCCAACATGATATATTATAAGTCTGTCTCACACCAATCCCTGTACATGTCCTGATTCACAGCTGCATCTCTTGCAAAGGCCAGGTTCATCTTCCTGGAAACAGACCTGTGGTTTCTAGATTCCTCATCAGCTTGGGTGAATGTGAGAATTTATTTCTTTCCATCATTTCTATGCTATCCTTGAGTGTCTGTTTGTCTCTGTATGCTGCTTGATTGGCTCCCCTTTTCTCTCATCCTGTTTCATGATGTTCTGACAACTCTTCCCATTCAGGGGCCCTCCACACACATGCTCATAGTGCCCTTTGTCCAGTCATGAAGAGCAAGTATGGAAAATTAAAGACCACTGGTACAGCACTGATCTGTGAGAGACCCTGTAATAGATTCCAGTCCCTAGCTGTACTCTGAATTGCAGCCACAACCGTTAGAGCACAGCAGATCATCCAGTTTTCCACCTACATAACTATGCATTAACCCTTGCCACAACTCACTCATGTGGTTGTGTGGGGACTATACAACAGGCAGCCAAAGCAGTCTCACCAAAATCTAAGCATACAACGTTCACTGTCCTCAGTTTTTCAATCTTGTATGTGATTTACCTTCTGCACAACCAGGCTGGCTGCTGTGAATCATTGTGTTGTCCTTTGCATATTTAACAATGGCATCTGAAGATATTTCCTCTGAAACACTGTAGGAAGGAGTGAAAGGAATGCATCTGATGTGTTCTTCCCAGCATCCATGGCTAGACAATCTGTGGGGCAATGCATTTAGGAATTGAGCAGCCCTTCCCTTATCCCTGAGGAACTGCAATAATGGAATCAGCTGGAGTGCACCATGCCCAGCTGTGCTCCGTGTGCCTGAGGGTATAATGACAGAAACAGAGTTCCATCATTGAAGGAGAAGATGGAGCTCTCTATGGAAATGTTCTGCACAGTGTGACTTGGGTAAATCCACTGGTTCTGTCTGATGCAGAACAAAGATGGGGTTCCCAGCACCAGAAGGGAGTTGGGATTTATTTGCTGACTCTAGACCTCTTCCTATTATGTCTTACTAAAACCACCACTTTATTTCACAATTTACTGTCATGCTTTTCTTCTGGAATCTGTAACAGATCCTGCACAACTTCTGTCCCTACGTTCTCATGTCTGGGGCAGAATAGGAAGAGGCAAAAGAGGGCAGCAGGATTTTCCTGAGAGCACTGTGAGGTGGGATGAGGTCACACTCAGGAGCTGTGCAGCAGCTCAATCTTAGGAGTCTCCTTTCTTGCCACTGAAAAGATGCCTTCAATGAGGATCAAACGTAGCATAATGTGGGCAATGAAATTGCAATGCACAGGAAACCAACGTACAGTCTGGAATGTTTTGCATTCAAGATGAACTTGTCAGAAAATAATCACTGCTGGATATGATGCCTCTGGACATGGATCAGCTTGAGTCCACTACAAAAGGCAGTGCATCTAATTGCCTTCTCATCTACTACTCTTACGGCCTTCTCCATGGGAACCAGGTGAGTGTAAAGCCCCTTCTTACTGACCTCCTCCTCCAAATGGAGGACTCAGCTGCTCTCAGTTCTGTCCCATGCCAAATCTTGGGACTGCTTTTCATGGGAGAGTGAAGTGTTGAGAAGATTTGTCACGGAGGCAATCTGCACCTGAACTGAGAAACTTTATGAGCTAGAGTCTGGACAGTAGCTGCATAGATCCTGCTGGTTATTTCTAGGCTCTGGCAGGATGAAACCAAAAACCCTTAAGTATCCATCTCCCAGAGGTGTATATACCTTAGCTCCCTCATGGCATGATTGCAGTTTGCTCCTCATGCGAGATGCTCCTTCACCTGGGTAGACCTCCAGTCCCAAGACATGTCCTGCTAAACCCAGTGTGTGCCATGCAGGCCCTGTGTCCCCACCTCCTGGCCAGCAGCTGCAATGAGCCCTGTGTCAGGCAGTGCCAGAACTCCACCATCATCATCCAGCCCTCTCCCGTGGTGGTGACCCTGCCCGGACCCATCCTCAGCTCCTTCCTGCAGAACAAGGTGTTATGGGATCCTCCACCTCCGCTGCTGTTGGCAGCATCCTCAGCTCTGAGGGTGTGCCCGTCACCTCGGGGGGCTTTGACCCCTCCTGCATTTCCGGTAATGTGGCAGAAGTGCCCCCCCAGCCAAAGGTGCTGGACACTGCCCCAGACAAAGGCAGCCATGAACGCTGAACACGGCACTGGACAGAACAAGAAAGTAAGAGGCCAGACTGACTTCTCTGCCAACATGGAGAACGTCTATCAATACTGTCTTTCCCTATCTTTTCCTGTCTAATATCACTGCTGTCTTTTCCCCTCAGAGACCTCTTTTAGTACATTCAAAACCAGCTGTGAGCTACCTGCTTGCCTCTCTATAATTCTTGGAGGGTAAATCTGGGCCCTGTGGCAATGCTGCCATAGGAATGATTCTTGTCTGTTCCTGCCACTCCCCACACTCAGTGTCCACTCTTGGGGTGATTTGATTTCCTTCTTCAGACTCATTAAATATTTGCTGCATCCTTTCGTGTGCCCTTCCCTGTTTATTTCTCCCCCCCCTCCATCTGTGCATAGATCACTGCTCTAGATATTGCAGACCAGCACACACTGCAGAGATCTCATCTTTCAGGCACTGTCTTTTGAAGCAGAGTAAGTCATCCCTACTTACTCCATAAACAATGCCAGTTAGACCTTGCCTTGCTGAATCTCTGCTTAGACATGTCATAGAACCATCAAATCATAGAATGATTTGAATTGGAAGGGACCTTTAAGATCATCTAGTTCCAACCCCTCCTCTGATAGGCAAGGACACTTCCCTCTATACCAGGTTGCTCCAAGTCCGATTCAGCCTGCCCTTGGGTGATTCCATGACAGGAGCATTTACAACCTCACTTGGCCAACTTGTGACAGTGTCTCACTACCCCTCACTGTAAAGAATTTCTTCCTGATATCTAGCCTAAATATACGCTTTTACAGTTTAAAACCATTTTCCCTCATCCTGTCATTGTTGACATAGTCTACCTAGATTGCCCTTCACTCCGTCTCCCACAGTATATTCCTGGAGATGCTGACAGACCGTGGCTAGGTATTCTGTTGGCTGGGCAAAAAGCTGGCCCAGAGAGTGATAGTGGATGGATTTAAATCCAGCTGGAGACATGTCATGTGTGGTGATTCCCAGAGATCAGTGTTGGGGACGCTCCACTTCGGTGTCGCTGTTACTGATCTGGATGAAGGAATTGAGTGCACTTTCAGCAAGTTTTAGATAACACCAATTTGGGATGAAGTGACCATGAACAAGGCCATATGCCAAGTCCTGCTCGTTGGTGACAGCTACTCCAGGAATGGCTACAGGCTTGGGGCAGAGTGGCTGGAAAGCTGTACGGAGGAAAAGGTTCTGGGGACACTGACTGATAGCTGGCTGAATGTGAGCCAGCAGTGTGTGTGCTTAGGTGGTCAAGAATGCTGGTGTCGTACTGGCTTGTATCAGAAATAGTATAGAATGTCCAGCAGGACTAGGGAGGAGACCATCCCTCTTTTCTCAGCACTGGTGAAGCTGCTCTTTGAGTACTGTGTTCAGTTTTGTCTCCTGACTTGAGGTAATGGAGCATGTCCAGAGAAGGGCAATGAAGCTGTGAATTCTTATGAAGAAAGGCAGAGGGAACTGGGACTGTTTAGTCTGGAGAATAGGAGACTGAGGAGTGACCTTATCACTCTCTACAACTGCCTGAAAGGAGGTTGTAGCAAGGGGGAGATTGGCCTTTTTTCTCCAGGTAACAAACAATAAGGCTATAAGCAATATCGTCTGGGCCCATCTCATCAGAGCCAGACCATCAAGGCAACAGGACTGAGGGAGACTGAAGAGAAGCACAGTAGAGAATGTGTGGGTGATTGTGTTTCCTGGAACATGGAAGCAGGGTAGTTCTCTAATAGTGGAAAAATCTAACTGGACGTCATAGTGGTTCTCTCTGGATAACAACAAGTACATGTAATGTTTCCAAAAAAAGTGTTACATCTGGCAAATGCCAAACCATTTTGTCTAGGCATGGTTTTTTTTTGATGGAATGATTTTCAAAGCATAATGTATAAAATTTTTCCCTGTATGGAGATGTAAATTGATACTGGAATTATAGATCCAGCCCAGGCCAGCATCACTTGCCTGAGATGGATTCATCTCAGCACTTTGAGTTCTCTGCCATCACTCACTCGTTCCTGGCCCAGAAGAGCTATGGCCTCTCAATCCCAGCACTCAGAAGAAGCCTGCATGACGGAATGGTTGTGGCACAAGCCAGAAAATGAACAAGAGCATGAAGGGAAGCAGCCACACAGCTCATGACAGTGACTGTTTTCCATTCATCACAAGCTCTACAGAAAATTGTCACTTCCATGAAGCTGTGCCTGGGCCTGGGGCAGTGCAAGGTCTCCATTAAAGGCAGCTCAATTCCTTCACCCTCTAATCAACATTTCTCACCTCTTTCTTCCTGGTATCCACGTGAGTCTGAAGCCCTTCTCCCACGTCCTTTGCTGATCATGCCTGTGTGGGGCTTGGCTGAGATGGATTTTCCACTGACAGAGACAGCAGCCTTGTTGCATCTGGCCAGGCTTTTCACATCACACCTGCATAAAGTGAAGACAATCTTTTACCCCTTTCTTCATTTTTATACGGCCATAAGCATCTTCCTTTGGATTAAAGGCTGAGATTCCTGGGATTGTTAACTTGGAGGAGTCAAAGAGGGGATCATATCAGTGCTTATAAATACCGAAAGGGAAGGTGTCAAGAGGATGGGACCAAGAACTTTTTATAGTGCCCAGTGTGGGAACGGGCACCAACACTCTCACAGGAATCTCCATCCGAACATGGGAAAGGACTTCTTTACTTTGAGCATGAAAGAGCAGAGCACTGGAACCAGCTGCCCAGGGAGCCTTTGGTGTCTCTTTCCCGGGAGATACTGAAAACCCACCTGGGTGCTTTCCTGTTCTGCCTGATCTAGGAAACACGCTTTAGCATGGGAGTTGAATTAGATGATGTTAAGATGTCCCTTCCAATCTCTACAATTCTGTGATTCTACCAGGCAGCCAAAATGGTCCATTGAGTGTTCCTGGCAGGATGACAAACTGCTCCTCACGTGTCCCTGTGCTCTGTTTTCTCCCTGCAGTCTCTGGGAGGTAAAACTTCAGCTCTGATCCATGTCCTCCTATGACCAGTGCCTGCCATGCCCAGTACCTGCCATGTTGGCCTTGGTTGCACACGAGAGGAAATGTCTACCCTGGCTTCTCTGACAGCATGGCCAATGTCTACCATTACTCTCTTCCACTCACTCTTGCTCTCAAGTTTCTTTACAATCTTTTTTCCTCAAAGATCTGTTTTAGATCCTCCTACAAACAGTCTGGACTGACATATTTGTCTCTCTCCATTTTTGGGACTGGTAGATGGATCCCCCATAGGAACTCCTCTTTTTATAGGGTAACAGTGTCTTGTTTTCCCCTGCTGCTTACCACACTAGAGGCTTTTACTTTGATGCATTCTCAAGCGTTTCCGCCTGTTATGCTTACAACTGCATAGAAATGGTCTTAGGAAAAAACAATTGCTTTGGTGGGAATTAGCTGAGGGCACTCTTTCACCCCTCTAGGCAGTGAAGGTTGGGACACACTGAAGAGATTCATCTTTCATGCACTGTCTCTTAAAGCTGAGAAAGAAATCCTTGATTACACTATAAGGAAAAAAATCAGTCCTTACCTTGCTGTGTCATGTGAAAGAAAATATCTTTATGCAGGACACTATCTCATCAGCCATGAGGGGTTTGTTGGAAATTTGAAAACCAAAGAGAGCCTTGGCAGCAGTGACCATGAACTCATAGAATCACTGAAGGCCTTGGTTTGGAAGGGATCTCAAAGGTCATCTAGTTTCAAATAGCATGCTGAGGGCACAGATGACAACAGCTAAATCAGGCATGAGAACAAGTTACCAGGTCTCCATCCAACCTAGCCTTGAATGTGGGTGATAGGGCACCCACAAATTCTCTGGGCTGCCTCTTCCAGCACTTCACCACCAAGTCAGCAAAAGGGTGTATCTGGGGCTGCATAACCAGATACAGTTCTCCAGATGGGACTGACAATCACCTACCTTGCCCAGCTGGGCACCTCCCTTTTCATCCAGCCCTGGATAATTTTGGACTTCTGGGCTGCAAGTGCACACTCCTGGCTCATGTCAAGTTTTTCATCTACCAGGATCCCTAAGTTCTTCTTTGCAGGGCTGCTGTCAAGACGTCCTTCTCTCAGTCTCTATCGATACAACTTACACTTGGCCTTGTTGAACCTCATGGTGTTCATAAGGGTTCATCCTTCAAGCTTGCGCAGGTCCCTTTGGATGGATCTCTTCATTCTGTTATATCAACTGCACCACTAAACTTGGTGTCATCTGCAAACTTGCTGAAGATGCACTCGATCCCATTATCTATGTTATTATTAAACAGCTTCTCAATGACATGAACACAGGGATTGAGTGCACCCACTGTAACTATGAGAGACTATCTGAAGAAGTGCAACCAGGAGAGCAAGGAATGTGAATTTCCCCCCTGCTTTTGTGAAACCCCACAGAAAATAGAGCGTTCAGCTGTGCATCCCCAGCATAAGAAAGATACTGAGCTGTTGGAGTGACTCCAGAGAAGGGCCATGAAGGTGGTCAGACAGCTGGAGAACTTCTGCTATGACAGGTTTGTTGTTGTTTATCCTAGTGAGGGGGAGACTTGAGAGCAGCATTCCATTATGTGAAGAGTGCTCACAAGAGAGATGGGGAGGGATTCTTAATCAGTGGAAGTAATGACAGGACAAGGTGCAATGGCTTTCAAGTAAAAAAGAGCAGAATTAGGTGAGATATGAGGAAGAAATTCTTTACTGTGAGGATGTTGAGGCACTGGAACAGGTTGCCCAGAGATGTGGTGGATGCCCCACTGTGGGAAGTGTTCAGCGATGGGCTGGATGGGACTCCAAGACATGTGATCTAGTGGAAAGTATGCCTGCTTGTGGAGGAAAAAGAACCGGATGATCTTTAAGGAACATTCAACACAAAATATTCTACAAGTCTGTGAAAATGTTTTGTATTGTGTTGGTTTTTTTTGTAAGCTGAAAGATTGCACAGAGATGGCACAATCCAAAACAGTCATAGACTCTTTTCTGAGGGCACTGTTACATGAGGTAGTGTTAGATCCAGGCAGAAAACACACAAAAATGGAAAAGCCAAGATAAGAGAATCACAAGCCTAATCCTCATGTACAGGAACCAGCTGATGCTTGCTGGAGCTTCTTCCTGAGGATGGTACATCCAACAGCCCCACTGCAGTGAACCAGGCTGAAGTCACTTGCCTGCTCTGGACCCATCCAGCACTTGAGCCGAGCCATCTGCCTTACCAGTGCAATCCTGCCCTACAAATCTTTGGGCCTTTCATTGCAGCACTTCAAAGAATCCTTCATTAGAGAATGAGCACATCAAATAATCTGGAAATGAAAAGGTAGCACTGCAGGAAATCAAAACACAGCCCATATGATGAGAAGGGCTGGCATGCATTCCAGCTTGGCTTGTCAGAAAATTATTGCCTCTATCAAGGGTGTCTCTGGGCCTGCAGGAATGAAGGACCAGTATAAAAGGCAACCCAGATCCCAGCTATCCTATCCTCTTCTCTTGTCTCCTTCTTGTTGGGAACGAGGTAAGTGTGAAGCCCTCTTTCTAATTCTTAGTGAGATTTTGCCTCAATAGAAATGTTATCAGATAGTGGAGCTCCATGCTATGGGAGACCATAGAGGAGATAATGTCAGTGCAGAGAGTGCTTGGGACACAGCTCACATGGCTGTAGATTTACACAGTCCATGAGAGTCTCCCTGGTCCATACTGCTCTTTCTAGGGCCCTGGCACAATGAAGGGATGTGGCCAGCTGTCACAGCCTTCTCCTCCATCCTGGGAAGTTGCCTTGGCTCCTTGACTCAAGCTACCCTTCCCATACCTTGGTTCTCTTTTTCATTCTATCTATCCTTTCCAGGTGCACCTCCAGTCCCAAGTCATGTCCTGCTACACCCAGTGTGTGCCATGCCGGCCCTGCGGCCCGACCCCTCTGGCCAGCAGCTGCAATGAGCCCTGTGTCAGGCAGTGCCAGGACTCCACCATTGCCATTGAGCCCTCTCCCGTGGTGGTGACCCTGCCCGGACCCATCCTCAGCTCCTTCCCGCAGAACACCGTTGTGGGCTCCTCCACCTCTGCTGCTGTTGGCCGCATCCTCAGCTCTGAGGGCGTGCCCATCACCTCGGGGGGCTTTGACTTGTCCGGCTTGGGCAGCCGTTCCTGTGGCAGAAGGTGCCCGCCCTGCTGAAGCTGCTGGTCCTGGAGAAATTGTTCCAGGAAACAGGAACGTGGTTCTGGATCAACAAGACATCTTCAAGCCCCTGCGTTCAGATTACCTGACCATCCTCAGCTATTCTATGAACTGCTGTCAGGAAGAGGCAATCCTGGGCTTTATGTCAACTTGCCTCATGTCTCAGCTGCCATTCCTCATTCCTACCTATCTTTGTCTCCACTTTTTTTCTAATTTGTTCTTTCCTATGATCCTGTGAGATGTGAGTTTCCTCAGAACCAGTCCATTCTCTGCTAGAAAATAAGACACGTGCCTAGCATGAACTCAAACAAACATGGGATCATGGGAATCCTGTACTGTGGAGCCTCTGCTCTGAGTGATCTCATTTTCCTATTTAAAAATTCATTAAAGATTTCTGCATCTTAGTGTAAGTCTTTGATATTCTTTCTCATCGTGTGTGGCCTCCAAAGATGCCCAGAGAGAATGGATTTGCTCCTGGCAGGTATAGGATGAATGTTTATAGAGATCCTTCTCCATTCCCAAAAGAATGCGAGGGTATGAGATACTGCAGAGGCTTGTCTCTTCAGCATTGTCTCTTGCAGCTGAACAAGACACACCTGGCAGTGCCAGAGGAGGCAACTATTGGCCTCTGACTGTAGCGTTTATGCATACAGCTACCTGCACAAGAGAGAACACAGCCTCTGCAGTGCTCACAGGAAAAGCTGTGACTGTGTGGAAGGTCATGGGAATAAGCAACGCTGTGGGCTCGTAAGAACAGGGCTCTTCTGCTCTGAGATGTACTGCACTGGGGAAGAAGCAGAGAGCACGAGATGAAATAGAACTGTGTGAATGTCTTTCCGTTGTCAGACACAGCTTGCGTTGTCTGTAATGCCATCTCGTCCAACTCAAAAGTAACTCTGACCGACATGGGCCTCAGTCAGTGGCTGCTATGGGAGCAGAGCTCGTTTCTGTGTAGAGCTCAGGGCGGCGCACCCCGGTCAGGATGGAGTTTGGCGGCCATGCAGGCAGCGCCCCCTGCGGGCCCGGACGGCACTGTGCCCCCGCCCCGCCCCAAGCGGTTCGTGCCCGGCCGCAGCCCCGGCTTCGCTTCCGTGTGTCCACGGCGCAGTAATACAGCGCCGCGTCCCCGAGCCGGGGCCGGGCGAGACACAGGGCGCTGGAGCGGCGGTCTGCCGACACCCACAGCTGCCCCTCCGGGTCCGGCACCTTCTTGGAGCCTGTAACAGCGCTGACGAGGAATGCTGGTCCTTGGCCTGAAAGCTGACGGTACCACTGGATGTATTCATGTGACTGTATGTTGGGGTGTGAGCAGGTGATGTTGATGCCGGTGCCCTCGCTGGTCTCTACCAACGGCTCCTGCTGCACCTGGGCTCTGCTCACAGTCACTGCCGAGAAGAAAAGAAGCAGCAAAATCAGAAAAATCATTTTCTCCCATAGCAATGTCTTGCATGAAGAGAGAGGTGCACGAGGTCGGAAAGGAGCCGAAGGGACAGAGGCATTCGCGACCCCAGCCCCGCAGTCCGGCCCCGCCGGCGGCAGCCCCGCGCACCCAGCAGCACCGCGGCCAGCCCCGCCAGCCCCGCGGCCCGGCACTGCAGCATCCCGCCGCTCCGCCGCCAGCGCCGCGCTGCCCCCGCCAGCCCCGGCTCTGCTCCGCCCGCGCCGCCTCCTCCCCGCCACCGCCGCCGCCGCCAGCTCCGCCCCGGGGCTGCGCCCTGCGCCGGCGGCACTCGGGCTTGCTGCGGGCTGCCAGTGCTGGGCGCCTGTGCGCGTGTAACGGGGCTTGAGCTTTGCGTGTACTTCAGCGTAGCCCGGACTCTGCGGTGTAGGCGGAGATCTGGGCAACGGCTGGGAAACCTCCTCTGGCACAGGGGAAACAAGCTGCCCTCCTGAAGCATCCGTAGAGAGGAGGGCTGGCGAGGGCAGACAGGACGGGAACGGTCGGGGAGAACGACGCGGCCGAATCCTGCTCCTCACGCTGTGCCCGGCGCTGCCGCAGATCCAAAGCCCGGCATCGGAAACGGGTCGTGTGCTGCTGCCCGGGAACGCGGCACCCCGAGAGCTCCCCGAGTCCCGGGTCCCGCAGCTGCTGCCGCCCGAGGTGCTCCTGTCGCCGCTCGAGGAGCCCGAGAAAGGCCGGCAGCGGAGCCGAACTGGAGGCAGGGCAAGTGGAGCATCAGGATTTGAAAGCGTGGAAGAAGCCTAGAGGGAGCCTGTAGCCACGGTTACAAATTTTCTGACAGTGTTTAAATCGGATCCAAAGCTGAGCTCGGATCTCAGAGACATCCACTCCGTAAAATCGTGTTTGCGGGGGGATTCAGACAGTCCATCCCCAACTCCAGCTGCACTTGCTAACGCCACATCTCTCTCACGCTTGGCAGTACAGCCGGGTGGTTATGGGGATAAAACCTGCCCCTGCCACATTTGGTTGGTGCTCAAGAACCACCCCTGTTCCATTACACAATTATGGACCCCTCTTCTGTAGTAACACAGCACATGGCAGGGACATCTTCAGCCCCAGTCTGACTCCAGCACCAAAAGCACTCATGCTACTCTCCCCAGTAACTGCTAATTTATCCATCCATAGTACACAGGACACAGTAAGATGGTGCAGAGTTAAGAAAAGACTGATTATGGGGACAGGAGAGTCTGTGGGGATCAATCATATGGCTCAGCCAGATCTGATGGGCTCCGCCTGCACATGTTCTCATACGTTAATCCCTTTCCATGAATATTCCAAACAGCAATTCTATAGGTCTGTCTCACACCAATCCCTGTCCATGTCCTGATTCACAGCTGCATCTCTTGCAAAGGCCAGGTTCATCTTCCTGGAAACAGACCTGTGGTTTCTTGATATCACATCAGCTGGTGTGAATAATGACATTTATTTCTTCCCATCATTTCCATATACTCTTTTCATGCTGTTGGCATGTTGTTGCCTGGATCCTCTTTCTACTCCTTTGGCTTTGGGAGGAGCAATATTGGGGAAGGAAACTCAGAGAAAGGCATTTCCAAAGGCCATCAAGAACAGGGAAGGTATAGTTTTCTTGGGGTTCACCCTCTGTGTCTATTCCACTTTCCCATCCCTTCCACTCACCCATCACTGAGCTTCTCTGTGTGGTCCCAGCAGCTGTCACAGAGCTCCTGGTCCTGCCATTAATTTGCCAAGTTGCCTATGGTCAAGGGCTTTCGCCAGTCAGCAGTGCTACCAGCTACAGTAGGCCACAGATTGCAGCCCACAGTCCCTCTGAACTCAACACTCCCATGGGTACAGGAAAGCCCAAGACAGGAACTCATGCCTAAACACTCATGGCTTCTCAGTGGTGTCATGTCTTCCCCAAGCACGGAACTGTTCTCCTCAGGCTCAGGAAATGTAAGGCATTCAAAGTGCCCCAACCCTTCAACCCTTCTGCACTGAAGATTCCGTGTGAGAGCAGATATCCTCATTTCCACTGGAACATGGCAATGAGAGTGTGAGATGTTTCTGCACTCAATAGGATCTTTGTACTTCCCCTAGTCACACATGGCATGCACAAACCCAAATAAAGGACTCACACTGGAGTGTCATTCCCCAGACACCAAGATCCTCTCATATTCCCTGTGTGCCAGGTATGAAATAGCCTTTGTGCTCTATGCAGTATCTCTGATGCCCACACACACACATGCAACTTCACACATCAGCACAGCCTACGGATCTGTTTTGCGAGGGCTTTTCTTTCAATCAGATTCTGTGTGATGCCAGCAGCACAGCAATGGCACTGAAAATCATTTCTACGTGACATCAGGATGGCAGCATCTCTCCTCAGGCCAGCTGTTGTATCAGGCAGTGCTGGCTCAGGTGGGACCACAGGACAAAGAGCATCAGAACCAAGCCCATCAAAGCCCAGTGTAACCACAAAGAAGAGCTCTTACCCCTCGCCAAGGACACAGTAGCACAGTCCTCCCCTTGCTCTGCTGCAAGTGTACATCTCTACAGCCCAACCTACTATTCTCCTCCTGCCTTGTCAGGCTCCTTGAAGGTCCAGTGCATTCAAAGGATGGAGCTTTCATGGTAAGCTATGTTTGGATCTGGCCTTGGCCTCTGATAGAAGGGGATCCATGCTGAGATGGCAGGGACAGGTGAAGAATGCCTTCTGGTGAGTGAAAGCAGAGGGAATAGAGAGAACTCTGGAGGTGATGCAGATGTAGGAAACTATCATGAAAAGCACAGTGTAAGGACGATGATGACAACAGGAACCATAAAGCCCAGAATAAAGCCTGACGGGATCCCCGCAGGCCAGTCCCAGAAGAGGCCCCTCATCCCAGTAGAAACTGACAGTGATATTCCTGGTACCCAGCCTGTAGCCAGGCAACAAGGACCATGTTGAGACCCACAGGTACTGATTGCTCCCTGCTGTGACAAAGGTGAGGCCAGGGTCAGGAGAGACATGGAGCAGATAATGACAAACAGGAGCATGTGACAGCTGGGATGCTCTGTTTAGCCCAGGAGAATGCACTGAATCAGAAAAGTCCTGTTCTCCTTTGCCATGGCCCTGTGCTTTCAGAAGAAGGTGATGTCAGAGTGAGGTTTTCCAGCTCAATAAGAGCAGCAGCAGACTTCACACAGGATGCCATTTCCTGGCTTACGTGGTGCTCTCATGGCCTCTGCTGATCACTGCTGGAATCAATCTCTCTCCATCTCCTCTCTCTCTCACTTCTTCCACAGACACGTGTACACAAAGTGTACATCCTTCAACGTGTTCATCCTTCTCAGGCATCCATTCACCCATTCTTTACCACAAGAGCGATCCTGGAAGAAAAATACAAATGATAGTCTCAAGTATAGAATTTTTCTTGTTCCTAACTTTTTCTCTTCTGACTCATACTTGGCTCAGAAATCCTCGGTCCTCTCAATCCTAATACTCAGAAGAAGCTTCTGTGAGGGAATGGGTGTAACAGAGTCCAGAAAATGAAAAGGCAGCGTAAGTGGAAACAGCCACACAGCCCGTATCATTAGCTGGGATGTTTTCCATTCATTACATGGACTACAGAGCATGGTCTCTTTTGTCTATAGCACTCCCAGGTCTAGAGCAGTGCAGGGCCATCATACTAACAACAAAAGTGTCCTCTCCTCTCTGGATCAAGTCAAGAAACCCTCTTACCTCTCTGAGACATGCCCTGCTACGAACAGTGGGTGCCATGCCCATCCAATGGTACGACCTCACCAGCCATCACCTGAAAGCAGCCCTGTGTCAGGCACAGTAAAAACCATACTGTCATCATTAAATCTCTCCCCATGATTGCAGCCCTGCTTGGCCTCAACGTCAGTGCATACCTACAGAACACCTCTGTGGGAACCTCTACCTCTGCAGCAATTGACAGCATCCTCAGCTGTGATGCAGTCTCCATCACTTCTGGGTGCTTTGATCTCTTCCGAATTTCCAGACACTATGATGGCAGAAGGTGCCCACCATGCTCAATTCCCCATTTTCTACCCTTTTCTCTCTTTTCCTTGTATTCCCTTCTTTTGGGTGTATAATTTCCCCATAGCCAACCTGAGTTCTATGGGACCAACACAAAGATTGCATTTTTAAATCTTGACCAGGGGGGATGTGCACAGATTTTTGGCAGCTCTGGTGCTGCCCACACAACATGGCTGTGTGGAAGAAAACTCATTTCCCTCTTCAGTGTCACTAATGTTACCTGCATCCCAGTCCCAGCCTCCATGAGATCCTTTTAATAGTGATCTCAAGTTGCTAGGATTGAAGGGCAGCCCTGGACTGCACATGATAATGTGAGGATTTCATCATGTGGAAAGCATTCATGTGGAAGAATTACTACTAGAAAACCATGCATCATCTTCTCTGCTCCTCCCAACCCTGAGATTTCTACATGGAACTTAGGGAAGGAAGTTTTTACTTCTTACTGAAGCATGCTGAGACCGAGCCTCCTGTTTGTGAGTGAGCAAGAGGCAGAAAACCACCTCCCAGCCCCAAGACGACAGAGCTGCCGGAAATGACTCGGCTGGCTGCACAGGCAGGGCACTCATTGCCATAGCAACACCCACAGGTAACAACGCCAGTTCTCTTATAAGCCCGAAGCTCCGAGCCAAGCCCTGTTCCTCCTCTCTGGCTTTCTCATGGCTCCCACATGAGAAAGAGAGCCCAGTTTCAGTGTTGCACAGACAAGTCAGGATTTAATAAGGAGACAGGATGGACTGCATTGATCAGGCACAGGGCTCATCCATATATGCAGATGTACTGACTGGAACTTTTGTCCTTTTTCCCTACAGTGCATCCCCTTATTCCTCCCCTCTCCTCTCTCACCATTCCCTAGCCACTCTTTAAAATGTTTGCATAGCCCCACAAGTCCCTCTAGAGCAATCCTAATTTTCATTTTCATCTTGTCTCTTGTCACTTACAGAGCTCAACCTCATCTAATTCAAATCTAACACATGGAGTTCCCCATAGCTGAAGCTGAAGCTGATCATCTATAGCTGAAGAGGTATAGTTTCACCAATTGTCATCCTATTTGGTTAGAGATCGGGGTCATCCTGTGCTTTGTTTATCAGTTTCATTTTACTTGTAATTCCCTTTAAGCTGATAAGAGACTTGATCCACAGCCTTCACGAGCCTGTAGCCCTCCCTGTGAACACACCTTACAGTGGCCTCAGCTGAATTCACACCTCACTGCCAGAGGCCCTGAATCTTGTCACACAGTCTCATACTCTCAAAACAGAGCCACTGAGGAGATCACATGCAGATGGCTGTGACACCAGCACTCATGAAAGTGTGCAGCTGGAACGCCTTTCTCCGGAGGATGCCGAGCGGTGCGAGGGACGCGTTCCATGTCAGCACTGCCAGCTCGGCGGCGCCGGGAGGGGGGAGCGGCAGCGCCCCCTGCGGGCCCGGACGGCACTGCGCCCCCGGCCCGCCCCAAGCGGTTCGTGCCCGGCCGCAGCCCCGGCTTCGCTTCCCGTGCGCCCAAGGCGCAGTGATACAGCGCCGCGTCCCCGAGCCGGGGCCGGGAGAGCCGCAGAACGCTGGAGCGGCGGTCTGCCGACACCCACAGCTGCCCCTCCGGGTCCGGCACCTCCTTGGAGCCTTTAACGGCGCTGACGAGGAATGCGGGGCCTCGGCCCGGGAGCTGACGGTACCACTGAATGACTTCGCTGAACTGTGTTTTGGGATGTGAGCAGGTGATGTTGATGCCGATGCCCTCGCTGGTCTCTACCGAAGGCTCCTGCTGCACCTGGGCTCTGCTCACAGCCACTGATGAGAAGATAAGAAGAAGTAAACTCAGAAAATTCCTTTGCTGCTACAGAAAATATAACACGGGATCCAAGCCAGCAGGAAAAGCCACTGAGGTTAAAAGGTCGTGAAGTAAGCACCAGTGTGGGAAGGGCTATCTATAGGCAGGAGAGCAGGGGGAAAGGGCAGACGGGAGAGAACCGCGGGCTGAGCTCTGTGGAGAAAGGCAGGCTGAATGCAGAGGAGAGAAGAGCACGAGGTCAGAAACGAAACGGACAACCAGAGGCAAGCGAATTTCAGGAATTTCATGCCAGAGGATAGAGAGGTGCCCTCGCTCGTCGGAAAGAAGCCAGATAGACAGAGGCGAGCGCGACCCCGGCCCCCCGCAACCCCCGCAGTCCGGCCCCGCCGGCGGCAGCCCCGCGCACCCAGCAGCACCGCAGCCAGCCCCGCCAGCCCCGCGGCCCGGCACTGCCGCATCCCGCCGCTCCGCCGCCCGCGCCGCGCTCCCCCCGCCAGCTCCGGCTCTGCTCCGCCCGCGCCGCCAGCTCCCCGCCGCCGCCGCCGCCAGCTCCGCCCCGGGGCTGCGCCCTGCGCCGGCGTCAGTCGGGCTTGCTGCGGGCTGCCAGTGCTGGGCGCCTTTGCGCGGGTAACGGGGTTTGGGTTCTGCGTGTCCTGCAGCGCAGCCAGGGCTCTGCGGTGTAGGCGGAGAGCTGAGGAACAGCTGCAAAAGCCCCTGCAGTATAGAAGAAAGCAGCTGCTCGCCTGCAGTGTCCCCAGCGAGCGTGTCAGGCGGTAACACAGACGGGACTGGAATGGTCGGGGAGCGCAACGCGGCCGAATCCTACTCCACCGCTGTGCACAGCGATGCCGCAGATCCAAAGCCCGGCAGCGGCAACGGGTCGTGTGCTGCTGCCCGGAACGCGGCACCCCGAGAGCTCCTCGGGTCTCGCAGCTGCTGCTGCCCGTGGTGCTGCTGTCGCCGCTCGAGGAGCCCGAGAAAGGCCGGCAGCGGCGCCGAGCGGGCCGCTGGGAATGTGCAGCATCGGGCTTCGAATGTGTGGGAGAAGCCAAGAGGGAGGCTGGAGGCACAGAGTCCCTGACCAGTGTTCAGCCGGATCTAAAGCTGAGCCCGGATCTCAGAGACATCCACTCCGTAAAATCTCGTTTTTGGTTGTTTAGTCAATCCATCCCTACCCCCATCAGCCCACACGCAGTGTGTGAGCAGTGAATTGACTCCACCTGCTTGTGCTGAATGCCACATCTCTCTCTCTCGGCAGTACAGCTGGGTGGTTATGGGGATAAAACCTGCCCCTGCTGCATTTGGTTGTGGCTCAAGAACCACCCCTGTTTTGTTAGACGATCATGGACCTCTCTTCTTGTAGCAGCACACAGCACATGCCAAAGACATCTTCAAAGCGTGGTGCTTCCAGCAGCTGGCATTAAATCTACTCATGCCACTCTCCAGTAACTGGATATTTGTCCATCCAGTGCACACAGGACAGAGAGAGATGGTGCAGAATTAAGAAAAGATTCATAAGAGTACAAGAATCTCTGCGGGGATTGATCACATTGATCAAGCAGATATGAATGGCCCACTGCACTCGGCTCTGTCACTCCTCGTATGTTCACACATATCCCAGTATGAGATAGTATAGGTCTGTCTCACACCAACCCCTGTCCGTGTCCTGATTCACAACTGCATCACTTTCCACGTCCAGGTTTGCCTTCATGCAAGTGGTGTTTTCTTGATTCCTCATCAGCTAGTGTGAATGGTGACATTTATTTCTTCCCATCATTGCCATGTACTCCTTTGGTGTCTGTTTCTGTAGGATTCCTGATTGGCTCCCCTTTTCTCTCAGCCTGTTTCATGAGGTCCTGACAGCTCTTCCCATTCATGGGTCCCCCCCCCCCACATGCTTATAGTGCACTTTGTTTAGTCATGGAGAGCATTCATGGGAAGTTAAACACTGCTGGTGCAGCACTGATCCCCGAGGGACCCCTTTATAGATTCCTGTCCCCAGCTCTACTATGAATAGCAGTTAGCACAGCCTGAGCCCAGCAGATCATCTAGTTTTCCACCCGCATTATTGTACACTTACCCTTGCCATAACTCACCTTTTGGTTGTGAGGGGACTACAAAAAGGCAGTCAAAATTCTCTCACCAAAATCTAAGCACGTAACATTCACTGCCCTCCATTTTTCAGTCTCGTACAGGATGGATTGAGGTTGCTCAGGCATGCTTTGCTCTGTGTGTAACCAGGCTGGCTGCTGCTAATCACTGTCTTGTCCTTAGTATGTATGACATACTAATATCGAGATATTTCCTCTGAAACACTGTAGGAAGGAGCAAAGGGAATAAAGTTGGCATGTTGTTCCCTGGATCCTCTTTCTTCTGCCTTCTGAGGATGGCTGTGATTGCTGTGAATGGAATACAACTGATGTGTTGCTCCCTGAGTCCTTGGCTTGACAAGTCTCTGTTGGGCATTGCATTTAGCAAAGGAGAAGCTCTTCCCTTATCCCTGAGGAACTTCAGTAATGGAATCAGCTGGAGTGCACCATACCCAGCTGTGCTCTGTGTGCCAGAGGGTATAATGTCAGAAACAGAGTTCCTTCATAGATGGAGAAGATGGAGCTCTCTATGGAAATGTTCTGCACAGTGTGATTTGGGTAAATCTACTGGTTGTGTCTGATGCTGAAGAAAGATGGGGTTCCCAGCACCAGAATGAAGCTGTAATGTATTTTCTGGCACTAGACCTCTTCCCATTGAATCTTAATAAATCCAACACTTAATTTCACACTTTGTTGTTCTGCCTTTCTTTGGGGATCTGGAAAGGATCCTGAACAACTTCTGCTCCCATGCTCTCATCCCTGGGGCAAGAGAGGCCAGCCGAATTTTCTTGAGAGCAGTGTGAGGTGGGCTAAGATCATATCCAAGAGCTGGGCCACTTCTTGCCAGAAGGGCCCCAAGGAGCCCCTTAAGGAGTGATTCTGCATGATGCCATTTGCCTTTGTTGTACTCTTCCAGCACAAGAGCAGAGGTGTATGGCCTGTAAACGCTTGAGTCTCTCTATCAATCATTCATAGGTTGCCTTCAGCAAGGACTGAACACAGCATAAAGCTGGAAATGAAACTGAACAGCACGGGAAATAGATGTGCTGCCTGTATCAGGAATGTTTTGCATTCGATTGGATTTCCTCAGAAAATATTATGGTTGTCTTTTCCCCTCAGAGATCTCTATTAGTGCCCTTCAAAACCAGCCTCAAGTGACCTGCTCGCCTTCCATACAGTTCTTGGCTCCCTGAAATGAGGGTCCTGTGGCAACACTGCTGTAGGAATGATTCTTGTCTGCTCCTGCTGCTCCCCACACTCAGTGTCTACTCTGGGAGTGATTTTATTTCCTTCTTCAGACTCATCAAATATTTGCAGCACCCTTTATTGTGTCCTTCCCTGCTTCTGTGGAAGAAGGGTGGCTTCTACTAAATCCAACAGCAGTGGCAAAAGCTAACTGGACATAGCAGTGGTTGTACCTGGGTAAGAGAAACACGAAGATGTAATGTATGCAAAGGAACAGTTGAATCTGGCAACTGCCAAAGCATTTGGTCTAGGCATGTTTTTGAGGGAAAGATTTTCAAAGCATGGCAAGTGTGTGTTTCTCCCTGTGGGGATATGTAAACTGATACTGAAATTCCCCTGCATTCCCCAGGCTTTGTGCACCTGCAGTCAGATCTCCTGCACTTCAGCCAAGCCTCAACAGTGCAGAAGGGCTGCTGCTGGGAGGTGTCAGGTGAGGATGTGTTTGGGGATGATGGCAGGGCTGGATTTGGATGGTGTTGTAGGTAGGGTTATCCCAGTCATGGCACTCTTCAGCACAGTGTCTTCCTTGGCCCAGTTGTTCCCAAGAGGACAGAATCCACAAGTTCCCTGTACCTTGCATTTTTTTTTCTGTTTTCCACCTAGAGACCTGCAGTTACACCTTCAGCTTGGCCACTCCTGGTCCTTTTTTTCATTAAAAAGATCACAGTGTCCACAGATCATCTTGTCATCTGTGGAATGCGGGGAATCCTAGCGTAGCCTGAGGTGGAACAGACAGGCAGAGAAAGGTCAGTGACTCCGTCACCTTTCTCCACACAGGCTTGAGGAATTCACCACAAGCCTCTTGTGTCCTGTCTCAATTCCAACACACTGTTTTGTGTCTATTGCAAGAAATCTCCTAAAAAACAGGAACCATGACGTGATGGAAACACAAGTGGAGAATGCCTTCTGCTGAGTGAAAGTAGAGGGAGCAGGGAAAACTGGGAAGATGATGCCAATGTCAGAGCCTATGATGAAAAGCAGAGCATTTTGGAAATGAGGATCAGAAACAACAAGTTCCTGTCCCAAAGCCCAGGCGCCGAGCAGACCCAGCAGCACAGGGAGAAATGGACAACGATATTCCTGGTGTTACTCAATCTACTGTGTACATAAATTGAAGAGCAGCACTGAGAAGACTAGACATACAGAGATTCCCAGATGGCTGTGCCTTTCACCTGGTAACAGTAATACTTCTCCTGATGACACAGAAATTCTCCAGTTTAGGGAACAATTCTATTCCAGATCTTCATGAAGATGAACTTGCTAAGGAAAACATAGAATGTGATCCTCAGGTGCCTTTCGTTTCCCAGTGGCAAAGGAGAGGCCATTCCCATCAAGACTGGGGGAGGTATGAAAAAGATAATGACAAACAGGACCGTGTGCACCTTGGAAGATCAGTGTAAGCCCAGAAGAATCAATTTGGTCACCAATGTCCTGCTGTCCTTTGCCATTGCTCTAAGGTTTCTGGGATCACTTCTGTGTTGTTGAAGACATTACCCTCAGGCGCAGTGTCATCACATCCCTCCTCCTGGTCTCTCCATCTATTCCCTTCTCTCTCAGTTGTTGCATCTTCTGACTAACAGCTCACTGAAAACAAAGGCTACATAAATGCACTCGCAAAGCACAGACATGAACAGAAATAAAAGCTCACGCACACTTCAGGCACGTCTGCGCACTCATCACTCATGCTCATGCACACACGTGGCTGCAGAGGCAGGGGCTGAAACCACGGGGAGCTGACTGAGGAGACATTGAGGACTTTTCTGGAAGAGCAAGGCTGCAGTGCTCTGAGCAGGACAAGGCTCCAGATGAGCTGCCAGCACGGTTTGCAGATGTGCAGGGACAGCCCAGTGAACGGGACCCCAAGCAGGTCATGCAGTTTCACCACAATGCAGTGGGATGAGGAAGAGAATTGAAACCCAGCAGTCCAGCCCATGTGCCTTGGAATCTGAACACATCCAGACCACTGGAGCGAGTTGGGATGGAGAAAGAGGAAGACATGGCAGATCTGCATGCAGGGAAGCCCCAGGCCAGCATCACTTGCCTGAGATGGATCCATCTCAGCACTTGAGCTGAGTCCTCTGCCACAACTCACTCATTCCTGGCTCAGAAGTCCTGGAGCCTCTCAATCCCAGCACTCAGAAGAAGCCTGCATGACGGAATGGTTGTGGCATAAGCCAGGGAATGAACAAGCAGCATGAAGGGAAGCAGCCACACAGCTCATGTCAGTGACTGTTTTCCATTCATCAGTAGCTTTGCAGAAAATTGTCACTTCCATGAAGGCTATGCCTGGGCCTGGGGCAGTGCAGGGTCTCCATTAAAGGCAGCTCGATTCCTTCACCCTCTAATCAACATCTCTCACTTATTTCCTCTCGGTAACCACACGAGTCTGAAGCCCTTCTTCCATGTCCTTTTCTGATCATGCCTGAATGGAGCTTGGTTGAGGTGCATTTTCCACTGAGAGAGAGACAGCAGCCTTGTTGAAACTGACCAGGCTTTTCACATCATGCCCCTTTGTTCATTTTTATAGGTCCATAAGCTTCTTCCTTTGGATCAATTTCTGAGAGTCCAGAGATTGTTTATCTTGGAGGAGTCGAAGAAGGGATCATATCAGTGCTTACAAAATATCAAAAGGAAAGGTGTAAGAGTGTCAGAGACAGATTGTGTTTTTGCAGTGGAAGTTTCCAGTATTTTCTGTAGATAGCATAGGATAAGTAACCTTTTACAAAGAAAACTCCTGAACAGAGTAAAGTTGACACTGGGTCCTTCCGATCTGGGTAGAAGTGGCACAGGCACTAGGGTACAGGAGAGACAGAATGAGTAAAAATATTGCCCTCCTATCACTATAAAAAGCCCAGAACATATCCAAAGATGATGGGTTGGTAACAGACGCAGTATGGAAGCATAATGGTAGCTATGGAAGTGTAACATAGCTATGGAAGTGTATGTAGCAAAAGCATGGGAAGACTGTGAGCCTGAGACGCTCAGTCAGTGAGAGCCAGGGAGGCTTTACCTGCGTCGGAGGGTATATATTGCAATGGATTTCACTGACTGGTGCACAATTTCTGCCTTGTGAGTAGGGGGTGTTCGCCCACTATTGCAGTACTGAATAAAATGCCCTTCACAGAGATCTTTGCCTGATGGGAAATTTTTGATCTTGAGCACGTTTCTCATGAGAGGATGGGACCAAGATCTTTTCAGTGGTGCCCAGTGTGGGAAAAGGCACCAACTCGTACACAGGAATCTCCATCTGAACATGGCAAAGAACTTCTTTACTTCGAGTGTGAAAGAGCAGAGCACTGGAACCAGCTGCCCAAAGAGAATTTGGCATCTCCTTCTCAGCACATACTGAAAACTCACCTGGATGCTTTCCAGTTTGACCTCATCTAGGGAATGTGCTTTAGCATGGCAGTTGGACTGGATGATGTCCAGATGTCCCTTCCAATTGCTACAGTTAAGTGACTCTGTGATTCCACCAGCCAACTAAATGGATCATTGGTGTGCTCCTGGGAGTTGCATGAATTGCTCCTCCTATGTCCCTGTGCTCTGCTTTCTCATCAGTGTCTCTCCCAGGTTCAACTTCAGCACTGACCCACGTCCTGCTGTAAGTAGTGCGTGCCATGCCAGCACATGTCCAGTGCGTGCCTTCTGGCCTGACGCCTTTGGTCAAAAGCTGCAACGACACAGTTCCAGAACTCCACTGTCATACCTGTGCCCCCTTCTGTATCACAGACAGTCCTGTCTGCCTCCTTCCACAGCTCCTTCCTGCAGAACGCTGCTCTGAGATCCTCCACCTCTGCTGCCGTTGGCAGCATCCTCAGCAGTGATGGAGTCCCCATCGGTTCTGGGTACAGTGAACTCTCCTGCTTTGTCAGATGCTACTGCAGCAGATGGTTTCCCACTGTGCTAAAGCCACTGATGAGAGCCCAGGTCATGTCCCCTCTGAACCCAGAAAGTATGCTGAACTGAAGACTGAGATCCTGGCCATGGATGTCAGGAAGGCTGAGTGTCCAGTGCTCTCTTCTAAAAACAGGGCAGCTAGGGCTCACTGGAAACAAAACTAAAGCCAAATTTCCCCATCTTCTACTCTGTCTTCTCTCTTCCTTTTCTTCTACATGTAGATCTGAAGACCTCAAAAGCCTTCCTTGGGTTTGTTGGCTGCTCTCCCTCTGCAGGGCACATCCAGATAGGTTTTTTGTGGATTCTTTTCAATTGGCGATGGGCACAAATTTTTGTCAGCTCCTGGTAACTGCCTGCACTGATAGGGTAATCTCAAAGTGAAAACATTTCTCTCTTCAGAGTCCTTACAGTTGTTTGTATCCACACCTTTGCCTCCACGTTTCATTTTTGTGGTTGTCTCGTATAGCCAAGGAAGAAAGGCAATCTTTGCTGTGAGGGGATAAGGTGAGGACATGAAGGGGGACTTTCATCCTCTGGAGAGACGGAGAGATGTGGATTTGATAGATGGTGAACTCTGTGGAGAAGCAGTGGGTTGGATGGTTGCAGTTGAGAGGAAGTGTCTGCCCTGGCTTCTCTGACAACACGTCCAGTGTCTGCCACTATTTTTACATACTTTTAGCATCAATTCTGTTTACTATCCCTTTTTCTGAAAGATCTCCTTTAGTTACACCTACAAAGAGTCTGAACTGACCGACTGTTGACATTTTGCTATTCTCTTTGATGCAGCAAAAAAGAAATGGTCCATACCCAGGAGATTTCTCTTCTGATCATAAAAATGGAAATGGAACAGTCAAGTCTTCTGGGAACTGCAGTTCATTCTTCTCTTCTGAGACACGTAACGGAACTATCAGCAATCCATGGTACTCCAGAATTAACACTTTCACTCCCAGTGCACAACACGATGATATGGTATGGAACGCCGATAACAGAAATTGTAAACCATGACCGCCCCACTGCACTGAATCAGGCTGACTTCCCTTGCCTCCTCCAGACCTGATCAACACTAGAGCTGAAGCACTGGCCTCACCATGGCAATTGTGCCCTATGAATCTTTGAGCCTTTAATCACAGCACTTCAAAGAGTCCTTTATTAGAGAATGGTCATACCATAAATCTGGAAATGAACTGGTAGCACTGCAGAAACCAAAAACCACCCCACATAATGAGAAAGGACAGCTTGCATTGAAGGATGGCTAGTCAGAAAATTATGGCCTGTATCAATCGTGCCTGTGAACCTGCAGCGATGAAGGACCAGTATAAAAGGCAGCCCAGTTCCCATCTGTGCCATGAGCTTCTCTTGTCTTCTTCTGGTTGGGAATCAGGTAAGTGTGAAGCTCTCTCTCCTTTTAGCTGATTAGAAATGTAATCAGATAGTGGATCTCCATGCTTTGGGAGACCATGTCTGCACAGAGAGTGCTTGGGACACAGCTTACACGGCTTTAGATCCATGCACTCAAAGAGAGGCTCTCTGAGACAACTCACTGTAGGGTCCTGGCATGCTGAAGGGATGGGACCTCATTTCTCAGCCTTCTCCTCCAGCCTTAGTTGTTGCCTCGTCTCCTTTGTGAGAGGCTACTCAGGCTGTCCCTCAACGTATCATACTCTCTTCATCTGTCTTTCTGTCTCTCCCAGGTGCACCTCCAGTCCCAAGTCATGTCCTGCTACACCCAGTGTGTGCCATGCCGGCCCTGCGGCCCAACCCCTCTGGCCAGCAGCTGCAATGAGCCCTGTGTCAGGCAGTGCCAGAACTCCACCATCGTCATTGAGCCCTCTCCCGTGGTGGTGACCCTGCCCGGACCCATCCTCAGCTCCTTCCCGCAGAACACCGCCGTGGGCTCCTCCACCTCCGCTGCTGTTGGCCGCATCCTCAGCTCTGAGGGCGTGCCCATCACCTCGGGGGGCTTTGACTTGTCCGGCTTGGGCAGCCGCTCCTGTGGCAGAAGGTGCCCGCCCTGCTGAAGCCGCTGGTCCCGGAGAGATTCGTCCATGAGCCACGAACACGATGCTGGATCAAGAAGGAATCTTCAAGCCCCTGCTTTCAGAATTCCTGACCCTACTCGGGTACTCAAGGAAATGCTGAAAGCAAGAGGCAATTCCATGGTTTCTGAAGACATGGCTCATGTCTATTTTGATTGTCCTCTACCGAACCCTTTATCTCCATTTTCTTTTCTTCTCTTCCTTTTCCCCCTCCCTTTATCTTTTATGGGCTATGAGGCTCCTCAGAACCATCCTGTTCCCTTCCAGAAAGGCAGGCACAGGCCTTGCATGACCTCAGACTTGGGGTTGGATTAATCTTGCACTGTGGAGCCTCTGCTCAGTAAGACTTCATTTTTCTCTGTAAACATTCATTAAAGATTTCTGCATCTCATTTGAGCTTTTGATTCTTCATTCCACCATGTATGGCCTCCTCAACTGCCCAGGGATCATTGCTTTGCTCTTGGTAGGTAGGAGGTGAGTGTATGTAGAGACCCTTCACCACTGCCAGAAGAATGGGAGGTTGTGACACTCTGCAGAGGCTGCTCTCTTGGGCACTGTCCCTTGCAGCAGATCTCTGTGCCTATGGCAGAACAGGGTACTATCGGCCTGTTCCTTGCAACGTTTCTGCCCAAAGCTAAGCCCAGAAGTATTTTAAAGGGAGAACACAACCTCTGCTCAGCTTATGGAAAAAGACACAATAGTGTGGGAGGCCATGGGTGTAAGTCACCTTGCTGGCTCTTAGGAACAGGGCTCCTCCTGTTCTCATCAGATTGGCACTGGGGAAGCAAGAGAGGATAGCAGACATACTATAAATGTGAAGAGTTCTCCGTGGTGTACAACAGAGCTTGTATCGTCATTTATGCCATTTTTGTCACCTAAGACATAGGTGTGTCTGACTCACATTGGCCTCAGCGAATCACGGCTGCGGGCGCAGCGCTCGTTTCTGTCCAGAACTCAGGGCGGCGCACCCCGGTGAGGATGGAGTTTGGCGGCCATGCAGGCAGCGCCCCCTGCGGGCCCGGACGGCACTGTGCCCCCGCCCCGCCCCAAGCGGTTCGTGCCCGGCCGCAGCCACGGCTCGTCTCCCCGTGCTAGCAACACGCAGTAATACAGCGCCGCGTCCCCGAGCCGGGGCCGGGCGAGCCGCAGGACGCTGGAGCGGCGGTCTGCCGACACCCACAGCTGCCCCTCCGGATCCAGAACCTGCTTGGAGCCTTTGACAGCGCTGACGAGGAATGCAGGTCCTCGGCCCGGGAGCTGACGGTACCAGTAGATGACCTCGTTGGACCGTATACTGGGGTGTGAGCAGGTGATGTTGATGCCGGTGCCCTCGCTGGTCTCTGCCGCCGGCTCCTGTTGCACCTGGGCTCTGCTCACAGCCACTGCTGAGAAGAGAAGCAGCAGCAAACTCAGAAAATCCATTTTCTTCCGCAGAAATTTCATGCAGGAGGAGAGAGAGGTGCACAAGGACAGAAAGATGCCAATCGTACAGAGGCGTTCGCGGCCCCGTCCCCCCGCAGCCCCGCAGTCCGGCCCCGCCGGCGGCAGCCCCGCGCACCCAGCAGCACCGCGGTCAGCCCCGCCAGCCCCGCGGCCCGGCACTGCCGCATCCCGCCGCTCCGCCGCCCGCGCCGCGCTGCCCCCGCCAGCCCCGGCTCTGCTCCGCCCGCGCCGCCTCCTCCCCGCCGCCGCCGCCGCCGCCAGCTCCGCCCCGGGCTGCTCCAAACCACCTCGCTGTCTTTCCGGTGTGTCTTAATGGCATCTAAAAGAAATTTGCTCCAAGGCACATTCCCGAGGAAGGAGTGAATGGAGTACAATTTCCTGAGTTCCCTTTCTCAGTCCTTCTAGATGTTTTTGATGCATGTTGCTTTTCCTAGCTATGACAAACATCCCTCAACTGTCATGGTTCCAGAAGGATGATAGGGAGCTGCATCATAATGACATCACCTGATCAATCACCTTGGGTGCATCCCGGATCATTTCAAGGGCAGAAGCATGTCCAACTGGATTAAGCTCTCTGGTAGGTTTTCTTCGTTTTTAGGCAGTGCTTCTTCATTCCCATGAATGAAGCTCAGGGGCCTTGTAGGTCTGTCTGAAAGAATTATCATGACAATGGATGAAAACCAAGCAATCATTATATTACACATTCACTTCTCC
The DNA here is from genome assembly GCF_023343835.1 of Lagopus muta. Classification (NCBI taxonomy): domain Eukaryota; kingdom Metazoa; phylum Chordata; class Aves; order Galliformes; family Phasianidae; genus Lagopus; species Lagopus muta. The sequence goes on along the minus strand of NC_064457.1, from coordinate 4,681,637 downwards.
CTATTTCTGGCATCTCATGGTGCAGTGGACATACAATTTCCTTAGCTTCCTTTTTTCTGCCACGGGAGAGTTAAGGATGCTTTTTTCAGTGTTCTTCCCAGAAAGTTTTCATCTCAGGCTGCCCTGTGGTGCTTCTGACTGTATCTCTGCTTGGGCAGCAATGTCTCTGGTTTGCTCACACTTAGACTGCCCCTTTTTGAATTCAGAAATCACTAGAGTTCCTCCTGTCCAACTATACTGCTCATCCAGCATTTATTGGGGTGGCTAAAGTCACTGCTGTCTGGAAGCAGAAATGCATGGAAGAGTTGCAAGGGATTGTGCACTGATATGCAGACAAACTTTTGGAGTCCTTCTGCAGCACTGGAGTTGCCATTCCTTGCCAAGGAAATCAAACAGCTGAGACTTCAGCAAACTGGAGAATCCACTACCAAAGGGAGGTGTCTCCTTTAAGTCTCACACAACTTTTCTCCTTCCTCCAGTCACAAAGCCTGAGTTCAGCCTCTTCTGATGAGCCCCTTCAATGGATCTAATACACAGGCTTTTGTTATTTCTCACCAATGTCCTACTAAGCATGCTGATATCTTTTGACTTTGCTGGATTCTTTCAACACGTGAGCTGAGTGTTCTGCCCACACTGATGTGCGCTGCCTGGAAATGCTTGGGTTTTTCTTCCTGCCACTCAACAGATGCCTTCCATGAGCAATGGGAGTGACATATCAGGATGTGAGAAGTAGCAAAACCAACACACAGCCCATACCAATAGCTGGGATGTTTTGCATTCAAGAGGCTCTTGTCACAAAATAATCACTGCTTCTAGCGATGCCTCTGGAAACGGTGCAGCTTGGGTCCACAATAAAAGCCAGCCCAGCTCCTTGCTCTCTCATCCACTTCTCCTGCCTCCATCTTCTTGGGAACCAGGTGAGTGTGAAGCCGCGTCTTGTTCTGTTCTCTTCATTCTCCAAACAGAGCTCTGAGCTCAGCAGAACTCTCAGCTGCTATTGGCTCTGTTCCATTGCCTGTTTCTGCTTGTCATGATGGAGAAGTGGGGAGAATGTCATAGCCTGCTGTAATTGGATGTCTTGTGGACTAGGGTCTGGGCAGTACTTGGATAGGTCCCTGTGGCTTTCATTGGGCTCTGTCAGGATGAGACCAAGAATCCCTTGGACATCCCTGAACTGTCTTCAGCTCCAAGCTCTGCCTGAGTATTGATTCCTTATAGTGTGATGCTAGGCTGCTCCTCACGTATCCCCATGTTCTGCTTCCTCCCTGCTCTCCCCTAACAGGTGCACCTCCATCCCTGAGACATGTCCTGCTGTGACCAGTGCCAGCCATGCCGGCCCTGCGGCCCGACCCCTCTGGCCAGCAGCTGCAATGAGCCCTGTGTCAGGCAGTGCCAGCCCTCCACCATCGTCATCCAGCCCTCTCCCGTGGTGGTGACCCTGCCCGGACCCATCCTCAGCTCCTTCCCGCAGAACACCGCCGTGGGCTCCTCCACCTCCGCTGCTGTTGGCAGCATCCTCAGTTCTGAGGGCGTGCCCATCACCTCGGGGGGCTTTGACCTCTCCTGCATTTCCAACCGCTCCTGTGGCAGAAGGTGCCCCCCCTGCTAAAGGTGCTGGATGCTGACCCAGACAAGGACCCCCAGGAATGCTGAACGTGGCATTGGACAGAAAACGAAATGTGCCTGTTTTTCCTTGCAAGACAGACATGCTGTGGCCATTATGCATCTCTGTTAACATGAGGAATGTCTACCGATAGTCTCTTTCACTCTCTCTTTCTATCTGATATCATTCTTGTCTTTTCACTTTAGAGATCACTGTTAGTACCCCCAAAATGCTCCCTGAGTGATCTGCTCATCGCCCAAAAACTCTGGCCTGGGAGAGAGAACTCTGTGGCCATGCTGCTGTAGAATAGGAGAACAGATTCTTGTCTGCTCCAGTTGCTCAACACACACAGAGCTCTTCTTTGTGTGATATTTCTCTCCTCAGACTCATTAAACGCTTCTGCATCCCTTAGTGTTCTCTTCGGTGCTGGTGGTTTTTTTTACCCCGTAAGTGTAGAGATGGACAAAAGGGAAGGGGATGTCTTTGGTGAGAACAAGCTAGGGAGACTGCCTCACTGCTTGGGTTAATGGAGGTCTATGCACAGGAGGGGAAGACATTCCTCAGCGTTCCTCCACCGCCAATGACCATCAGTCTCCGCCTAGCCGTGTTTCTCCTTACACAGGTCTCCTTGAACCTTGGGCATGTCAAGTGAATGGAGATCTCCAGAAATGACATCCTCAGGAGAGGATCTCTGTGCATTGGGGAGGCCCAGCAAAGACAGCAGTCCCACAAACTCTGGGGAAATCTATTCAACTGGCTTTGTGAGGAGCAGAATTTGGGAAGGAGACTCAGAAAAAGGTGTCCTCAACGGCCATCAAGAAGTGGGAAGGCATAGTTTCTTTTGGGTTGGCCCTCTGTCTCTATTCCATTTTCCCATCCCTTCCTCCCACCCATCACTGAGGGTACAGCTTCCCTGCGTGCTCCTAGCAGCCCAGCAGAGCTACTGGCCCTGCCATACTTTTTCCAAGCAGCCTGTGTTTGAGAGCTTCCACAGGGAATTATTACTACCAGATACAGAAGGCCACACATTGGAACCCCCAGTCTCTCTGAGCCCACCACAGCCCAGTGTAACCATAAGGAATAGTTCTGTCCTGGTCCCTAGCCAGGGATCTCTACACAATAGCACGGTCCTCCTTTTACTGTGTTGAAGGTGTACGTTTCTACGGCCCAACCTCCTGCACTCTTCCTGCCCGCCAAGATCCTTGAAGGTCCAGTGCATTCAAGGGATGGAGCTTCCTGGTAAGCTATGTTTGGATCTGGCCTTGGCCTCTGATAGAAAGGGATCCATGCTGAGATGGGCAGGACAGGTGAAGAATGCCTTCTGGTGAGTGAAAGTAGAGGGAATAGAGAGAACTCTGGAGGTGATGCAGATGTAGGAAACTATCATGAAAAGCACAGTGTAAGGACGATGATGATGGCAGGAACAATAAAGCCCAGAATAAAGCCTGACGGGATCCCCGCAGGCCAGTCCCAGAAGAGGCCCCTCATCCCAGTGATATTCCTGGTACCCAGCCTGTAGCCAGGCAACAAGGACCATGTTGAGACCCACAGGTACTGATTGCTCCCTGCTGTGACAAAGGTGAGGCCAGGGTCAGGAGAGACATGGAGCAGATAATGACAAACAGGAGCATGTGACAGCTGGGATGCTCTGTTCAGCCCAGGAGAGTGCACTGAATCAGAAAAGTCCTGTTCTCCTTTGCCATGGCCCTGTGCTTTCAGAAGGAGGTGATGTCAGAGTGAGATTTTCCAGCTCAATAAGAGCAGCAGCAGACTTCACACAGGATGCCATTTCCTGGCTTACGTGGTGCTCTCATGGCCTCTGCTGATCACTGCTGGAAGCAATCTCTCTCCATCTCCTCTCTCTCACTTCTTCCACAGACACAGGTATACAAAGATTTGTTCATCCTTCTCCAGGCATCCATTCATCCATTCCTTACCTCAAGAGAAATACAAATGATAGTCTCAAGTATAGAATTTTTCTTGTTCCTGACTTTTTCTCTTCTGACTCATACATGGCTCAGAAATCCTTGGTCCTCTCAATCCTAATACTCAGAAGAAGCTTCTGTGAGGGAATGGGTGTAACAGAGTCCAGAAAATGAAAAGGCAGCGTAAGTGGAAACAGCCACACAGCCCGTATCATTAGCTGGGATGTTTTCCATTCATTACATTGGCTACAGTCAATGGTCACTCCTGAGGATAGTCACCCCAGGCCAAGGGCAGTGCATGGGCAACATATTAACAAAAAAGTGTCCTCTCTGGATGAAGCCAAGAAACTTTCTTTCCGCTCTGAGACACGCCTTGCTACAAACCATGTCTGCCATACCCACCTGCCATTGTACTATGGTACAACCTCACCAGCCAACAGCTGCAAGTAACACTGTGTAAGGCACGGTAAAAACCATACAGTTACCATTGAACCCCTTCCCATGACAGTGGCCCTGCTTGGCCTCATCCTCAGCTCTGTGTTCCACCAGGTAACCACTGTGGAGTGTGGTAACACCAGGAACACCACTATGGGATCCTCCACCTCTGCAGCGATTGATTTTATCCTCAGCTGTGATGGAGTCTCCATCACTTCTGGGTGCTTTGATCGCTCCTGAATTTCCAGACACTACTATGACAGAAAGTGCCCCCCATGCTCAATGCTATGTTCGTCATCTTCTACTCTTTCCTCTCTTTCTCTTGTATTCCCTTCTTTTGAGTGGATAAGTCTTCATAGCCACCCTGGGTGATATGGGACTGACAGGTGGATGTTCCTTCCAATTGCTACAGTTAAGTGACTCTGTGATTCTACCAGCCAACTAAAATGACTCATTGCTGTGCTCCTGGGAGTTTCTCCAGTTTCAGCGTTCCTGGAGTTCTGCTGGCTGCTCTCTCTTTGTAGGGCAGTCAAATAAGTTTTCTGTGGAATCTCCTCAACAGATGATGGGCACAAATTTCTGTCAGCTCCTGATTCCTGTTTACACTGACAGAGTTCTCTCAAAGTGAGATCATTTCTCTCTTCAGAGTCCCTGCAGTTTGTTTGCATCACAAACTTTGCCTCCACATGATCCTTTTTGTGGTAGACTCATGTAGCCAAGAAAGAAGGGCAATCTTTATTGTCAGAGGATAAGCTGAAGACATGAAGGGAGACTTTCATCCTCTGGAGAAATGGAGAGATGTGGATTTGATAAATGGTGAACTCCATGAAGAAGCAGTGGGTTGGATGGTTGTAGTCAAGAGGAAATGTCTACCCTGGCTTCTCTGACAATGTGTCCTGTGTCTAACATTTCTCTTTACTTACTTTTAACATCGATTCTTTTAATAATCCCATTTCCTCAAAGATTTCTTTTAGTAAGACCTACAAAGAGTCTGGTCTGACCTACTTTTGATTTTTTGCACCCCTCTTTGCTGCAGCAACAAAGAAATGGTCCTGTGATACCCAGGTAGATTTATCTTCTGATCATAAAAATGGAAATGGGACAGTCAAGTCTTCTGGGAACTGCAGTTCATTCTTCTCTTCTGAGACAGGTAAAGGAACTATCAACAATCCATGGAACTACACAATTAACTCTTTAGCTCCCAGTGCACCACATGATTTTATAATATGGAACACAGATAACAGAAATTGTAAAACCATGACTGCCCCACTGCACTGAATCAGGCTGGCTTCACTTGCCTCCTCCAGACCTGATCAATTCTAGAGCTGAGGCACTGGCCTCACCACTGCAATTGTGCCCTATGAATCTTTGAGCCTTTAATCACAGCACTTAAAGCATCCTTCATTAGAGAATGGACACGTCATAAATCTGGAAATGAAAAGGTAGCATTGCAAGAAATCAAAAACCAGCCCACATAATGAGAAGGGACAGCTTGCATTGAAGATTACCTAGTCAGAAAATTAGTGTCCATGTCAACTGCGCCTCTGGACCTGCAGTGATGAAGGACCAATATAAAAGGCAGCCCAGTTCCCATCTGTGCCATCCACTTCTCTTGCCTTCTCTTCGTTGGAAACCAGGTAAATGTGAAACCCTCTCTTCTCCTCTTGGTTCAATAGAAATACTATCAGACAGTGGCTGACCGTGCCATAGAGGTCATAATGTCTGCTCAGGGAGTGCTTGTGACACTGCTGACATGGCTGTAGATTTGTGCACTCAAAGAGAGTCTCTCTGGGTCAGACAACTAATCATAGGGCCCTGGCATGCTGAAGGGATGTGACCTCCTTTCTCAGCCTTCTCCTCCAGCCTTAGCAGTTCCCGTGTCTCCTTTGGGAGAGGCTGCCCTGGCTGTCCCTCACATACCCTCATGCTCTAATTCCTTCCATCCCTCTCTCCTAGGTGCACCTCCAGTCCCAAGTCATGTCCTGCTACACCCAGTGTGTGCCATGCCGGCCCTGCGGCCCGACCCCTCTGGCCAGCAGCTGCAATGAGCCCTGTGTCAGGCAGTGCCAGAACTCCACCATCGTCATTGAGCCCTCTCCCGTGGTGGTGACCCTGCCCGGACCCATCCTCAGCTCCTTCCCACAGAACACCGTTGTGGGCTCCTCCACCTCTGCTGCTGTTGGCCGCATCCTCAGCTCTGAGGGCGTGCCCATCACCTCGGGGGGCTTTGACTTGTCCGGCTTGGGCAGCCGCTCCTGTGGCAGAAGGTGCCCGCCCTGCTGAAGCCGCTGGTCCTGGAGAAATTCTTCCTGAAACCATGAACATGATGCAGGATCACCTGACCATGCTCAGCTACTCAAGGAAATGCTGAGAGCGAGACGCAAGCCTGGGCTTTCTGAAAACATGGCTCATGGCTCTTTTTCTTTTCCTCAACCTCTATTTCCTTCCTTCCTATCACCCCACCCCCCCCAAACCGCCACCCCTGTTTTGTTTTCCTTCTCCTCCAATGGGCAATGAGGCTTCTCAGAACTAGTGTGTTCCCTGCTAAAGGAAGACATGCATAAGCTCAAACAAGGGACTGGATGCATCCTGTACTCTATAGCCTCTGTTCAGTGTGACCTCATTTTCTTCTGTAAACATTCATTAAAGATTTCTGAATCTCATTTCAGCTTTTGATTTTTTCTTTCCACTGTGTATGGCCTCCAGTGTGGTCAAGGGAGAATGGTTCTGCTCTTGGTTGGTGTAAGATGGGTGTTTAAGGAGACCATTCTCCATTCCCAGAAGAATGGGAGGCTGTGACACACTGCAGAGGCTACTCTCTTGGACGCTGCCCCTTGCAGCTGAACAAGATATCCCTGGCTATGGCAGACCTGTGCCTGAACGCGGTTGTATTTACATCTTCACACTCACAAAGGCACATGCAAACAATGCTTGCACAGAAATAGAAGCTCATGTATGCTTTAGGTACATGTGAGCCCCCACCATGCATACTCAAGCATAGGCACAGCCGAAGAGGCAGGGGCTGAGGTCGTGAGGAGCTGAGTCAGGAGACACTGGGGACCTTTGTGGCAGGGCAAGGCTGCCACAAGTCTCCTGATGAGCTGCCAGCACAATCTGCATATGTGCAGGGCAACCCAGTGAGAGGAGTCCTAGGGGATCAAGCAATTTCTCCATAGGGTGGCAGAATGAGGAAGAGAAATGAAACCCAGCAGTCCAGCCCACTTTATGATTTCTGTTGTAGGCATTCCACATCATAATTTCATGCAGTGCACTGGGACTTAAAGAGTTACTGATGCAGTTCTGTGGATTGCTGATACTACCTGAATACCTGAGGTGAGAAGAACTACATATCCCAGAAGACTTCACCATTGTGTTATCCATTCAGAGGGAAAGAGAAAACTGATCGGGAGTCATGGGATGTTGTCTTTCTGGTCATCTCTGTGGTGTGTCTCTGTGCTCATCCAGCATTTATTGGGGTGGCTAAAGTCACTGCTGTCTGGAAGCAGAAATGCATGGAAGAGTTGCAAGGGATTGTGCACTGATATGCAGACAAACTTTTGGAGTCCTTCTGCAGCACTGGAGTTGCCATTCCTTGCCAAGGAAATCAAACAGCTGAGACTTCAGCAAACTGGAGAATCCACTACCAAAGGGAGGTGTATCCTTTAAGTCTCACACAACTTTTCTCCTTTCTCCAGTCACAAAGCCTGAGTTCAGCCTCTTCTGATGAGCCCCTTCGATGGATCTAATACATTCTCCCCAGTGTCCAGAGGGCTGTGCCTCTACTGAAGCTCCATGTCTGTGACTGAAGCAAGAGTGTTTTTCTTGTTCGAGGATATCACCATCTTCCAGCCTCAACCATCCTGACTGCCTCTCTCAATGGCCTGTTTGTCATGGCCACCACATGCTGTTCCTTTCTTGCTTTGTACTGTTGAGGCTCTAGTCTTAGACTGGGGATACTCAGCTAAGCACCTGAGAAGCACAGACATCCTGAAGAGATCAGGGTGTGCTGGCTGACATCAGGCTCAAGAAGAGCCAACTTTGTGCCCTGGCAGCAAAGAGATCCATCGAACTGAATTTTAGAATGCATTACACACTCCTTAGACATCTGGTCAAAAAAGGATTTTTCTCCTACTGCAGTTAGCCTTGGTGTGTCTTCACCTGGAATAGAACTGGCTGTTCTGGGCTCCACAAAGTAAGAAGGATGTCCAAGGTGATTTAAAGCATCCAGAGGAGGGCAGCAGAGCTGATAGTGGGTCTGGAATGCATTTCCTGTGAGGAGAGCCTGAGGACATGCGGGTTGTCCAGTTTGGAGAACACAAAGCTAAGAGGCAGCCTCACTGCTCTCTACAACTTCCTAGGAAGGAACGCAGAGACGGAGGTGCCGGTCTCTTCACCCTGGTAACTGATGACCGGACATTGCGGGAATGGCACAAAACTGCACCAGGAGATGTTCAGACCAGATAATGGTGACACTGTAAATCAGTCGGTCATGAAACACTCTAAGACTCAAACTGGAGTGTTAGAAAGCAGGCATTCTTTATTTGTGGTGCTGGATGCATGGCGGATGAGCTCCACCTATCATGCACGAAAAGATCCTCAGCTTATATTCATTACTAATGCTACACATGCAAATGTTTTCCCGTGGAGAACATAGATATTCCGTACTTCCCCACAGAATTATTAACATTGGGTTCTGCTTTGTCACACATGTTCAGTGTGTGGTGGTGGTCACACAACTCTCTGAATGAAGTCAGTACTCTTCCACAAGTGTTCACAACATGAACCCCATAACCAACAATGCTCAGTTGGCTCATGGCTTCACTCACACAATATTTGCTTAAAAAAAAAAAGAGCTGATTCAAAGCAGAACTTCCCTCACCTACTTGATACAAGCAGTTCAGTGTATCACCATTATCTAGTTGCTACAAGGGCACAGATTCTTCCTGTTATCTGAACAGACTCCAGAGTCTCCATCAAGGAACATTGGCAAGTTGAACAATGTTGCTAGAACTTGTATCATGAGGAAAAAATAGATATATGTGAAAGTGGTCAAACACTGGATCAGGATTCATGGAGAGGTGGATGATGCCCCATGCCTGTCAGGGTTGAGAGACATTGTGATAATGCTTTTATGAACATGCTTTTCCTTGTAGTTAGTGCTACTGGGGTCAGACAATTGAACCTGATGATATTTGCAGGTGCCTTCCAGTTCCTCTCCTCTCCATTAGCTCTGTTAGCAGGAAGACAGAGATTACCAGAATCTCTTGGTATCCTGAAGTGCCCTTGATGTGACCAGGACATGTGTTATTATGTGAACACACAAGTCACACAAACACTCACCAGCTCATGCACACGTGTGAAATAATGCAAACCTCTATACCCGCAGGCACTTGCATAAATCCAGCACACAGGCTCTTGTTATTTCACACTGATGGCCTACTAAACATGCTGTTATCATGCTTTTACTGGATTCTTTCAGCATGGGACCCGAGTGTTCTGCCCACACTAACATGTGCTGCCTGGAAATGCTTGGGCTTTTCTTCCTGCTACTCAAAAGATGCCTTCCATGAACAATAGGAATGACATCAGGATCTGAAAAAACAGCAGCACAGGAAACCAACACACAGCCCATACCATTAGCTGGGATGTCTTGCATTCAAGAGGTTCTTGTCATAAAATATTCACTGCTTCTAGGGATGCCTCTGGAAATGGGGCAGCTTGGATCCACTATAAAAGCCTGTCCAGCTCCTTGCTCTCTCATCCACTTCTCTCGCCTCCATCTTCTTGGGAATCAGGTGAGTGTGAAGCCGCGTCTTGTTCTGTTCTCTTCATTCTCCAAACAGAGCTCTGAGCTCAGCAGAACTCTCAGCTGCTATTAGTTCTGTTCCATGCCTGTTTCTGCTTGTCATGATGGAGAAGTGGGGAGAATGTCATAGCCTGCTGTAATTGGATGTCTTGTGGACTAGGGTCTGGGCAGTACTTGGATAGGTCCCTGTGGCTTTCATTGGGCTCTGTCAGGATGAGACCAAGAATCCCTTGGACATCCCTGAACTGTCTTCAGCTCCAAGCTCTGCCTGAGTATTGATTCCTTATAGTGTGATGCTAGGCTGCTCCTCACGTATCCCCATGTTCTGCTTCCTCCCTGCTCTCCCCTAACAGGTGCACCTCCATCCCTGAGACATGTCCTGCTGTGACCAGTGCCAGCCATGCCGGCCCTGCGGCCCGACCCCTCTGGCCAGCAGCTGCAATGAGCCCTGTGTCAGGCAGTGCCAGAACTCCACCATCGTCATCCAGCCCTCTCCCGTGGTGGTGACCCTGCCCGGACCCATCCTCAGCTCCTTCCCGCAGAACACCGCCGTGGGCTCCTCCACCTCTGCTGCTGTTGGCAGCATCCTCAGCTGTCAGGGAGTGCCCATCACCTCGGGGGGCTTTGACCTCTCCTGCATTTCCAACCGCAGCTGTGGCAGAAGGTGCCCCCCCTGTTAAAGGTGCTGGATGCTGACCCAGACAAGGACCCCCAGGAATGCTGAACATGACTCTGGACTGAAAAACAAATGTTGTGCTATTGTTGCCCTGCAAGACAGACACGTACAGGCCAGCCTTGAGCCTCTGACAATGTGGAGGAAGTCTACTGATACTCTCTTATACTCACTCTTCCTATTTAATATCTTTATTATCTTTTCCTTCTAGAGATCTCTGTTAGTACCCCCAGAAATGAACCCTGACTGACCTGCTCATCTCCCAAAAACTCCAGGCTGGGAAAAAGGACTCTGTGGCAATGCTGCCATAGGAAAGGGGAACTGATTCCTGTCTGCTCCTGCTGCTCACTGCGCACAGGGCATCTGCTTGGGGTGGCATAATTTCTCTCATCAGACTCATTAAACACTTTCTGCATCCCTTAGTGTTTCCTTCTTTGTTGGTGTATATTTTCTCCCCCTACCTGTGTAGAAATGGCCAAAGGAGAAAGCAATGCCTTTGGTGAGAACAAGCTCCTCTGGTTACTGGAGGTCAATGCACACTGCAGACATACACTTTTCAAGCACTCTCTGTTGAAGGAGAGGAAGAGATTCCAGGATGTTCCTTGTAGCCTGGAAAAGAGGAGGCTCAAGGGAGACCTTAATGCTCTCTATAACTACCTGAAGGGAGGATGTAGTGAGCTGGGGGTCGGCCTCTTCTCTTGTGTAACCAGCAATAGGAGTAGAGGGAATGGCTTCAAGATGCACCAGGGGAAATTCAGGCTGGACATTAGGAAATACTACTTCTCTGAAAGAGTGGTCAGGCACTGGAATGGGCTGCCCAGGGAGGTGGTGGAGTCACTGACTCTGGAGATGTTCAAGGAAAGTTTGGATTTTGTGTTGAGGGACATGGTTTAGTGAGAACTGTTGGTGATTGGTGGATGGTTTTACTGGATGATCTTGTAGGCCTTTTCCAACCTTGGTGGTTCTGTGATTCCTCCACCACCAATGACCATCAGTCCCTGCCTTGATGCGTTTCTCCTTAACAGATGACCCTTGAGAACATCACATGAATGGGTTTGCTCATGAATGTCATTCTCAGGACATGATTTCTGTGCCTGGGGAAGGCCCAGGGAAGCCAGAACTCCCATCAAACTCCCATCAAACTCTTTGGGAAGAGAGTTCCTCTTGCTTTGGGTGGAGCTGTGCTGCTGAAGAAGACTCAGAGAATGATGTTTCCCAAGGCCATTAGCAACTGGGAAGGCAAATTTGTCTCGTGTTTGATGGCATTCTGTCTCCTCCATTTTCCTATGTATTCAACCTTCAGATCCAGGGGGCAAAACTCTGTGGTGCCTGTGGATGGACTGTGGGTAAAGCATCCCTCTACAGTTGTAACACCTTCTGCAGAGCTCCTGTCTGGCCCACATTTTTCCAAGTTACCTATGGCTGAATGGATGCACAAGTCAGTACTGCTACCAGCTACAAGCCTACCCTTCTCCAGGACAGACCCTCTGTGAGAGCAGAAATCACCACCATCACTGAGACATGTCAGTGATTTAGGACTGGATTCTGCATTCAGCAGCATCCGTGTACATTCCTTCAATCACATGGGGAATGCATCAGCCCAAATACAGAACAGAGAGATGTCTTTTCCCAGGTAACAGGATCCTCAAACATGGGATCAGGCAAATCCTGTACTGTGGAGGCCCTTCTCAGAGTGAGCTTCTTTTCCTCTTTTAACACTAGGTAAAGATGGTGACCTTTCTCTATTCCCTGAAGAAAGAAAGGTTAACATGCACTACAGAGGCTCTGTCACTGGTCACTAAACCTTGCAGCAGAAGGAGATATGCCTGGCTATTGCAGTGGAAGTGACAATCAGACTTTAACTTGCAGTGTACCTTCCCACATCTACAGCCACACATCCTGCAAATGGAGATCATAACCACTGATGTCCCCACATGAAAAACTAGGAGTGTGTGAGAGGCCACAGGCAAAAGCCATCCAGCAGGCTTATGGGAATGGAAATCCCTTATTCATATATGTGCTTCAGTGGGGAAGGAGAAGAAGATAGAAGATGGAACAGAACTGCATGAATGTCCCCCTGGTGTCAAACACACCTCATGCAGTCACTCCTGCAGCTCCCACAAATACGCGGCGTGATGACCTGCCCATCTCAGGCTCAGCTCTGTCTGATTGACATTGGCGGCAGTGAATCACGGATGCTATGGGTGCAGCGCTCGTTTCTGTCGAGAACTCAGGGCGGCGCACCCCGGTGAGGATGGAGTTTGGCGGCCATGCAAGCAGCGCCCCCTGCGGGCCCGGACGGCACTGCGCCCCCGCCCCGCCCCAAGCGGTTCGTGCCCGGACGCAGCCCCGGCTTCGCTTCCCGTGCGCCCACGGCGCAGTAATACAGCGCCGCGTCCCCGAGCCGGGGCCGGGCGAGACGCAGGACGCTGGAGCGGCGGTCTGCCGACACCCACAGCTGCCCCTCCGGGTCCGGCACCTCCTTGGAGCCTTTAAAAGCGCTGACGAGGAACGCGGGGCCTCGGCCCGGGAGCTGACGGTACCAGTAGATGTACCCGTCGGGCTGTATGTTGGGGTGTGAGCAGGTGATGTTGATGCCGGTGCCCTCGCTGGTCTCTGCCGCCGGCTCCTGTTGCACCTGGGCTCTGCTCATAGTCACTGCCGAGAAGAAAACAAGAAGGAAACGCAGAAAATCCATTTTCTCCAATAGAAATTTTATAAAGGAGCAAAGAGGTGCACGAGGTCGGAAAGAAGCCAAAAAAACAGAGGCATTCGCGGTCCCGGTCCCTGCAGCCCCCACAGTTCCGTCCCGCTGGCGGCAGCCCCGCCAGCCCCGCGGCCCGGCACTGCCGCATCCCGCCGCTCCGCCGCCCGCGCCGCGCTGCCCCCGCCAGCCCCGGCTCTGCTCCGCCCGCGCCGCCTCCTCCCCGCCGCCGCCGCCAGCTCCGCCCCGGGGCAGAGCCCAGCTTCGGCGTCACTCGGGCTTGCTGCGGGCTGCCAGTGCTGGGCGCCTTTGCGCGGGTAACGGGGTTTGGGTTCTGCGTGTCCTGCAGTGCAGCCAGGGCTCTGCGGTGTAGGCGGAGAGCTAAGGAACAGCTGCAAAAGCCCCTGCAGTATAGAAGAAAGCAGCTGCTCGCCTGCAGTGTCCCCAGCGAGAGTGTCAGGCGGTAACACAGACGGGACTGGAACGGTCGGGGAGCGCAACGCGGCCGAATCCTTCTCCACCGCTGTGCACGGCAATGCCGCAGATCCAAAGCCCGGCAGCGGCAACGGGTCGTGTGCTGCTGCACGGAACGCGGCACCCCGAGAGCTCCCCGAGCCCCGGGTTCCGCAGCTGCTGCTGCCCGTGGTGCTGCTGTCGCCGCTCGAGGAGCCCGAGAAAGGCCGGCAGCGGCGCCGAGCGGGCCGCTGGGAATGTGCAGCATCGGGCTTCGAATGTGTGGGAGAAGCCAAGAGGGAGGCTGGAGGCACAGAGTCCCTGACCAGTGTTCAGCCGGATCTAAAGCTGAACACGGATCTCAGGGACATTTACACCGTAAAATCTCATTTCCTGAGGGTTCAAACCGACACCAGCTGCACGTGCTAAACCCCATGTCTCTCTCTCTCTCAGCAGTACAGCCTGGTGGTTATGGGGATAAAACCTGCCCCTGCCACATTTGTTGTAGCTCAAGAACCACCCCTGTTCCATTAGACAATCATGGACCCCTTTTCTTGTAGCAGTACAGAGTACACAGCAGGGACATTTTCAGCTCCAGTCTGACTCCTGAATTTGGCACCAAAACCACTCATGCCACTCTCCCCAGTAACTGCTAATTTCTCCATCCAGTGTGCATAGGACAGAGTGATGGTGCAGAGTTAAGAAAAGACTCATTAAGAGGACAGGACAGTCTGTGGGGATCAATCGCATGGCTCAACCAGCTCTGAGTGGCCCCTGCTGCACACCACTCTATTACTCCCATACATTCATCTCTTTCTCTGTATTTTCTAACAAGTGATTCTATAGTCTGTCTCACACCAATTCCCTGTTTATGTCCAGATTCACAGCTGCATCTCTTGCAAAGGCCAGGTTCATCATCCTGGAAGCGGCCCGATGGTTTCTCGATACCTCATCAGCTGATGTGAATGTGAGATTTATTTCTTCCCATTATTTCCATGTACTCCTTTGGTGTCTGTATCCGTATTGTTCTTGATTGGCTCCCTTTTTCTCTCATCCTGTTTCACGAGGTCCTGATAGCTCTTCCCAGTCAGGGGCCCTACACACACATGCTTATAGTGCACCTTGTTCAGTCATCGAGAGCATTAATGGAAAATTAAAACCACTGGTGCAGCACTGATCCCTGAGAGACCCCTTTATAGATTCCTGTCCCCAGCTGCACTCTGAATCGCAGTCACCACTGTTAGAGCTCAGCATACCATCTAATTTTCCACCTACATAATTAACCCATGCCATAACTCACTCTTTTGGTTGTGAGGTGGATATACAGCAGGCAATTGAAATGATCATGACAAAATCTAATCACATAGCAATCACTACCCTCAATTTTTTCAATGTCTACATAATCTTGTACAGGATGCAATGAGGTTGCTCAGGCATGATTTGCCCTCTGTTGCTTAATTCAGTGCTGTGTTTTGTGCTCTTAGCAATGGCTACTGAAGACATTTCCTCAGGAATACTGTAGGAAGGAGTGAAGGGCATACAGTTTCTTCCACTTTATGAAGATGGCTGTGATCCCTGTATTATTGCTTTCTTCTTTTGTTTTCCTAGCTGGGGCAGCCATTCTGCAACTGCTGTGACTTTGAGAGATGACAGAGAGCAGCCTCACAATGGCATCACCCAGCAAAATGCCTTTGGATACATCTTCAACTCGTGGACACAGGTATGTTCAACTGGAACAAGATTTCCATAAGGATTTCTCCCTTATAGAGAATAATGTTCCACTCTCCAAAACTCTGAGAAGAGATTCAGGGAACTGGGAGGCCTGGGGATGAGTCTTATTCATGGGAACTGAGGAAAAGGAAGCATTCAGTATTTCAGTGTTTTCCATTTTGCTTCTCACCATTTCCACTGCCTCACAGACCAATGAGTATACATTCTCCTCAACCAGAGGAGTTTGCATCCCTGTCAGACACAGTAGAGGTAAGTGCTCACAAGAGGAAACAACGTTCAGATGCATGGAATATGATGCAGTCATCTGAGAAACCCATTCAGGAGAAATTCCAGAGAAATTTCAGTTTGAGACAGTGGCCTAACAGCGTTCCTAGTGATGTGTGGTACACAGAGAGACTGTGAAGAGAGGGAATTGTAGTGGGAGCCTAGCCAAAAACTTTGAAGCCGTTGACCTTAGCTAGTCAGTACTGTTGGGTCTTGTATTTAGGAATTGAGGAGTCCTTCCATTATCTCTGAGGAACTGCAGTAATGGAATCAGCCAGAGCGAAACATGCCCAACTGAGCTCCATGTGCCAGAGGGCATAATGTCAGAAACAGATTTCCATCGTATGAGGAGAGGATAGAGCTGGCTATGGGAAGGGTCTGCACAGTTTGACTTGCGCAAATCCCCTGAAGAAAGATGGATTTCTCAGAACTAGAAGGGAGTTGGGATGTTTTTGCTGACTCTAGACCTCATCCCCTTTTGAGGGAAAGATTTCCAAAGCATAGCAAGTGTATTTCTCCCTGTGGGGAGATGTAAACTGATACTGGTATTCCCCTGCATTCCTCAGGCTATTTACACCTGCAGTCAGATCTCCTGCACTTCAGCCAAGCCTCAACAGTGCAGAAGGGCTGCTGCTGGGAGGTCTCTGGTGAGGTTACATTTGGGCGACGATTGGCAGGGCTGGAGTTGGATGTTGCTGCATGTGAGGGTGTCTCAACCATAGCACTCTTCAGCATAATGTTTTGCTTGGTCCAATTGTTCCCAAGAGGAGAGAATCCACAGGTTCCCTGTGCCTTGCCTTTCCTGCTGTTTTCCACCTAGAAACCTTCAGTCACACCTTCAGCCAGACCGATCCTGGTCCGTTTTTTATTGAAAAGATCACAGTATCCACAGAACATCTCATCATCTGTGAAATGCAGGAAATCAGGGAATCATAGCATATGCTGTGGTGGAAGAGACAAACAGACAGAAGTCAGTGTGTCCATCACCTTTCTCCACACAGACTGAAGAAAAACTAAACAACAATGCTCTTGTGTTCTGTCTCAATTCCAAAACATTGTTTTGTATTTATTCTGAGAAATCTCCTAATTCTCTGCAAAGTGCAGAATGCCCTCTGGTGAGTGAAAGGAGAGGGGTCAGGGAGAACTGTGAAGATGATGCAAATGTCAGAAGCAAGCATGAAAGCAGAGCACTTTGGACAATAAGGAAGGAACCATGAAATTCCTCTCCCAGAGGCCAGGATCCCAGCACCACAGGAGAAGTGCACAGTGATAATACTGCTGTAATTCAGTATATTGTGTATGTCAATCATAGGGCAACACTGAGAAAACTAGACATTCAGTGATCCTCAGATGACTGCCTTTCACCTGCAAATACAAGTGCTTTTCCTGATGACACAGAAATTCTTCAGTTTTGGGAACAATGCTTTACCAGATCTCAAGAAGATGAACTTGCTAAGGAGGACATACGCTGGGGTCCTCAGGGTGCCTTTTGCTTCCCACGGTGACAAAGGTGAGGCCATTCCCATCAAGAATAGGAGACACATGGAAAAGATAATGAAAACAGGACCATGTGTCAACTGATGTGGTCTGTTTAAGCCCATAAGAATCAATTTGGTCACCAATGTCTGGCTCTCCTTTGCCATGGCTCTCAGTGTCACTTCTGTTTTGTCAAAGCCATTGGCCTCATATGCAGTGTCACTACATCCCTCCTACTTGTCTCTCTAGGTATTCCCTTCTCTCCCACTTGCGGCATCTTCTGACAGGCAGCACTCTGAAAACAAAAGCTACTTCATCCCAAAGGAGTCAGCAGATTCCCATAGAAACTTCTTTCCACCTGGGTCAGGAGATGGGATGGCCTCATGGAAGCAGATGGCTGTTGAGAGATGCTGGGAAGCACCAGGGAAAGACTAGATCTAGGCTGCAGGCTCTAATCAGCTACACACAAACACTAAATTCTTCCCTCCACCTTTTCAGACTTTTAAGTACCAGGCTACACCAGCACCTGACACCAGGTACACAGAACAGAACAGAAGTACCATGAAGTACACAGAAGGAACACTGTGGGCCTTGGGAACTGCTGGACCTGTGCACAGGGTCAGGATAATTCTGTGCACATGTGCAGAAGCACTTACCATGTGTGCATATATATAAACACACCTGTGCCTGCACACAGGTATTGTTACATCAATCACTCCCAAAAGTTTATTCAAGCAATGCAGGCACAGAAACAGAAGCTTACAAACACTTCAGGTCCATGTGCACTCGTCACCCATGCTCATGCACACACATGGCTGGAGAGGGAGGGACTGAGGGCATGGAGATCTGACTGAGGAGACACTGGCAGACTTGCTGCAGTGCTCTGAACTGGACAAGATTCCAGATGAACTGACAGCACAGTTTGCAGATGTGCAGGGACAGCCCAGTGAACGGGACCCCAAGGAGGTCATGCAATTTCAACACAAGGCAGTGGGATGAGGAAGAGAATTGAAACCCAGCAGTCCAGCCCACCTTGGCATCTGAACACATCCAGACCACTGGAGTGAATTGGGATGGTGAGAAAGAGGAAGACATGGCAGATCTGTATGCAGGCTAGCCCCAGGCCAGCATCACTTGCCTGAGATGGATCCATCTCAGTATCTGAGCTGCGTCCTCTGCCATCACTCACTCATTCCTGGCCCAGAAGTCCTGGAGCATCTCAACCCCAGCACTCAAGAAGAAGCCTCCATGGGTAAATGAGTGTGGTATGGGACAGAAAATGAACAAACAGCATTAAGGGAAGCAGCCACACAGTTCATGCCATTGGCTGTTTTCCATTCATCAGTAGCTCCACAGAAAATTGTCACCTCCATGAAGGCTATGCGTCGGCCTGGGCAGGGCAGGGCAGGGTCTCCATTAAAGGCATCCTGAGTCCTTGATCCTCTAATCAACATCTCTCACCTCTTTCTTCCTGGTATCCACGTGAGTCTGAAGCCCTACTCCCATGCCCTTTTCTGATCATGCCTGTGTGGGGCTTGGCTGAGATGAATTTTCCACTGAGAGAGAAACAGCAGCCTTGTTCTATCTGGCCAGTGTTTTCATATCACACCTGCATAAAGTGAAGACAACATTTTGACCCTTCATGCAGTTTTATAGAACTGTGAATTTTTTCCATAGGTGTAAAGGCTGTTTGTTTCCATAGGTGTATTGGGACTGTTTATCCAAGAGAAGACTAAGAGGAGACCTTAGCAATGGTTGTAAATATCTGAAGGGTAGATATAAAGAGAGTGGGGCTAGGCTCTTTTTAGTGACAAAACAGGTGGGAACAGGAAGCTCCATCTGAACATGTGTGTGAAAGCAGAGCACTGGAACAGGCTGCCCAGAGAGGTTTTGGAATCTCCTTCTCTGAAGACATTCAAAACCCACCTGGATTTTTCCTGTTTGAGCTCATCTGGGGAACCTACCTTAGCATGGCAATTGGAGTAGATGATGTCCAGATGTCCCTTCCTACCCCTACAGTTCTATGAATCTGTGATTCTTCCAGCCAACCAAGTTGGTTCATTGGTGTGCTCGTGAGAGTGTGATGAACTGCTCCTTACGTGTTCCTGTGCTCTGCTTTCTCCCTGCAGTCTCTCCCAGGTACATCAGCCCTTATCCATGTCATCCCTGCCATGTCCAGTACCTGTCATGTTGGCCTTGAGCCCTGACCCTGCTGGTCACTCCTGTGATGGTGGTCTGGTCCGACACCATTGACAGCTCCTTCCAACAGAGCACCACTGTGAGATCCTCCACCTCTGCTGCTGTTGGCAGATCTTCAACTATGATGGATTTCCCATCAGCTGTGGGTACTGTGAGTTCCCTTGCATTTCCAGATGCTGCTGCAGCAGATGGTTCCCTGCTGTGCTAAAGTGACTTACAAGAGCTCAGGCCAGGTCCCCTGGGAACCCAGAAGATGATGCTGGACTGAGGACTGAGATTCTGGCCACTGTGTCAGAAAGGCTGTATGCCCAGTGCTCTCTTCTAAAGGAGGGCAGCAAGGGCTCTCTGAAAACATGATCAAAGCCTAATTTCCCTGTCTTCTACACTCTCTCCCCCCTTCCCTGTCTTCTGTCCCTGCAGTCCTTAAGATCCTAAAAGCTAATATGGGGGGTTTTGGCTGCTCTCTGTCTGTGGAGCCAAATAGGTCCTCAGTGGCATGTCTGCAATAGATGATGGGCACAAGCTTCTGTCAGCTCCTGGTACTGCCTGCACTGACAGGGTTCTCTCAAAAGGAGATAATTTCTCTCTTCAAAGTCATTACATTTTTCTACATCCCAACCTCTGCCTTCACATGATGCTTTTGATGAGAGTCTCATTTTGCCTAGAACAAAAGGCAATCTCTGTTGGCAGGGGATAAGGTGAGGACATGAGGGGGAATTTCTATCTTCTGGAGAGTTGGAGAGATGTGGATTTGATGAATGGTCCATTCAGTGGAAAAATGGTGGGTTGGATGATGGCACTTGAAAGAAAGTGGCTTCTCTGGCATCTCTGACAACACAGCCAGTGTCTACCTTTATCCTCTTCTGCTCATTCTTATATTCACAACTCTTTCCAGTCTTTTTTCCTCAGAGATCTCTTTTAGACACACCTACAGTCTGAACTGAAGTAGTTGCCTTTCCAGTTTTGTGCCTGGTAGATGGATGCACTGTAAAAACTCTGATATTAATAGGCTATGAGTTTCTTCTCTAGCTGTTTCCCACACTGGAGGCTTCCACTTTGCTCCAGCCTTGAGTTTATCCCCATGTGGCATATAAACCTGCACAGAGATGGCCTTGGAGAACAACTTTGCACTCCATCAGCCCCCTAGGCACTGAAGGGTGGATCTCTTAAAGCTGAGGAATAAATCCTTAGTTATAGAATCATAGAATCACCAAGGTTGGGAAAGACCTCCAAGGTCATCCAGTCTAACCACCCACATAGAATGGAAAGAATCCCTATTTGTAGAAGTCTTTGGAGTTATATTATTTTTCAGGACTCTTCCTACACAAATTGTTCTATGATTTTGTGATATTTCTTGTGAGCTGGCAGATTGCACAGAGAATGCACAAATTGAAACAATCAAAAAGTTTTCCAGAGGACAATGCTACATGCGATAGGGTTAAATCCCAGCAGAAAACTCACACATGGAAAGCCAAATCAAATGGCCATCAGAGTGAGCTGAGGAGGAAGAGAAAGAGAAGGACGAGGCACATCCTCATGTACCTCATGTAGGTTGATGTCACTTGCCTGCTCTGGACCCATCCAGCACTAAAGCTGAGTCATCTGCCTCACCATGCAATCCTGAACTACACATCTTTGGGCCTTTCATTGCAGCACTTCAAAGAATCCTTCATTGGAGAATGGACACAGGAAAAATCTGGAAATGAAAAAGCAGCACTGCAGGAAACCAAAACACAGCAGGGATGGCTTGCATTCACTGTGTGCTTGTCATAAAATTATTGCCTGTTCCAGTGATGCCTCTTGGCTTGAAGCAATGAAGGACCAGTATAAAAGGCAGCCCAGATCCCAGCTCTCCCATCCTCTTCTCTTGTCTCCTTCTCATTGGGAACCAGGTAAGCCCTCTCTCCTCCTCTTGCAAACTCAGATTGTGCCTCAAGAGTCATTCAATCAGATAGTGGAGGTTCTTGCTATGGGAGACCATGGAGGGGGCAAGGTGGGCATAGAGAATGGTTGGAGCAGCTCACATGGTTTTAGATTTATACAGCGTGTGAGAGTCTCCCTGGGTCACACTGCTCTTTGTAGGGCGATGGCACAATGAAGGGATGTGACCTGCTGTCCCAAGCTGCCTTCTCCATCCTTAGCAGTTTCCTTGGCTCCTTTGTGAGAGGCTATCCAGGCTGCCCCTCACGTATTCTCATTTCCTTCTACATTCTATCCCTCTCTCCCAGGTGCACCTCCAGTCCCAAGTCATGTCCTGCTACACCCAGTGTGTGCCATGCCGGCCCTGCGGCCCGACCCCTCTGGCCAGCAGCTGCAATGAGCCCTGTGTCAGGCAGTGCCAGGACTCCACCATCGTCATTGAGCCCTCTCCCGTGGTGGTGACCCTGCCCGGACCCATCCTCAGCTCCTTCCCGCAGAACACCGTTGTGGGCTCCTCCACCTCCGCTGCTGTTGGCCGCATCCTCAGCTCTGAGGGCGTGCCCATCACCTCGGGGGGCTTTGACTTGTCCGGCTTGGGCAGCCGCTCCTGTGGCAGAAGGTGCCCGCCCTGCTGAAGCCGCTGGTCCCGGAGAAATTCTCCAGAAAACAGGAACATGGTGCTGGATCAACAAGACATCTTCTGCATTCAGATTACCTGACCATCCTCAGCTACTCTAGGAAGTACTGGCAGGAAGAGGCATGCCTGGGCTTCCAGTAAAGCTGGCTCATGCCTCTGCTTCTGTACCTCTCCTCACCTACCTACCTCCTTCTCCAGTTTTTCTTTTTTCTTTCTTCATTTTTCTTTTCTTCCCCTGTGCCCCTCTGACATGTGAGGTTCCCCAGAACAATCTCATCCACTGTTGGAAAATAAGGTGTATGTCTTGCATGAACTCAGTCTTTGAACTTAAACATGGGATCAGGCAAATCCTGCAATGTGAAGCCTCCTCTGAGGGTGAACTCGTTTTCCTCTGTAAACATTCATTAAAGATTTCTGCATCTCATTTGAGCGTTTGATGTTACTTTCCACTGCCTATGGCCTCCAGAACTGCCGAGAGAGAATGGCTCTGCTCCTGGCAGGTAAAAGATGAGAGGTTAAGGAGATCCTTCTCCATTCCCAGAAGAACGGCATGATGTGATACACTGCTTTCTTGGTCACTGTCCCCTGCAGCTGAAGAAGATACCCCTGTCTATGGCAGAACAAGTGGCTATTGGCCTTTGCCTTGCAGTGTTTCTGCCCACAACTACACTCTAAGTTCCTGAAAAGGAATATCACAACCTGCTTTCTGCCTAGAGGAAAAGCTATTACTATGTGGGATACTGTGTGAGGTGCAAGACATCCTGCTGACTCTTGGGAACAGGTTTTCTCCTGCTCTTAGACATGTGGCACTACGGAAGCAGGAGAGAATACAAGATGAAACAGAACTGTGTGGATGTCTCTGGTCAAGCAGAGCTCCTGCTGTCAGTTGTGCCCTCCTGCCCACCTGAAACATAGGCTGACTCATACTGGCTTCAGCGAATGGCTGCTATGGGTGCAGTGCTCGTTTCTGTGGAGAACTCAGGGCGGCGCACCCTGGTCAGGATGGAGTTTGGCGGCCATGCAGGCAGCGCCCCCTGCGGGCCCGGACGGCACTGTGCCCCCGCCCCGCCCCAAGCGGTTCGTGCCCGGCCGCAGCCCCGGCTTCGCTTCCGTGCGCCCACGGCGCAGTAATACAGCGCCGCGTCCCCGAGCCGGGGCCGGGCGAGCCGCAGGACGCTGGAGCGGCGGTCTGCCGACACCCACAGCTGCCCCTCCGGGTCCGGCACCTCCTTGGAGCCTTTAAAAGCGCTGACGAGGAATGAGGGGCTCGGCCCGGGAGCTGACGGTACCAATGGATGTACCCGTCGGGCTGTATGTTGGGGTGTGAGCAGGTGATGTTGATGCCGGTGCCCTCGCTGGTCTCTGCCGCCGGCTCCTGCTGCACCTGGGCTCTGCTCACAGCCACTGCCGAGAAGAAAAGAGGCAGCAAACTCAGAAAATCCATTTTCTCCCACACAGATTTCATGCCAGAGGATAGAGAGGTGCACGAGGTCAGAAAGATGCCAATCGTACAGAGGCGTTCGAGGCCCCGCAACCCCCACCGCAGCCCCTCAGTCCGGCCCCGCCGGCGGCAGCCCCGCGCACCCAGCAGCACCGCGGCCAGCCCCGCCAGCCCCGCGGCCCGGCACTGCCGCATCCCGCCGCTCCGCCGCCAGCGCCGGTCTGCCCCCGCCAGCCCCGGCTCTGCTCCGCCCGCGCCGCCTCCTCCCCGCCGCCGCCGCCGCCGCCGCCGCCGCCAGCTCCGCCCCGGGCTGCTCCAAACCGCCTCGCTGTCTTTGGGATGTCGCATAATGGTATCTAAAGTCAACTGCTCCAAGGCACATTCCTGAGGAAGGAGTGAATGGAGTACAGTTTCCTGAGTTCCCTTTCTCAGTCTTTCTAAATGTTTTTGTTGGGTGTTTTTTTTTTCTTCCTTAGGTACAGCCAACATCCCCCAACTGTCATGATCCCTGAAGGATGATAGAGAGCTGCATCACAATGACATCACCCGGTCAATCACCATTGAATGCATCCCAGATCATTTGAAGGGCGCAAGTATGTCCAAGTGGACACATTTGTTCTCCATTAGGTTTTATTCCTTTTTAGGGAGAGCTTCTTCACTACAGTGAATTCTGTGAAAGAAGCTCAGGGTCCTTGTAGGTCTGTCTGAAAGAATTATCATGAAAATGGATGAAAACCATGCATTCATTATATTACACATTCACTTCTCCCTATTTCTGGCATCTCACGGTCCAGTGGACATACAATTTCCTTAGCTTCCTTTTTTCTGCCACAGGAGAGTTAAGGATGCTCTCCTCACTGTTCTTCCCAGCAAGTTTTGATCTTAGGCTGACCTCTGTTGTTCTTGGCTGCCTCCCTGCATGAGCAGCAATGTCTCTGGGTTGCTCACAGTTAGCCTGCCTCTTTTTGAGTTCAGAAATCTCCAAAATTCCCGTTGTCCAGACATAGGGCCCATTCAGCTTTTATTGGGATGAATTAAGTCACTAGTGTCTGGAAGCAGAATTGTGTGGAAGAGTTGTAAGGGACTGTACACTGATCTGCAGACAAACTTTTGGAGTCCTTCTGCAGTATTAGTGTTGCCATTCCTTGCCAAAGAAGAGGCTCTAGTCTTAGACTGGGGACACCCTTGAAATGCAGCTGAGCACCTGAGAAGCACAGACATCCTGAAGAGACCTGGTTGTGCTGGCTTGACATCAGGCTCAAGAAGAGCCAACATTGTGCCCTGGCAAGCAAATAGGTCCAACTGAATTGTAGAATACATTACACACTCCACTCAGAGTCCAGAGGAGGGCAGCAGACCTGACGGTGGGTCTGGAATGCATTTCCTGCGAGGAGAGCCTTAAGGACATGAGGGTTGTCCAGTTTGGAGAACACAAAGCTAAGAGGCAGCCTCACTGCTCTCTACAACTTCCTAGGAAGGAACGCAGAGACGGAGGTGCCGGTCTCTTCACCCTGGTAACTGATGACCGGACATTGCGGGAATGGCACAAAACTGCACCAGGAGATGTTCAGACCAGATAATGGTGACACTGTAAATCAGTCTGTCTTGAAACACTCTAAGACTCAAATTGGAGTTAGAAAGCAGGCATTCTTTATTTGTGGTGCCGGATGCACGGGGGATGAGCTCCACCTATCCTGCACATGTTGCATAAAAGATCCTCAGTGTATGTTCATTACTTATATTACTCATATAAAGGTTTTCCCATACAATATCAAGATATTCCGTACTTGTAGAATCATTAACATTGGGTTCTGCCTCATCACACACATTCAGTCTTTTGTGGTGGTGGTCCCACAACCCTCTGGATGAAGTCAGTACTCTTCCTCACTGCATTCACTACATGAACCCCATAACCAACAATGCTCAGTTAGCTCATGGCCTCACTCACACAATATTTGCTTAAAAAAAAAAAAAAAGAGCTGATTCAGAGCAGAACTTCCCATGCCTACTCGATATTGTATCGAGCAGTTCAGTATGTCGCCGTTATCTGGTTGATACAAGGGCACAGATTCTTTCTGTTATCTAAACAAATGCCAGGGTATCCATCAAGGAGCATTAGCAAGCTGAACAGTGATGCCATAACTGGTATCACTAGAAAAAAAATAGGTTAATGTGAAGTTGGTCAAGCAGTGGAACAGAATTTCTAGAGATGTGGATGATGCCCCATGCCTATCAGTGCTGACAGACATTTTGATAACACTTTCATTAATATGCTTTTCTGTGTGTTTAGCACTAACCAAGTCAGACAATTGAACCTGATGATATTTGCAGGTGCCTTCCAGTTCCTCTCCTCCCAATTGGCTCTATTAGCAGGAAGACAGAGATTACCAGAATCTTTTGGTATCCTGAAGTGCCCCTGATGTGACCAGGACAGGCGTTTCTATGCAGGATGCACAAGTCACACAAACACTCAGCTGCTCATGCACACACGTGTGGAATGATGCAAACCTCTGTACCCACGGGCAACTGCATAAATCCAGCACACAGGCTCTAGTTGTTCCAAACCGATGGCCTACTAAGCATGCTGATATCTTTTGACTTTGCTGGATTCTTCCAACACGTGAGCTGAGTGTTCTGCCCACACTGATGTGCGCTGCCTGGAAATGCTTGGGTTTTTCTTCCTGCTACTCAAAAGATGCCATTCGTGAGCAATGGGAGTGACATAAATCAGGATGTGACAAGTAGCAGCACAGGAAACCAGCACACAGCCCATATCATTAGCTGGGATGTTTTGCATTCAAAAGGATCTTGTCACAAAATAATCACTGCTTCTAGGGATACCTCTGGAAATGGGGCAGCTTAGGTCCACTATAAAAGCCAGCCCAGCTCCTTGCTCTCTCATCCACTTCTCTCACCTCCATCTTCTTGGGAACCAGGTGAGTGTGTTGCCCCTTCTTGTTCTCTTCATTTTCTCCAAACAGAGTTCTAAGCTCAGCAGAACTCTCAGCTGCTATTAGCTGTGTTCCATGCCTGCCTCTGCTTGTCAAGAGAGAGGGAAGTGGAGAGAATGATTATCATGAGACGTGGTTTGGCTTGTAAGGAGGTGGCTTTTGTGTCAGTTCAAGGCAGTAGCTGGATACAGCTCAGTGTCTTTCATTGGGCTCTATCAGGATAAGGCCAAGAATTCCTTGGATATCCCTGATCTGTCTTCTGCACCCAGAACTGCATGTGCATTGATCCCTTCAAAGTGTGATGATAGGCTTCTCCTTATTCATTCCCACGTTCTACTTCCTCCCTGTCCCCTCCCCTAGGTGCACCTCCAGTCCCAAGTCATGTCCTGCTGCGACCCATGTGTGCCATGTGTGCCATGAGAGGCTTTGACCTCTCCTGCATTTCTAACCGCTACAGTGGCAGAAGGTGCAACCCCTGCTAAAAATGCTGAATATTGCCACAGGACACACTGGAACTCTTACATGACATTGGACAGGACAAGAAACAAAGGAAGGGGGGCCAGCCTGACTTCTCTGACAACGTGGAGATGTCTCTCAATCCTCCCTTTCTTTCATTCTTCTTATCTAATTACTTTGCTATCATTTCTCCTTATTGATCTGTTAGCATCCCTGAAAACTAGCCTCAAGAGACTTCACTTCTCTACAATCTTTGGCCAGGATATTGGGGCCTTAATATAGGAAGGGGGAAACAGACTCTTGCCTGTTCCTGCTGCTTCCCACACTTGATGTATGCACTGAGAGTGACATAATTTCCCCCTTCAGACTCATTAAACATTTGCTGCATCCTTCAACATCCTTCAGTGTGTCCTTCCCTGCTTTTTTACCATCTGTGTATAGATACTGGTCTAGATATTGGAGGCCAGCGCACACTGCAGAGATTTCATCTTTCAGTCACTGTCTTTTGAAGCAGTGAAAATCACCCCTGGTTACTCTGTAACTAATGGCTGTCAGCCCTTGCCTTCCTGTATCTCTGCTTAGACATGTCCCCTACGCCCTGGAGCATGTCCTGTGAATGAGAAACCTGTCAAATCTCAGAACCTGCTCGAGGTCATTTGCTGACTTCCTTGCTTGGCCAGACACTCTGTTGGTCCACTCTGTTAATTGAGTGGAGTCTTTAGCCAGGCCACTCTTGGCTAACCTGGACTTGGATCCTAGCTCTCACGCTGGCAGTGATATCCTCTACACATAACACACATATTGCTTACCTTAGGACAATAATCAGCATGTGCTGGAATTATCTGTCATCTAAAAATGAGACCTGAGATGGATCAACACACTCACACTTTGGGGATTCACTCTTCTCTTGACAATGTCAAAATAACTTCTCAAATGCCTCAGCTAATAGTTCATGCACTGCATTCAATGGTCTGAATCCCACTACAGTGTATAGCCCCCTTGAATTTCTGATGTTTTAGTTTAAAGTTATTCCCCTTTGCTCTTTCAGTAATTGTCCAAGTAAAAATTTGGTCTCTCTATTGTTTATAAGTTCCCTCCAAATACTGGAGGTCCCAGTGAGGTCTCCCCGGGGCATTCTCTTTTCCAGGTTGCACAGGACCATCTCCCACAGGCTGTCATTGTATGAGAGGTGCTCCAGATCTCTGCTGAGCTTTTTTTGGCCCTCCTCTGGACATGCTCCTGTGGCTCTACACCCTTCTTGTGCCACAACCTCTGGACTGGATGCACTTCTCTATATGGGAAATCATAAAGGCAATGTAGAGGGGAACTCACTTGAACAGAATACCACTGGATGTCTGTGCTTCAAGTGCTCACTGCTATGTCATGTCAAGCTCTTTATCCACAAAGATCCCCAGGACCTTCTCTGCAGAGATGCTCTCAAGGAGTTCTTCTTCCAGTCAGTACACATAGCTGAGATTGCACCAGCTCAAACACAACAGCTTGCACTTGGCCTTGTTGATTTTCATTAGGTTCTCATGGGCCCACTTTAGAAGCTTGTGCACATCCCATTGGATGCCATCCCTTTGTTCCGTTGCATTCCCTGCACCACTATGCTCAATGTCTTCAGCAAAATTGTTGCAACCACCCAGCTGATTCCTTATCCACTGAATGTTCCACACTTCATATCTTTCCAGTTTAGAGAAATAAACATTTTGTGGGACTATATCGAGGGCCTTGCAGAAGTCCAGGTAGACGACATCAGTTACCCTTCCTTGCTCCACTGATGTGGTCTCTCCATGGCAAAAGACTTCCAGATCGGTCAGGCACAATCAGCCCTTGGTGAAGCCATGCTGGTTGTTCTGGATCACCTCCTCAGCACTTGATGTTCATTAACATCTCTTATAGAAGGATCTGCTTCATAATCTTCCCAAACACATACGTAAGGCTCACTTGCCTATAGTTCATCACGTCTTCTTTTCTCACTTTCAGGAATGATGTTTCCATTTTTCCAGTCACTGGGGAATTCACAACAACTATAACTTTTAAAAGATGATGACGAGAAGCTTGGCAGCTACTCCTGCTTGATCAACCTCATCTCTTCTATTACAGTATAGCATACCTTGTAGATGAGGGAAAGGCTGTTGATGCAGTCTACCTAGAATGCAGCAAAGCCTTTGACACCATCTCCCACAGTATTGTCCTTGATAATCTGGCAGCCTATGGCTTGGACTTATGTCCTCTTTCCTGGATAAAAAACTGGCCCAGAGCGTGCTGTAGGATGGAGTAATTACAGCTGGGTACCAGTCAGAAGTGGTGTTCCCCAGGCACCGGTGTTGGGACACATCCACTTTAGTGTATTTATTGCTGATCTGGATAAAGGACTTGCCTGCACTTTCAGTAATTTTTGAGGATGACAGCAAGTTGGGAAAAGTGTTCATCTGCCTGATATTAATACAGAGAGACCTGGAGAGTCTGGATCACTGGGCTAAGACCAATGGCATGAGCTTTAATGAGACCACATGCCAAGTCTTTTGTCACAGCAACTCATGCATGCCTAAAGGCTTGGGACAGAATGTCGGGAAAGCTGCAGTGTAGTAAGAAAAAAAAGTGTAGTGAAAAGATCTGAGGGGGTCGGTTGACAGGTTGCTTAATATGAGCCAGCAGTGTGCTCAGAAGGCCAAGAAGGCCATCAGTATCCTGGCTTGCATCAGAAATAGTGTCATCAGTGGAGCAAGGGAGGAGATCATTACTTTGTACTCAGAACTGGTGAGGCTGCATGTTGAGTACATTGTTCAGTTTTGAGCCTCTCACTTCTAGAAAGACCTTGAGGTCCTGGAGCGTGTCCAAAGAAGGGCAGTGAAGTTGTGAAGCCTTATGAGGAACAGCTGAGGAATTGGGATCGTTTATTTTTGAGAATGGGAGATTCAGGAGTGACCTTATCACTCTCTGAAAGGAGGTTGTAGCAAGGTGAAAGTCAGCCTTTTTTTACAGGTAACTAGCAATAAGATAAGATTGAATGACTTC
Source organism: Lagopus muta (assembly GCF_023343835.1). Lineage (NCBI taxonomy): Eukaryota > Metazoa > Chordata > Aves > Galliformes > Phasianidae > Lagopus > Lagopus muta. The sequence continues at coordinate 4,651,939 of NC_064457.1, read as the reverse complement.
AATCAGGAACAGCTAGATTCTCTTTCCCCAAGAGTGTGCCAGAAATGCAGTGACAAAACAGAACTGCACCCCAGAGAGGAGAAGCTGGGCAAGAGACGGTCAGGGAGAACCCAAAGCCTCTAGAGATATCGGCAGCAGGGGGGGCAGAACAGCCTCAGCATCCCTGCATGTCGCTGGGACAGCAATTTCACACTTTCATCTACTCTGATGAGATCTCTCTTTCCCAATTCCAGTGAGTTTTGATGAGTTGCCATCTTTTATAGGCCACTTGTTCACTACAAGTACAGGAGCAGAGAAAAGGGAGAGTTCTGTGTCCGGGTGAGGCTGGAGGCTCAGGAGTGCATGGGGTGTATTACTGACCCAGAAAGCATCTGTTCACCGGTTCCATACTGAAAGAGATGTTTTCAGCATAATTCCTGTGGGAAATAAAATATTCTGTATGATGGGTAGGGATGAAAGCACATGGTTTTTCCCTGCCTCATCTCATCAGGGCCAGAGCATCAAGGTAGCAAGACTGAAGGAGTCTAGAGAAAAGCTCAGCAGAAAATGTGTGCATGAAGATGTTTCTTGTTGCAGTACAATCTATGGAAGAAGGGTGGCTTCTAGGAATATTGCAACAGCGGGAAAAGCTGATTAGACTTAGTAGAGGATCTCAGTGGATTATTAGAACAAACACGTGTAATGTTTCACAAGGAAAAGTTAAATCTGGCAAATGTCAAATCATTATGTCTCAGCATGCCTTTAAAGGGAAAGATTTCCAAAGCATAGGAAGTGTGTGCTTCTCTCTGTGGGGTGATGTAAATTGATACTGGAATTCCCCTGCATTACCCAGGCTATTTACACCTGAAGTCAGATCTCCTGTGCTTCAGCCAAGCCTCAACAGTGCAGAAGGGCTGCTGCTGGGAGGTCTCTGGTTGTATTTGAGGGGTGATGGCAAATCTGGGTTTGGAGGCTGTTGCACGTGGGGATGTCCCAACCATAGCACTCTTCAGCATAATGTTTGCTTGGCCCAGTTGTACACAAGATGAGAGAATCCACGGTTTCCCTGCACCTTGCCTTTCCTGCTGTTTTCCACGTAGCAACTTTAAATCACACCTTCAGCCAGGCCACTCATGGGTCCTTTTTTAAAAAACAAAACAAAAAAACCAACAAAAAAACACTACAGTGTCCACAGATCATCTCATCAATCGTGAAATGCAGGGAATCACAGAATCATAGCATACCCTGAGGTAGAACAGACAAACAGACAAGAATCACTGACTCCGTATCCTTTCTCCACACAGGCTCAATGAAAAACTGAACAACAAATCTCTTGAGTCCTGTTTCAATTGCAACACAATGTTTTGTACCTATTTCAAGAAGTGTCATAAAAAAATGGGAAGCATGATATGATGGAAGCACAAGTGGAGAATGCCTTCTGGTGAATGAAAGGAAAGGGAGCAGAGAAAACTCTGAAGATGATGCAGATGTCAGAAACTACCATGAAAAGCAGAGCTCTTTGGATTAAAAGGAAGCAGGACATGAGCCAGCAGTGTGCACTTGCAGCCCAGAAGGCCAGCTATGTTTTGGCTGCATTAAAAGAGGAGTGGCCAGCAGGAAGAGGTAGGTGATTGTCCCCCTCAACTTCATTCCACCTGAGCCAGGAGACAGGATGGCTCTACGAAAGCAGATGAGTGCTGGGAGCTGCAGGAAGTATTCAGAAAAAGACTAGATGTAGGCTGAAGGCACTGATCACTTAAAATCAAACACATCAGCCTTCCCTAAACCTCGTCAGACTATGAGGTGCCCAGGTTGCATCAGCACCTGACACCAGTACACAGAAGGAACACTGTGGGTCTTGGGACATGCTGGAGCTGTGCATGTGGTCAGTCTAATTCTGTGCACTTGTGCACTGGCACACAACATGTATGTATGCACACAAACATACCTGTGCCTTCACACATTGTCACAACAATGCATTCACAAATGTATATGCATACACGGCGCACATAGAAACAAAAGCTCATGCACACTTCAGGTAGATGCACAGATCATCCATGATTGTGAACACACGTAGATGGAGAGGCAGAGGCTGAGGCCATGGGGAGCTGACTGAGGAGACACTGAGGAGCTTTCTGGTAGGGCAAGACTGCAGGGCTCTGAGCAGGACAGAGCTCCAGATGAGATGATAGCAGTCTGCAGATCTGCAAGGACAGCCCAGTGAAAGGAGTCCAAGAAGGTCACACAGCTTATTCAGAGGACATCTTGATGATGAAGAGAATTGAAACCCAGCAGTCCATCCCACCTGCCTGGACATAAGACCACATGAAACCACATGAGTCAGCTGGGATGGAGGAAAAGAGGAAGACAAGACAAATCTGCATGCAAGGTAGCCCCAGGCCAGCATCACTTGCCTGAGATGGATCCATCTCAGCACTGTGAGCTGAGTCCTCTGCCATCACTCACTCATTCCTGGCCCAGAAGTCCTGGGGCCTCTCAACCCCAGCACTCAAGAAGAAGCCTCCATGGGTAAATGAGTGTGGTATGGGACAGAAAATGAACAAGCAGCATTAAGGGAAGCAGCCACACAGTTCGTGCCATTGGCTGTTTTCCATTCATCAGTAGCTCCACAGAAAATTGTCACTTCCATGAAGGCTATGCGTTGACCTGGGGCAGTGCAGGGTCACCATATAAGGCATCCTGAGTCCTTGATCCTCTAATCAACATCTCTTACCTGTTTTTTCTTGGTAACCAAATGAGCCTGAAGCCCTTCTCCCTCATCATTTTCTGATCATGCCTGACTGGAGCTTGGCTGAGATGGATTTTCCACTGAGAGAGGCAGCAGCCTTGTTGCATCTGGCCAGTCTCTTCAGATAATTTCTGGATGAAGCGAAGACAATATTTTGACCCTTTTTACTCTTTTATAGGGCCACAAACATCTTCCTTTGGAGGAAAGACTAAGAATCCTGGGACTGTTTAGCCTGGAGAAGATGAGGGGATCATATCAATGCTTATAAATATGTAATGGGCAGGTGTCAAGAGGATAGGGCCAGGATCTTTTCAGTGGTGCCCAGTGACAAAACAGGCAGGAACAGGCACAGACTCCTACACAGAAAACTCCATCCAAGCATAGGAAAGAGCTTTACTTTGAGCATGAGAGAGCAGAGCACTGGAACAAGCTGTCCATAGAGCCTTTGGAATCTTTGGAATTTGGGAGATATTGAAAACCCACCTGGATGCTTTCCTGTTTGACCTGATTTATGGAATGTGCTTTAGCATGGCAGTTGGACTAGATGATGTCCAGACATCCCTTTCAAACCCTACAATTCTGTAATTCTACCAGCCAACAAAAATACTTCATTGGCGTGCTTCTGGGGACTACTGGACTATGGACTACTCCTCATATGTCCCTGTGCTCTTTTTCTCCCTGCAGTCTCTCCCAGGTACAGCTTCAGCCTTCATCCATGTCCTGATACGACCAGTGTGTGCCATGCCCAGTACCTGCCATGCTGGCCTTGTGGCCTGATCCCGTTGGTCAAAAGCTGCAATGATGCAGTGCCAGAACTCCACTGTCATCACTGTGCCCTCTCCTGCGATAGTGGCCCTGTCTGCCCCCATCCACAGCTCTTTCCTGCACAACACTGTTGGCAGCATCCTTAGCAGTGATGGAGTTCTCATCAGCTCCGGGTGCTGTGGCCTCTCCTGCTTTTACAGATGCTATTTCAGCAGACAGGGCCCCACTGTGCTAAGGCCACTGATGAGGGCTAAGGCTAGGTCCTCTGGAAACCCAGAAGGTGTTGCCAAACAGAGGACTGAGATCCTGGCCACTGATGTCAGAAAGACGGAGTGTCCAGTGATCTCTTTGAAATACAGGACAGCTAGGGATTTGAGAGATAGATCACTCAATGGAGAAGCAATGGCTTCTCCAGCTACTTTCCACACCTGAGGCTTCCATTTCAGTGCATTCTTGAGTGTTTCTCCATGTGATGTTTGTAAGTCCTTATAGATGGCCTTTGGAGAAAACCATTGCTTTAGTGGGAATTAATTAGTGGGCACTCTATCACTCCCCTGGGCACTAGAGGGTGGAAGACACTGAAGAGATTCATCTTTCACGCACTGCCTCTTAAAGCTGAGGAAGAAATCCTTGGTTACTCTATAAGGAAAAACCATCAGTCCTTACCTCACTGTGTTATGTGAAAGGAAATATCTTTATGCAGGACACTTTCTCATCAGCCATGAGGGGTTTGTTAGAAATGTGAATGTCAAAGACAGCTGAGTCATCTGCCTCACCATGCAATCCTGAACTACAAAACTTTGGGTCTTTCTTTGCAGTGCTTCAAAGAATCCTTCATTAGAGGATGGGTATGGCAAAAAATCTTTAAATGAAAAGGTAGCACTGCAGAAAATCAAAACACACCCCATGTGATGACAAGGGATGGCATGTATTCCAGGTTAGCTTGTCAGAAAATTATTGCCTGTATCAAGGGTGTCTCTGGACCTGCAGCAGTAAGAGACCAGTATAAAAGGTAGCCCAGATCCCAGCTCTCCCATCCTCTTCTCTTGTCTCCTTCTCATTGGGAACCAGGTAAGTGTGAAGCCTTCTCTTCTTCTCTTGCAAAGTGTGATTTTTGCCTCAATAGGAATTAAATCAGATAGTGGAGGTTCTTGCTATGGGAGACCATGGAGGGGGCAAGGTGGGCATAGAGAATGGTTGGAGCAGCTCACATGGTTTTAGATTTATACAGCGTGTGAGAGTCTCCCTGGGTCACACTGCTCTTTGTAGGGCGATGGCACAATGAAGGGATGTGACCTGCTGTCCCAAGCTGCCTTCTCCATCCTTAGCAGTTTCCTTGGCTCCTTTGTGAGAGGCTATCCAGGCTGCCCCTCACGTATTCTCATTTCCTTCTACATTCTATCCCTCTCTCCCAGGTGTACCTCCAGTCCCAAGACATGTCCTGCTACACCCAGTGTGTGCCATGCCGGCCCTGCGGCCCGACCCCTCTGGCCAGCAGCTGCAATGAGCCCTGTGTCAGGCAGTGCCAGGACTCCACCATCGTCATTGAGCCCTCTCCCGTGGTGGTGACCCTGCCCGGACCCATCCTCAGCTCCTTCCCGCAGAACACCGTTGTGGGCTCCTCCACCTCCGCTGCTGTTGGCCGCATCCTCAGCTCTGAGGGCGTGCCCATCACCTCGGGGGGCTTTGACTTGTCCGGCTTGGGCAGCCGCTCCTGTGGCAGAAGGTGCCCGCCCTGCTGAAGCCGCTGGTCCCGGAGAAATTCTCCAGAAAACAGGAACATGGTGCTGGATCAACAAGACATCTTCAAGCCCCTGCATTCAGATTACCTGACCATCCTCAGCTACTCTAGGAAGTACTGGCAGGAAGAGGCATGCCTGGGCTTCCAGTAAAGCTGGCTCATGCCTCTGCTTCTGTACCTCTCCTCATCTACCTACCTCCTTCTCCAGTTTTTCTTTTTTCTTTCTTCATTTTTCTTTTCTTCCCCTGTGCCCCTCTGACATGTGAGGTTCCCCAGAACAATCTCATCCACTGTTGGAAAATAAGGCGTATGTCTTGCATGAACTCAGTCTTTGAACTTAAACATGGGATTAGGCAAATCCTGCACTGTGAAGCCTCCTCTGAGGGTGAACTCGTTTTCCTCTGTAAACATTCATTAAAGATTTCTGCATCTCATTTGAGCATTTGATGTTACTTTCCACTGCCTATGGCCTCCAGAACTGCCGAGAGAGAATGGCTCTGCTCCTGGCAGGTAAAAGATGAGAGGTTAAGGAGATCCTTCTCCATTCCCAGAAGAACGGCATGATGTGATACACTGCTTTCTTGGTCACTGTCCCCTGCAGCTGAAGAAGATACCCCTGTCTATGGCAGAACAAGTGGCTATTGGCCTTTGCCTTGCAGTGTTTCTGCCCACAACTACACTCTAAATTCCTGAAAAGGAATATCACAACCTGCTTTCTGCCTAGAGGAAAAGCTATCACTGTGTGGGATACTGTGTGACGTGCAAGACATCCTGCTGCCTCCGGCTTGGGCAGCTGCTCCTGTGGCAGAAGGTGCCCGCCCTGCTGGAGCCACTGGCCCTGGTCCTGGAGAAATTCGTCCATGAACCACGAACACGGTGCTGGATCAAGAAGGAATCTTTAAGCCACAGCTTTTCGAATACCTGACCACCCTCAACTACTCTAGAAAATACTTAAGGGATGAACCAAGCCTGGGCTTTCTAAGTATCTCGCTCACATCTTTTCTTCTATTCCTCTATCTACTTACATACCTGCCCCTCTTCTTGAAGTGAACTCATTTTCCTCTTTAAATATTCATTAAAGATTTCTCCATCTCAGTTTGAGCTTTTGATATTACTTCACACAGTGTATGGCCTCCAGACCTTTCCAGAAAAAATGGCTCTGCTCCCGTGGGTATGAGTGTTTAAGGATAACTTTTTCCATTCCTAGAAAAAATAGGAAATTCCAATGCATTGCAGAGGCTCCTCACTCATGCACCTTACCTTGCAGTTGTAGAAGATATCCCTGGTTACTGCAGAGCAAGAGGATATTGGCTTTTGCCTTGAGGTGTTTCCATCCTTAACTGCCTCCACAGTTTCTGGAAATGCAGAACACAACCTCTGCTGTGCTCACAGGAAAAGCCATGAGTGTGAGGCCATGGGGGATGCCACTCTACAGACTCTTAGGAACAGGGCTCCTACTGCTCTCATCTGCATCACTGGGAAATGAGGAAAGGATAGAAGATGGAGTAGAACTTTCCGGTCTCTGGGAGTGTACAACACAGCTTGTGTTGTCATTTATGCCATCTTGCTCACCTCAAACATAGCTATCTCACATTGGCCTCAGTGAATCACTGCTGCGGGTGCAGTGCTCGTTTCTGTCTAGAGCTCAGGGCGGGGGCGGCGCACCCTGGTCAGGATGGAGTTTGGCGGCCATGCAGGCAGCGCCCCCTGCGGGCCCGGACGGCACTGTGCCCCCGCCCCGCCCCAAGCGGTTCGTGCCCGGCCGCAGCCCCGGCTTCGCTTCCCGTGTGCCCACGGCGCAGTAATACAGCGCCGCGTCCCCGAGCCGGGGCCGGGCGAGACGCAGGGCGCTGGAGCGGCGGTCTGCCGACACCCACAGCTGCCCCTCCGGGTCCAGCACCTGCTTGTAGCCTTTTAAAGCGCTGACGAGGAATGAGGGGGCTCGGCCCGGGAGCTGACGATACCAGTGGATGTAGCTGCCTTGTATGTTGGGGTGTGAGCAGGTGATGTTGATGCCGGTGCCCTCGCTGGTCTCTGTCGCCGGCTCCTGCTGCACCTGGGCTCTGCTCACAGCCACTGCCGAGATGAAAAGAATAAACAAAGTCAGAAAATCCCTTTCCTCCTAATGTTACAGGGATCCAATCCAGGAGGTGAATGGAATGAGAGCAAAAGGCAGCAGCGAGGGGAGTGATTTTTAAAGGAATGGAACAGCGCAGGGAGAGAGGCCGGTCTGAAGGGATAGGTATATTGGGCAGGAAGCAGTCGGGACTAGAGAGTGGCGAGAGATCTGAAAGAAGCCGGAGAGACAGAGGCGAGGCCGGCGCCAGCCCCCGCAGTCCGGCCCCGCCGGCGGCAGCCCCGCGCACCCAGCAGCACCGCGGCCAGCCCCGCCAGCTCCGCGGCCCGGCACTGCCGCATCCCGCCGCTCCGCTGCCCCCGCCAGCCCCGGCTCTGCTCCGCCCGCGCCGCCTCCTCCCCGCCGCCAGCTCCGCCCCGGGGCTGCGCCCTGCGGCAGAGTCACTCGGGCTTGCTCAGCGCTGCCAGTGCTGGGCGCCAGTGCGTGTGTGGGTAGCGGGGCGCGGGTTGCTGGGAGCTAAGCATCTTTTTCTTGGGATCCTACAGGGACAGAGACTCCGTCACTTGCCTTGGCAGCCTGTTCCAATAAGTCACTACCTTTCCTGAGAATAATTTTTTCCCAGTTGCAACCTGAACCTTCCCTGTGAAGGAAAAACAAAGATAAAGAGTCCCTGCAAATAAAATTTGGAAAGAACAAAGTAAGGATTGGGGTTCCTGCAAAACAAGATAGAGGTTAGAAGAAATGTTTTGGTCAGAAGGATCTGGTTAAACTAACTTATTTTGCAAGCATATGGCAGGACGTGCTAGCTTAGCACCTGCAAGTAAATCTTGTTTACTGAAGAGAAAAAAGATTGATAGAATTTACAGGATACAAATATAGTCCTAGTTCGGTGAAACAACAAACTCTGAATCCAGATTATAATGTATGCATAAACAAAGGAAATGAAGGGGAGCAGCTGCTGGGGGTGGATGAGCATTGATAGGTGAACAGAGAATGATGTGAACCCCAAGTACTTTGGTGAATGGGAAAGGGCCTTCCAGTGTCAGAGTACAGGGATAAAAGAAGGCCTGTCCCACAGGGGTATGGGATCTCTCTGTCCCAGCAGAGTCTCCCTTTATTTGAATGAAGAGACTGAAGTCTCTCCTCTGTCTCTTTTTTTAATAAAGATGATTGAGCAAGCTTATTGTAGCAGAAGTTTTCCTAACACCTCAAGCAACTTAAAGCCACTGTGTTACTGCTAGTTACATAGGAGAAGACGCCAATCCTCACCTCACTACAGCTTCTTTTAAGGCAGTTGTAAAGAGCAATAAGGTCTTTCCTGAGCCTCCTTTTCTCCAGACTAAACAGTTCCAGTTCCCACAGTTGCTCCTCGTAAGACTTGTGCTCCAGGTACTTTACCAGTTCTGTTGCCCTTCTTTGAGCGCATTCCAGGGCTTCAATGTTTTTCTTGTAGGGAGGGGCCCAAAATGGAACACAGTACTCTGGGTACAGCCCCATCATTGCTGACTACATAGGAACAATCACTTCCCTCATTCTGCTGGCTACACTCTTTCTGAAATAAGCCAGGATGCCAGCTTCTTGGCCAGCTGAACACTCTTCTGGCTTGTGTTCAGTCATGTGTCAAGCAATACTAGCAGATCCTTTTTGTCCACTTAGTTTTCCAGCCACTCCATCGCCAGCCTGTAGTGACGCAGGGGTTTTTTGTGGCCAGAGTGCAGGACTCAGCACTTGGTCTTGTTAATACTCATACAAATAGCCTCAGCCCTTAGATCCATCCTCTTACATTCCCTCTGTAGGACCTTTCTACTCACAGGCAATTGAACACTTCCCCCAACTCAGTATCATTTGCAAACTTACTGTGGGTGCAATCCATCCCCTCATCCATATAACAAATATATTTAACAGAGCAGGCCCCAGTACTGACTCCTTGGGAACACCACTTGTGACCAATCGTCAGCTGGATTTAGCTCCATTCACCACTATTCTCTGGGTCCCACCCTCCAGCCAGTTTTTTTTAACCCAGGGAAGAGTACACTTCTCCAAGCCATTGGCTGCCTTCCTCTGTGGGAAAATACTGTGGAAGACAGTGTCAAAGGCCTTTCTGGGTAGACTGCATCTCATCCACTTGGCTGGTCAGCTGGTCATAGAAGGAGATCAGGAGCAGGACCTGCCTTTTTTGAGCCCATGCTGGCACATGCAACATGGTCACAGTCAAAATAATCTTTTTCTTGGCCTTCCCTGACCATACCAAGGTCAGGCTGAAAGATCTGTAGTTACCCAGATCCTTCTTCCAACCTTTCTTACAGAAGGTTGTCACATGGACAAGCTTCCAGTCATCTGCCCTCCATTGCAGCATTCCAGTGAAAAGAACAATCCCACCACACTTTAGAGATAACAACCAAGCCACGTTTCTCTTGTCACACCATGGTTTCAAGCTCCTCATATGTATTACTCATGCTGAGTGCATTAGTGTAGATGCACTTCAGCTGAACTAGCAGGTTCACCCTTGAATGTTGCTCCTAGACTCTTCCCTAAAAGCTTCCCTAAAAGCCTGATTTTATTCCTTTCCTCCTTCCTGATGCTGGCAAAATGCTTCTGAATGGCAGAATCCACAAAACTGAGAAGGCAATAACTCTAAAATGCAAAGGAAGAAAGAAACAGCTGCTAGGATAGTGGTATGGGTGACAATGAAAATTAAAGAGTTGGGTTGAAACCTTTTGTGTCATGGACATCCAGTTCTTGGCAGTGGAAGAGAGGAAGAAGAAGAATCAAAGATGAAGATTTGTAGGTCGCATTCCTGAGAAATATCAGTAATGCTCCTATCTGCCCACAGACTACCAACAAAGACTTTGCTGGAGCTCCCCTGGATATGGGACTTTGTGCTTAGGCTGCAGGGCAAGTTACAACAGAAGACTTTGCTGTAAAGATGTTATCTGTCTTTCTCTGTGTTGATGGAACAGGTGAACATACATAGATACACACAAGCTCCCGGTGGAGCAGGAGAAAAGGCTGAGAGAATAGTATGAGGCTTTTGCACAGGGGAACTCTTGCAGCTCTGCACAGATCTGTACTTCCCAGAGAACCTGGGATTCTTCCAAGCATCCTTTGGGGAATAGGATGTACTATATCGTGGGGGGGATATAAGCCCATGGCCAGCTCTTGACCCACCTTGTCATGACCAGAGCACCCAGGCAGCACGGCTGAGGGATTCTAAACAGAAGTATAGCAGAAGCTAGAGGAATCCGGTCTGGAATGTGAGTGCTGGGCACCTCTTCATGGGCTTTGTCTGCTGAAAGCTGTTCTCTTCCCATCCTACTGCTCAGGATAGGCATGTGTGCAGAGAGCTGGGGAAGAGCTGTGAAAGCTCCTTTGGTGAAGGAGAAAGCAGCTGCCTGCATGCAGCATCCCCAGCCACCATGCGGCAAGAAGGGTAGGCAGGAGGGCAGCAGAATGGAACAGGATGGGATGGAGTATACAGTGTTGCTGAGCCCTGGTACAATGGCTGTGCCCAACACAGGTCAGAGCAGGATGAGCCACCGCACAAATCAGCCAGTACTGCCGCAGCTCCAGGAAGCTGGCCACAGGAAAAGGTCATGGGCTGCAGTCTGAGCACCAGCTCACAAAAATATGAATGGAATTCTCAAAAAATCTGCACCCACCATTTGCACAAAGCATGCAGACAGAAGCATATCCTAATATTCCTGTATATGTTAATGACATTGTGTGGTACTCAGAGAGGCTGCACAGAGAAGGAAGATGTACTGAGAAGCTTGAAGACACTGTAGATACTGATGCTGACAACGTATGTCTGCTCTGCTAGGTCTTCCATTTAAGACTTAAAAAGCATGTACCTTATCTTGAAGAACTGCAAAAAGGCTTGCAGCAGCTGCCTGCATGCAGCAGGTGCAAGACAGATCTAGACATGGCCTTGACTGAAGGATGAATGTCTACAGTGTGCCCCACCTTCCAGTGCCCAGGGGAGTGATGGATCTATGCTAATTTCTTCAAAGTAGTTGTTTCCTCACCTGATCAGTTTAAAAAGAAGAAGTTAAGCACAGAAGGACACAATAAGAGTTTCATCAAATGTTTAATGAGTCTAAAGAGAGAAATAATGTCAGTCCACGTGGAGACCCTGAATGCAGGGAGCAGCAGGAGCAGACAATAATCTGTTGCCCTTTCCCCATGGCAGAGCTGCCACAGAGTATCCATCTAACTGCTCATCAAACCAGAGACACTACTAGGTCACTCAGTTGGTTTCAGGGGACTTCACAGAGAGTTTTGGGGATAAGTAGAAAACAACAAAGGAAAGAGATAGGAAGAATAAGTGGAAGAGAGTATTGGAAGACTTTGGCCACGTTGTCAGAGAAGCCAGGCTGGCACTTCTGTCTGTCCTGACAGGGTAAGCTCCCATAACACTATTCCAGCAAGTGTTACTTTCTTCATTTGCCTTTTGGACTAGCTTCAAATTTTTGTGTATTCTGGTATCCAGAACAATTTGACCATTATCAAGAGGAGAAAGTACACCCAAGAGAAAGTCTGCCAATCCAACTCAGACATCAGTTTTAGATGTCAGTTAATTCTATCTGAGAAGCATCTGTCAGAGCTGAGGTGAGAAGTGGCAGAATGGCTCAAGCCCAGGCAAGACGTATCAGTTAAATGTCAGAAAACTCCATTCAGCGACTGTCCAGGACTTCCATGGAGCCTGGCCAGGCAATGTGGATAACGGGAGGTCTGCAAATGTACAGGGACACATGCAGCAGAGCTGGGACAAGGCTGCTCTAGATGAGGCCTTCACTGAAGGCTGAATGTCTTATGGGTCTAGCCTGAAGCAGGCCACACAGTGACATTAATTATTCTAGCTGAAAGTTTGGTAAGAAGACCATTAAGGCAACCTTTCAAATGAAAACAGTGTGAGAGTCTGGGATGTAATGCGCTGCTTTGTCTCTGCTCTCTCTCCCAACAGGTGCCCCTTCAGCCCGATGATTAGTCCTGCTGTAAGCGGGGCCTGTCATGCCAGCCCTGCGGCCAGACCCCTCTGTCCAGCAGCAGCAGTGACCCCTAGGTCAGACAGTGCCAGGACTCCACCGTCATCCCTGAGCCGTCTTCTGGGCTGGCGACCCTGCCAGAACCAATCCTCAAAGCACCCCTGTGGGATCTTCAACCTCCGCACCTGTTTAGAATCCCTCCGCCTGGTACCCCTGTGCTCTGGCTGAATACTCCATTCAGCGACTGTCCAGGACTTCCACGGAGCCTGGCCAGGCCATGTGGATAACGGGAGGTCTGCAAATGTACAGGGACACGTGCAGCAGAGCTGGGACAAGGCTGCTCTAGATGAGGCCTTCACTGAAGGCTGAATGTCTACAGTTGCCTCCCCAACCCCCCACTTCCCCACCTGCCACCCCACTAGTAGGGAAGTTAGAGACTTGTGCTTCATTGTTTCAGAGCAAGAATTTTCTCATCTGGCCATAGTAGGCAGAAGAAGGACAAACCATACAGGGATGCAATGAAGGTTGCAGCAAATGTTTAATGAGCCTAAGGAGGGAATTGATGTGAGTTGAAGTGGAGATCCCAAGGGCAGAGAGCAGCAGAAGCAGACTGGAATCTGTTCCCCTTTTCCTATGGCAGAAGTGCCATGGGACACCCACCTAAATGCCCCTCAGAGGAGAGAGGCCAGCAGGTCCCTAGGACCTTCCCAGAGAGTTCTGGGGAGAGCAACAGAGAACAAAGAGAAGGGTGAGAAAGAATGAGGGGAAGAGAATATTGGTAGACATCGGCCGTGTTGTCAGAGATGCCGTCCTGGCCCCTGCTGTCCTGAGAGAGCAAGCCAGACGTGGTCATCTACACTGAAAACAGTGGCAGAAAGTCTGTTCTCCTGTCCAGCACCGTGTCGTGAGATTGTGGGGGACCTTGACTGGGAGCAGTGCCCAGCACCTTTAGTTGCACCTTCTGCCACAGTAGCGGTTGGAAATGCAGGAGAGGTCAAAGCCCCCCGAGGTGATGGGCACTCCCTGGCAGCTGAGGATGCTGCCAACAGCAGCGGAGGTGGAGGAGCCCACGGCGGTGTTCTGCGGGAAGGAGCTGAGGATGGGTCCGGGCAGGGTCACCACCACGGGAGAGGGCTCAATGACGATGGTGGAGGGCTGGCACTGCCTGACACAGGGCTCATTGCAGCTGCTGGCCAGAGGAGTGGGGCCGCAGGGCCGGCATGGCACGCACGGGTCGCAGCAGGACATGTCTTTGGGTTGGCAGTGCACCTGTTGGGAGAGAGGGCCGAGTGGAGAAAATAGAGAGTCAGGAGGAGGCTGCCATCCCACCAAGAGGGAATCATGCCCATGCAGTCCTGGGAGTTGGGAGCTGTGCACGGATGATCATCGGCTTCCTGGTCTGCTCCTGCCAGGTCCCAGAAAGAAGCACCCGGTGCCTATCAAGCTACTTCTTAGATCCTCGCCCAGAAGCCCCGCAGTGCAGTCCCAGCTACCGTCCAGGACCAACCTTCTGCCCACTTCCCTTTCCCACGACCAGCAGCTGCAAGCTTTGTCATGGTACAGAGCTGGTAGCACATGAGAGGTCTATAGACCTCAGGCCTCCTGATGAAGAGAGAGAGAGAGAGAGACAGGAAGGGGGCTCGCACTCACCTGGTTCCCAGGAAGAAAGAGGCAAGAGAAGCGAATGAGAGAGTAAGGAACTGGGCTGTCTTTTATAGTGGACCGAAGCTGACCCATATCCAGAGACATCACTTACAGTAGTGATTATTTTCTGACAAGCGCCTCTTGAATGCCAAACATCCTAGCTAATGATATGGCCAGTGTGCTGGCTTCCTGCGCAGCACTGTTGTGTTTCCAGCTTTGTTTAATTTCCATGCCACGCTGAAGGCATCTTTTGAGAGTAATGAGGGGAGGCCCAAGCATTTCCACACCACAGACAGCAGGGTGGGAAACAGAGTGAATTCATGACTCTTGTAAGAGTCCAGCAAGTGGAAATGACGTCAGCCCGGGTCACTGCTCTGGGGCCTTTCTTAGGGGCCTTTCTTGCAGGAGGTGTACCATCTCCGGAGTGGGACCCGATTCCACTTGACACAAGTTTCTGGAAAATTCTGCCCTCCTGTCTTGTCACCTCATATTTTGCCATCCTGTCCAGTGCTGTCCCATCCTCTCCTGCACCATCTTGCTGCCCTCGGACCTTCTCCCTTTGCCTTGCAGGCACGTTGCAGGCAGGCAGCTGCTTTCTGCTCTGCTCGAGGAGTTTTGCAGCCACTCTGCAGCTAAGTGCACTCATGGCTGTTACCCAGCATGTGCTGCAGGTTGGGAAGAGCACAGACAGAACCCCGCTCATGCAGATTTGCCGTGCAGTCACATTGCCATCTACTTTTGTTTAGAAATCAAGCATAAAGGGCAGGAGACCAGCATGGACCGGCATGGCACTCACGGAGAAACTCCAGGAGAGGAAAAGTTGTCTTTACAATGTGCATCATGAGCCTGGTCACTTGGGAGGGATACACTCAGACTGGTGTCTGAGTCTGTAAGGACGCAGGCAGGAAGGCTAAGGCCCAGAGAGAATTAAATTTGGTGAGAGAGATCAAGGGTAACGTGAAAGTCTTCTTTAAGTATGTCACGGGGACAAGCAAGACAAGAGAAAGTGTGGATCCCCTGCTTAATGTGGTGAGTGCCCTGGCCTCGTGGAGGCTATGCCCAAGTAGTTGGAAGGAAAGAAGTTGATTGGAAGCAGTGAACATGGATTCACCAAAGGAGAAATCATGCTTGAGCAACCTCACAGGATTTTGTGATATCATCACCCACTGGGTAGGTGAGGGGACAGCAGTGAATGATGTGTACCTTGACCCCAGCAAGGCAACAAACAGGTACTGTAGCATTGGACATTGCTACATGTTAAGCTCATCTGAAGATGATCTCTCAAGGTCCCTTCCAATCCCTGCAAATCTGTGATTCTGTGATCCTGCTGGCTTTTGCTGGGCTTCTGCGTGAGCTCCCTCAGCCCTGATGCCTTGGATCAAGACCTACAGAGTGAGACATGGGAATAATCCTCTTAGTCCTGTGTGATTCTTCTCAAAATCAGCGGTTCCCCCACCTGGGAGGCTATACGATTTACCTGCTGTCTGTATGGCTCCCGTCATTTTTTTCTTATTAAAATAGCCCTCCTGTTGCAGCCTTTGCTCTTGAGACATTTTGAGGCCTGGAGAGGACTCTGCGCAACTTGGCGCCCCATTCCGTGATCAGTGAGACAAAAAGGCAAGGAGACAAAACACAGCAGCAGAATTGGCCACACAGAGAAGGGGTCAAGACTCCACACTCAGGAGCTGGTACAGCTCTTGCCAGAAGGGCCCCTAAGAAACCTGAAGGAGTGAGCTAGGCTGACATCATCTGCCTTGGCTGGACTCTTGTAGCACACAAAATGAGTCTGTTGCTCTCACTGGTGTTTGTGGTGCGGAAATGCTTGGGCTTCCCTTCCTGCCTCCCAGAAGATGCCTTCAGTCAGGAAGTGACATGGCGTAAAGCCAGAAATGAAACTGAACTGCTCAGGAAGCCAGCAGACCACCCATATCATTATCTGGGATGATTTGCATTCTGGACAAGAAAAGCGTGTCAGCAAATAATCACCACTATAAGCAATGCCTCTGGATATAGGTCATCTTAGGTCCAGTATAAAAGGGAGCCCAGCTCCTTGCTCTCTCATCCACCGTTCTTACCATCTTCTCCTTGGGAACCAGGTGAGTGTGAAGCTCCTCTCTGTCCTTCCGGCTCAACTAAAGGAGGTCTCAGCACAGTGAGTGTCTGAGAAGTTATCACCTCAGTGTCATGCCAAACGGTGGGACTTGTCACGGGGAAGAGAAGTGCAGATTTGTCCTGGACTCTGAGCCTGTGTGTAGGTAGCGTGGGGGCTGAAATTTGGGAACTAGCTGGATAGGCACGGGAGGGTATTTTGGGCCAGCAGATAGCTGGATATTTGGAGTCCAAGAATCCTTTGACTTCCTCTTCGCATCCTTCAGCTGCCAAGAGTGTACGTGCTTTGATTTAGTTGTGGCCTGTTGGACCTCTGTTCCTCATGTATCCCCATGTTCTGCTTCCTTCCTGCTCTCACTCCCAACAGGTGCACCTCCAGTCCCAAGTCATGTCCTGCTGCGACCCATGTGTGCCATGCCGGCCCTGTGGCCCGACCCCTCTGGCCAGCAGCTGCAATGAGCCCTGTGTCAGGCAGTGCCAGCCCTCCACCATCGTCATTGAGCCCTCTCCCGTGGTGGTGACCCTGCCCGGACCCATCCTCAGCTCCTTCCCGCAGAACACCGCCGTGGGCTCCTCCACCTCCGCTGCTGTTGGCAGCATCCTCAGCTGTCAGGGAGTGCCCATCACCTCGGGGGGCTTTGACCTCTCCTGCATTTCCAACCGCTACTGTGGCAGAAGGTGCAACTAAAGGTGCTGGGCACTGCTCCCAGTCAAGGTCCCCGTGGAAATCACAGCATGCCACTGGACAGGAGAACAAATGTGGTGCTGCTCTTTCTGCCCTGCAACACACACAGGACGGGGCCTGCTGGACTTCCCTGACCACACAGAGAAAGTCTACCCGTATTCTCTTTTGCTCTCTCTTCCTATCTAGTATCTCGCTTGTCTGTTTGCCTCAGACATCTCTGTCTGTACCCTGAAAACCAGCCTAAAGAGACCTGACACCTCTCTTCGTTTCTTGGGCAATAAGTGTGGGCCTGGTGGCAACGCTGTCGTAGCACTGGGCAACAGGTTCATGCCCGTTGCTGCTGCTCCCCACACTTGCTGCCTGCGCTTGCAGTGACATCGTTTCCCTCCTCTGACTCATTAAACACTTGCTGCATCCTCTTTGGTGTCCTTCCGTGTTTCTGCTCTTGTCGTTTGCGCACAGATGTGCAAAGGAGAAAGCCATGGCTTGAGTGGGAATCACCGGGGGAGGTTCCATCATTCTTCTAGATCTGGGCGGCCAGCCAGCGCACACTGCTGCAATTTCATCTTTCAGGCACCCTCTGTTGAAGCAGAGGAAGTCATGCGTGATTCCTATGTAGCCAATGGCTGTTAGCTGTTGCCTGGCTGTGTCTCTGCTTAGACATATCCCTTAGAGCCTGGAGCACCTCACGGGACTGGGCTTCTTGACCAATGAGAGCCGGTGTCCATCCTGGCCTTCTGTTGGCCTCCTGGCTTGGTGCGCTGTAGCCACTGTGTGGAGCCTTCAGCCAGGCCCCTCTTGGGCCTGGCCCTGGCCTGGGTGCCAGCTCCTGCTCTCACCCTGGCACCAAAACCTTCTACGTGTAAATAACCCACGTGCTGCTTGCTTCAGGGCAATGTCCTGTAGCTGCTTCTGGGCTGGCGTCACCTGCATTCAAAACCGAGATCTGTTGTGATGCGTCTACAGAACCACATTTTCGCAGTTCCCCCTGCTCTTGATTATGTCAAAATCCTCCTAGTGAAGAAGTTAAGTTATTGATGTCACCTCTCCTATTCCCTGTCTGCATCCCATGTGAATGGAGGTATTCTGGGAGGCTGTCCTTAGGGACACAGGAACTGAGCAGAGCAGGCAGTCCTTTAAGGACACCTTTCTGAGAGCAGAAGAGCTCTCCCTCCCAAAGGGACAGAAATGATGCAGGGAAGGACGGAGACCAGTATGGCTGAGCAAGGACTGGATGGTCAAACTGGGGATAATGAGGAAAGGTATAGCCAGTGGAAGCTGGGATGAGTGGCCTAGGAAGTCTGCAGGCCTGCTGTCCAGATGTGCAGAGATGCAATGATGACTGCCGGGGCTCAGGTGGAGGGGAACTTGTTGAGAGGTGTGATAAAGAAAACAATGAGATTCTAGAGGTTCCCTGGTCAGAAGACACAGCTGAAGTAGAACGTCCTACCTCAGATAAGTGAGAATGGTGACGAGTCTTCAACTGACATTGTTAAGGCAGCGATGCTCAGCAAGTTCTCTGCCCTGGCCTTCCTTGATAATCAGGCATCCCAGGTCTCTCACATCCTTGAACCTGTAGGCAGGGGTTGGGGGAGCAAAAACCCTCCGACTGTAGGAGCAGAGCACATTGGAGGCCACCTGTTGAGACTGAAAGTGCACCACCCTCCAGGACTGGAGAAAGCAGCTTCTAGCTGTGACGTAGATGGCGTGGTTGATTGTACCCTCAGGAAATTTGCCAATTGGACTAAGGTGAATGGGGCATGGGATGGGACAGAGGTAATTGATGCCTTGATCCTTAGGGACCAAGACAGGCATGAAAATCAGCCCATTTGAAATTCATGTAGGTCACGTGCAAGGTATACTGCACTTGGGTGATTGCAATCCCAGGTCTGTCCACAGTCTGAGAGAACACAGTGAGAGGAGGCCTGTGGAGAAGGACTGCCCATACTTGAAAATGACCTGTTAGCAGGACGGGGTATTATTGGATTCAGTATTTGTGTCTTATCAGGTACTCTACACTCTTTTGATTGCGTGGGGTATTTCTGGTCACTTGGTCACAGAAGAGAAGAATGAACTGTAACTGCCAGGAGACTTCATTCTTCCGCTTCTGCTTTCTGCTTGGTGGAGGAAAAGCAAAAAGAGACTGGGAGTCACACAGCTGCGCTCTCTCCTATCACTGCTCCCTTGTTTTTCCAGGCTACAGCATTACAGGAAGGGCTTTGGTTTTGCAAACTCTCATTTTGTTGGATTTAATTGCAGTCGTACTGTATTCTATTGTATTATCTCACCTTCTGATGTTATACTTAGAAAATTAACTTTATCGCATAGGTGTTTGCCACTGTTTTCCTCACCTGGGCCCATCACCCTGCGTTTCCTCTCCCTTCTTGCCCCCTTCCTGGGGCCTGGGTCCTTGGGTCTCTTTGTTTCCTTCTCATGGGTCCAGCCTGAAGCAGGCCACACAGTGACATTAATTATTCTAGCTGAAAGTTTGGTAAGAAGACCATTAAGGCAACCTTTCAAATGAAAACAGTGTGAGAGTCTGGGATGTAATGCGCTGCTTTGTCTCTGCTCTCTCTCCCAACAGGTGCCCCTTCAGCCCGATGATTAGTCCTGCTGTAAGCGGGGCCTGTCATGCCAGCCCTGCGGCCAGACCCCTCTGTCCAGCAGCAGCAGTGACCCCTAGGTCAGACAGTGCCAGGACTCCACCGTCATCCCTGAGCCGTCTTCTGGGCTGGCGACCCTGCCAGAACCAATCCTCAAAGCACCCCTGTGGGATCTTCAACCTCCGCACCTGTTTAGAATCCCTCCGCCTGGTACCCCTGTGCTCTGGCTGAATACTCCATTCAGCGACTGTCCAGGACTTCCACGGAGCCTGGCCAGGCCATGTGGATAACGGGAGGTCTGCAAATGTACAGG
This sequence comes from Lagopus muta, assembly GCF_023343835.1. Taxonomy (NCBI): domain Eukaryota; kingdom Metazoa; phylum Chordata; class Aves; order Galliformes; family Phasianidae; genus Lagopus; species Lagopus muta. The sequence continues at coordinate 4,632,289 of NC_064457.1, read as the reverse complement.
GACACGTGCAGCAGAGCTGGGACAAGGCTGCTCTAGATGAGGCCTTCACTGAAGGCTGAATGTCTACAGTTGCCTCCTCAACCCCCCACTTCCCCACCTGCCACCCCACTAGTAGGGAAGTTAGAGACTTGTGCTTCATTGTTTCAGAGCAAGAATTTTCTCATCTGGCCATAGTAGGCAGAAGAAGGACAAACCATACAGGGATGCGATGAAGGTTGCAGCAAATGTTTAATGAGCCTAAGGAGGGAATTGATGTGAGTTGAAGTGGAGATCCCAAGGGCAGAGAGCAGCAGAAGCAGACTGGAATCTGTTCCCCTTTTCCTATGGCAGAAGTGCCATGGGACACCCACCTAAATGCCCCTCAGAGGAGAGAGGCCAGCAGGTCCCTAGGACCTTCCCAGAGAGTTCTGGGGAGAGCAACAGAGAACAAAGAGAAGGGTGAGAAAGAATGAGGGGAAGAGAATATTGGTAGACATCGGCCGTGTTGTCAGAGATGCCGTCCTGGCCCCTGCTGTCCTGAGAGAGCAAGCCAGACGTGGTCATCTACACTGAAAACAGTGGCAGAAAGTCTGTTCTCCTGTCCAGCACCGTGTCGTGAGATTGTGGGGGACCTTGACTGGGAGCAGTGCCCAGCACCTTTAGTTGCACCTTCTGCCACAGTAGCGGTTGGAAATGCAGGAGAGGTCAAAGCCCCCCGAGGTGATGGGCACTCCCTGGCAGCTGAGGATGCTGCCAACAGCAGCGGAGGTGGAGGAGCCCACGGCGGTGTTCTGCGGGAAGGAGCTGAGGATGGGTCCGGGCAGGGTCACCACCACGGGAGAGGGCTCAATGACAATGGTGGAGTCCTGGCACTGCCTGACACAGGGCTCATTGCAGCTGCTGGCCAGAGGAGTGGGGCCGCAGGGCCGGCATGGCACGCACGGGTCGCAGCAGGACATGTCTTTGGGTTGGCAGTGCACCTGTTGGGAGAGAGGGCCGAGTGGAGAAAATAGAGAGTCAGGAGGAGGCTGCCATCCCACCAAGAGGGAATCATGCCCATGCAGTCCTGGGAGTTGGGAGCTGTGCACGGATGATCATCGGCTTCCTGGTCTGCTCCTGCCAGGTCCCAGAAAGAAGCACCCGGTGCCTATCAAGCTACTTCTTAGATCCTCGCCCAGAAGCCCCGCAGTGCAGTCCCAGCTACCGTCCAGGACCAACCTTCTGCCCACTTCCCTTTCCCACGACCAGCAGCTGCAAGCTTTGTCATGGTACAGAGCTGGTAGCACATGAGAGGTCTATAGACCTCAGGCCTCCTGATGAAGAGAGAGAGAGAGAGAGACAGGAAGGGGGCTCGCACTCACCTGGTTCCCAGGAAGAAAGAGGCAAGAGAAGCGAATGAGAGAGTAAGGAACTGGGCTGTCTTTTATAGTGGACCGAAGCTGACCCATATCCAGAGACATCACTTACAGTAGTGATTATTTTCTGACAAGGGCCTCTTGAATGCCAAACATCCTAGCTAATGATATGGCCAGTGTGCTGGCTTCCTGCGCAGCACTGTTGTGTTTCCAGCTTTGTTTAATTTCCATGCCACGCTGAAGGCATCTTTTGAGAGTAATGAGGGGAGGCCCAAGCATTTCCACACCACAGACAGCAGGGTGGGAAACAGAGTGAATTCATGACTCTTGTAAGAGTCCAGCAAGTGGAAATGACGTCAGCCCGGGTCACTGCTCTGGGGCCTTTCTTAGGGGCCTTTCTTGCAGGTGGTGTACCATCTCCGGAGTGGGACCCGATTCCACTTGACACAAGTTTCTGGAAAATTCTGCCCTCCTGTCTTGTCACCTCATATTTTGCCATCCTGTCCAGTGCTGTCCCATCCTCTCCTGCATCATCTTGCTGCCCTCGGACCTTCTCCCTTTGCCTTGCAGGCACGTTGCAGGCAGGCAGCTGCTTTCTGCTCTGCTCGAGGAGTTTTGCAGCCACTCTGCAGCTAAGTGCACTCATGGCTGTTACCCAGCATGTGCTGCAGGTTGGGAAGAGCACAGACAGAACCCCGCTCATGCAGATTTGCCGTGCAGTCACATTGCCATCTACTTTTGTTTAGAAATCAAGCATAAAGGGCAGGAGACCAGCATGGACCGGCATGGCACTCACGGAGAAACTCCAGGAGAGGAAAAGTTGTCTTTACAATGTGCATCATGAGCCTGGTCACTTGGGAGGGATACACTCAGACTGGTGTCTGAGTCTGTAAGGACGCAGGCAGGAAGGCTAAGGCCCAGAGAGAATTAAATTTGGTGAGAGAGATCAAGGGTAACGTGAAAGTCTTCTTTAAGTATGTCACGGGGACAAGCAAGACAAGAGAAAGTGTGGATCCCCTGCTTAATGTGGTGAGTGCCCTGGCCTCGTGGAGGCTATGCCCAAGTAGTTGGAAGGAAAGAAGTTGATTGGAAGCAGTGAACATGGATTCACCAAAGGAGAAATCATGCTTGAGCAACCTCACAGGATTTTGTGATATCATCACCCACTGGGTAGGTGAGGGGACAGCAGTGAATGATGTGTACCTTGACCCCAGCAAGGCAACAAACAGGTACTGTAGCATTGGACATTGCTACATGTTAAGCTCATCTGAAGATGATCTCTCAAGGTCCCTTCCAATCCCTGCAAATCTGTGATTCTGTGATCCTGCTGGCTTTTGCTGGGCTTCTGCGTGAGCTCCCTCAGCCCTGATGCCTTGGATCAAGACCTACAGAGTGAGACATGGGAATAATCCTCTTAGTCCTGTGTGATTCTTCTCAAAATCAGCGGTTCCCCCACCTGGGAGGCTATACGATTTACCTGCTGTCTGTATGGCTCCCGTCATTTTTTTCTTATTAAAATAGCCCTCCTGTTGCAGCCTTTGCTCTTGAGACATTTTGAGGCCTGGAGAGGACTCTGCGCAACTTGGCGCCCCATTCCGTGATCAGTGAGACAAAAAGGCAAGGAGACAAAACACAGCAGCAGAATTGGCCACACAGAGAAGGGGTCAAGACTCCACACTCAGGAGCTGGTACAGCTCTTGCCAGAAGGGCCCCTAAGAAACCTGAAGGAGTGAGCTAGGCTGACATCATCTGCCTTGGCTGGACTCTTGTAGCACACAAAATGAGTCTGTTGCTCTCACTGGTGTTTGTGGTGCGGAAATGCTTGGGCTTCCCTTCCTGCCTCCCAGAAGATGCCTTCAGTCAGGAAGTGACATGGCGTAAAGCCAGAAATGAAACTGAACTGCTCAGGAAGCCAGCAGACCACCCATATCATTATCTGGGATGATTTGCATTCTGGACAAGAAAAGCGTGTCAGCAAATAATCACCACTATAAGCAATGCCTCTGGATATAGGTCATCTTAGGTCCAGTATAAAAGGGAGCCCGGCTCCTTGCTCTCTCATCCACCGTTCTTACCATCTTCTCCTTGGGAACCAGGTGAGTGTGAAGCTCCTCTCTGTCCTTCCGGCTCAACTAAAGGAGGTCTCAGCACAGTGAGTGTCTGAGAAGTTATCACCTCAGTGTCATGCCAAACGGTGGGACTTGTCACGGGGAAGAGAAGTGCAGATTTGTCCTGGACTCTGAGCCTGTGTGTAGGTAGCGTGGGGGCTGAAATTTGGGAACTAGCTGGATAGGCACGGGAGGGTATTTTGGGCCAGCAGATAGCTGGATATTTGGAGTCCAAGAATCCTTTGACTTCCTCTTCGCATCCTTCAGCTGCCAAGAGTGTACGTGCTTTGATTTAGTTGTGGCCTGTTGGACCTCTGTTCCTCATGTATCCCCATGTTCTGCTTCCTTCCTGCTCTCACTCCCAACAGGTGCACCTCCAGTCCCAAGTCATGTCCTGCTGCGACCCATGTGTGCCATGCCGGCCCTGTGGCCCGACCCCTCTGGCCAGCAGCTGCAATGAGCCCTGTGTCAGGCAGTGCCAGAACTCCACCATCGTCATTGAGCCCTCTCCCGTGGTGGTGACCCTGCCCGGACCCATCCTCAGCTCCTTCCCGCAGAACACCGCCGTGGGCTCCTCCACCTCTGCTGCTGTTGGCAGCATCCTCAGCTGTCAGGGAGTGCCCATCACCTCGGGGGGCTTTGACCTCTCCTGCATTTCCAACCGCTACTGTGGCAGAAGGTGCAACTAAAGGTGCTGGGCACTGCTCCCAGTCAAGGTTCCCGTGGAAATCACAGCATGCCACTGGACAGGAGAACAAATGTGGTGCTGCTCTTTCTGCCCTGCAACACACACAGGACGGGGCCTGCTGGACTTCCCTGACCACACAGAGAAAGCCTACCCGTATTCTCTTTTGCTCTCTCTTCCTATCTAGTATCTCGCTTGTCTGTTTGCCTCAGACATCTCTGTCTGTACCCTGAAAACCAGCCTAAAGAGACCTGACACCTCTCTTCGTTTCTTGGGCAATAAGTGTGGACCTGGTGGCAACGCTGTCGTAGCACTGAGCAACAGGTTCATGCCCGTTGCTGCTGCTCCCCACACTTGCTGCCTGCGCTTGCAGTGACATCATTTCCCTCCTCTGACTCATTAAACACTTGCTGCATCCTCTTTGGCGTCCTTCCGTGTTTCTCCTCTTGTCGTTTGCGCACAGATGTGCAAAGGAGAAAGCCACGGCTTGAGTGGGAATGACCGGGGGAGGTTCCATCATTCTTCTAGATCTGGGCGGCCAGCCAGCGCACACTGCTGCAATTTCATCTTTCAGGCACCCTCTGTTGAAGCAGAGGAAGTCATGCGTGATTCCTATGTAGCCAATGGCTGTTAGCCGTTGCCTGGCTGTGTCTCTGCTTAGACATATCCCTTAGAGCCTGGAGCACCTCACGGGACTGGGCTTCTTGACCAATGAGAGCCGGTGTCCATCCTGGCCTTCTGTTGGCCTCCTGGCTTGGTGCGCTGTAGCCACTGTGTGGAGCCTTCAGCCAGGCCCCTCTTGGGCCTGGCCCTGGCCTGGGTGCCAGCTCCTGCTCTCACCCTGGCGCCAAAACCTTCTACGTGTAAATAACCCACGTGCTGCTTGCTTCAGGGCAATGTCCTGTAGCTGCTTCTGGGCTGGCGTCACCTGCATTCAAAACCGAGATCTGTTGTGATGCGTCTACAGAACCACATTTTCGCAGTTCCCCCTGCTCTTGATTATGTCAAAATCCTCCTAGTGAAGAAGTTAAGTTATTGAAGTCACCTCTCCTATTCCCTGTCTGCATCCCATGTGAATGGAGGTATTCTGGGAGGCTGTCCTTAGGGACACAGGAACTGAGCAGAGCAGGCAGTCCTTTAAGGACACCTTTCTGAGAGCAGAAGAGCTCTCCCTCCCAAAGGGACAGAAATGATGCAGGGAAGGACGGAGACCAGTATGGTTGAGCAAGGACTGGATGGTCAAACTGGGGATAATGAGGAAAGGTATAGCCAGTGGAAGCTGGGATGAGTGGCCTAGGAAGTCTGCAGGCCTGCTGTCCAGATGTGCAGAGATGCAATGATGACTGCCGGGGCTCAGGTGGAGGGGAACTTGTTGAGAGGTGTGATAAACAGTGAGATTCTAGAGGTTCCCTGGTCAGAAGACACAGCTGAAGTAGAACGTCCTACCTCAGATAAGTGAGAATGGTGATGAGTCTTCAACTGACATTGTTAAGGCAGCGATACTCAGCAAGTTCTTTGCCCTGGCCTTCCTTGATAATCAGGCATCCCAGGTCTCTCACATCCTTGAACCTGTAGGCAGGGGTCGGGGGAGCAAAAACCCTCCGACTGTAGGAGCAGAGCACATTGGAGGCCACCTGATGAGACTGAAAGTGCACCACCCTCCAGGACTGGAGAAAGCAGCTTCTAGCTGTGACGTAGATGGTGTGGTTGATTGTACCCTCAGGAAATTTGCCAATTGGACTAAGGTGAATGGGGCATGGGATAGGACAGAGGTAATTGATGCCTTGATCCTTAGGGACCAAGACAGGCATGAAAATCAGCCCATTTGAAATTCATGTAGGTCACGTGCAAGGTATACTGCACTTGGGTGATTGCAATCCCAGGTCTGTCCACAGTCTGAGAGAACACAGTGAGAGGAGGCCTGTGGAGAAGGACTGCCCATACTTGAAAATGACCTGTTAGCAGGACGGGGTATTATTGGATTCAGTATTTTTGTCTTATCAGGTACTCTACACTCTTTTGATTGCGTGGGGTATTTCTGGTCACTTGGTCACAGAAGAGAAGAATGAACTGTAACTGCCAGGAGACTTCATTCTTCCGCTTCTGCTTTCTGCTTGGTGGAGGAAAAGCAAAAAGAGACTGGGAGTCACACAGCTGCGCTCTCTCCTATCACTGCTCCCTTGTTTTCCAGGCTACAGCATTACAGGAAGGGCTTTGGTTTTGCAAACTCTCATTTTGTTGGATTTAATTGCAGTCGTACTGTATTCTATTGTATTATCTCACCTTCTGATGTTATACTTAGAAAATTAACTTTATCGCAGAGGTGTTTGCCACTGTTTTCCTCACCTGGGCCCATCACCCTGCGTTTTCTCTCCCCTCTTTCCTCCCTTCCTGGGGCCAGGGTCTTAGGGTCTCTTCACTTCCTTCTCATGGATCCAGCCTATTTCTTTCTTCCTTTTCCTTTTGGAGTTTTCCTCATCCTCTTGGAGTCATCAGCTTCAAATTTTTGTGGATTCTAGCATCCAGAACAATTTGAACATTATCAAGAGAAGAAATTACACTCAAGAGTAAGTCTGCCAATCCGTGTCAGACATCGGTTTCCGATGTCAGTTTCTTCTATCTGGGAAGCATCTATCAATTACTGCTTCAATAAAGGCAGCAGATGTGTTACGTGCAGTTCATGTCAGAGTTGAGGTAAGAAGTGGGAGAAGGGCTCAAGCCCCGGCAAGACCTGTCAGTTGCCTGTCTGAAAACTCCATCCAGCGTCTGTCCAGGACTTCCACGGAGCCTGGCCAGGCAATGTGGACAAGAGGAGGCCTGCAAATGTACAGGCACATATGCAGCAAGGCTGCTCTAGATGTGGCCTTCACTGAAGGCTGAAAGTCTATAGTTGCCTCTCCATCCCCCCAATTCCCCCACCCGCCACCCCAACTAGTAGGGACGTTACAGACTGGCGCTTCATCACTTCAGAGCAAGAATTTTCTCATCTGGCAGAAGAAGGACAAACCATACAGGGATGCAATGAAGGTTGCAGCAAATGTTTAATAAATCTAGGGAGGGAAATGATGTCAGCCAAAGTGCAGATCCCAAAGGCAGGGAGCAGCAGAAGCAGACAAGAATCTGTTCCCCTTTTCCCATGGCAGAAATGCCACGGGACACCCACCTAAATGCCCATCAGAGGAGAGAGGCCAGCAGGTCCCTGGGACCTTCCCAGAGAGTTTTGGGGAGATCAACAGACAACAAAGAAAAGAGAGAAAAGTGAGTGGAAGGGAATATAGTTAGTCATTGGCCACGAAGATAGAGAAGCCAGGTGAGGCCCTCCTGTCTGTCATGACAGGGTGGTCATCTGCTCTGAAAACAGCAGCACAAAGTCAGTTCTCCTGTCCAGCACCGTGTCGTGAGATTGTGGGGTTCCTTGTGTGGGGCAGTGCCCAGCACCTTTAGTTGCACCTTCTGCCACAGCTGCGGTTGGAAATGCAGGAGAGGTCAAAGCCCCCCGAGGTGATGGGCACTCCCTGGCAGCTGAGGATGCTGCCAACAGCAGCGGAGGTGGAGGAGCCCACAACGGTGTTCTGCGGGAAGGAGCTGAGGATGGGTCCGGGCAGGATCACCACCACGGGAGAGGGCTCAATGGCGATGGTGGAGTCCTGGCACTGCCTGACACAGGGCTCATTGCAGCTGCTGGCCAGAGGAGTGGGGCCGCAGGGCCGGCATGGCACGCACGGGTTGCAGCAGGACATGTCTTTGGGTTGGCAGTGCACCTGTTGGGAGAGAGGGCCGAGTGGAGAAAATAGAGAGTCAGGAGGAGGCTGCCATCCCACCAAGAGGGAATCATGCCCATGCAGTCCTGGGAGTTGGGAGCTGTGCACGGATGATCATCGGCTTCCTGGTCTGCTCCTGCCAGGTCCCAGAAAGAAGCACCCGGTGCCTATCAAGCTACTTCTTAGACCCTAGTCCAGAAGCCCCGCAGTGCAGTCCCAGCTACTGTCCACGACCAACCTTCTGCCCACTTCCCTTTCCCACGACCAGCAGCTGCAAGCTTTGTCATGGTACAGAGCTGGTAGCACATGAGAGGTCTATAGACCTCAGGGCCTCCTGATGAAGAGAGAGAGAGAGAGACAGGAAGGGGGCTCGCGCTCACCTGGTTCCCAGGAAGAAGGAGGCAAGAGAAGCGAATGAGAGAGTAAGGAACTGGGCTGTCTTTTATAGTGGACCGAAGCTGACCCATATCCAGAGACATCACTTACAGTAGTGATTATTTTCTGACAAGCGCCTCTTGAATGCCAAACATCCTAGCTAATGATATGGCCAGTGTGCTGGCTTCCTGCGCAGCACTGTTGTGTTTCCAGCTTTGTTTAATTTCCATGCCACGCTGAAGGCATCTTTTGAGAGTAATGAGGGGAGGCCCAAGCATTTCCACACCACAGACAGCAGGGTGGGAAACAGAGTGAATTCATGACTCTTGTAAGAGTCCAGCAAGTGGAAATGACGTCACACTCTTTTGTTTGTGTGGGGTATTTGTTGCCTCGCTCTCTCACTGCGTGAGAGCTCCCTGCGAATTGTGTACCCTCGACTTGTCAAGCAGCTTGTACTCGTATGATGCGGCCTTGAAGAATGCTCTCTTTATTTAGCAACACATCCCTTTATATATTGTTGCTTAGCACTATAGGACCACCTATACAAGGTAGGTCCTCCTATCAGGTTACAGCACGTACTACCTTATTGTTTGATTTCGCAATCGCTCTCTACTACAATTTCGCGAGTAATCTCTGCTACATCTCCCCCTCCCTTTGCTTTAGGCCCCATACTACATTGCAGCAACTACGGGTTGAGAGGACCCTATCCGTGTACACCTTGAAAGCCCTCGCAGTGCCTATACATGCAATTGTCCTCTCAAGTAAGCCTTGCCCCGTTACATGGGTCACACATGGGTCACAGCAGGACATGTCTTGGCACTGCTGGTGCACCTGTTGGGAGAGAAGGCCAGGCAAACAAATGGAGAGTGAGGGGTGTCTGCCATTCCACTACCAGGGAACCATGTTCATGAAATGCCAGGATTTGGTGGCTGTACAGGAATGATCAAGGACTTCTTGGCGTGTTCCTGCCAGGTCTCAGAAAGAGCAACCCAATGATAATCCAAATACTTCTTAGATCCTAGCTCAGAAGCCCCCACAGTACAGGCTCAGTGTCCCTCCATGGCAGAGCTTTTGCTTGAGAAACCGCCCTGGGGTTTTGCACAGAATCGTGCTGATAGCAAATAAGAAGTCCACTGATCTCAGACCTTCTGATGGAGATTGAGAGAGACAAGAAGGAGCCTCACACTCACCTGGCTCCAAAAAAGAAGGAGTCAAGATTAGTGGTTGAGGGAGCAAAAAGCTAGACTCCTTTTTATAGTGGACCCAAGCTGACCAGAGGCATCACTTCTAGCAGTGATTATTTTCTGACAAACTCCTCTTGAACGCAAAACATCCCAGATGATGATATGACACGTGCTGGCTTCCTGTGCCGCTGTGTTTAATTTCCAGCTTTAGGTCATTCTCATTCCTCGCTGAAGACTTCTTTTGAGTGGCAAGGGAGGCCCAGGCATTTCTGCACAACAAATATCAGTGTAGGCAACATACTCAGCTCATATGGTAGTAGAATCCAGTAAATGCAAATGATATCAGCCTGAGTCATTCCTTTTTTCATTGTGGTTTTTAAGGGCCCTTTTGGCAAGAAGTATACCAGCTCCTGGATGTGACCCTTTCTACACTTCTCTCTAGAAAGTTCTTCCGCCCTGTTTTGCCTCACCCTGTTTTATCTCATCCTGTTTTCCCTCAGTGACCTTGGTACGGGGCAGGAAGTTGTGCAGTGTCTGTTCCAGATCTCAAAAGAAAGGCCCAACATCAAATGATGCAACAGAAGTGCTGAGAGAAGATCTGAAGATGGAAAGCAACAGCCATCTATCTGGACATATGCAAGGTCCTTGACATCATGCTGCAGCACATCCTTACCTCTAAATCACAGAGATGTGGGTTCAAATGTTGGAATATTTGATGGATGAGGAACTGGTTTTATGGTCATAGCCAGAATGTTGTTGTCGATGACTCTGTGACCAGGTTGAGGTCATATTTGGACTGGTAGTCTGAAACACCTTAATCAGTGACATATGTGATGGGATCTAGTACATTCTCAGCAAATTTGTGGACACTACAAACCTGAGTGATGCAGTTCATATGTCAGAAAAAAGGAATGCCATCCAAAGGCATCCTGTCAAATTCAAAAGGTGGGCACACCATAAATGACTTGGATGTAGGACTAGAAGTTGCTTTGAAGAATTTGGTTGATGATACTAAATTGAGAGGAACTGTTGACTCCATCAACAGAGGGGCCTTGCAGAAAGGTCTAGACAAAGTAGAAATCTGGCCAATCACCAACTACATGAAGTTTATCAAGAGCAAGTGCCAGATTCTGCACCTGGGAAGGGGCAACAACCCTGGTTGTACATACAGACTAGGGAATGAGACGCTTGAGATCAGCTGCACTGAATGAAATTTGGGGATTTAGGTCAACAGAAAGTTGAACACAAGACAACATTGTGCTCAGGCAGCAAGGAAGACCAACTATATCCTAGGGTGCATCGTGCACAGCATTGCTAGACAGTCAAGGGAAGTGATTGGCCCACTGGCCACTGTATTGGTGCTGCCTCACCTTGAGTACTGCATGGTTATGAGAGCCATGATACAAAAAGGACATAAACTATTATATTATAGTTGAAAGGGAAACTAAAAAGATATTGAAGGGTTTAGAGGGGAGGCTGTATGAGGATACACCAAAGAGACAAGCAGAAAAAGAAGGGGCAATCTCGTGACTTCCAAGCAGTTTTACCTCCCTCTGAATGGAAAATGGAAATGGAACAGTAAAGTTTTCTGGGAGATGCAGTTCTTCTCTTCTGCAAAAGGTACCTGGAACTATCAACAATCCATGGATCTGCAGCATTAATTTTTTAACCACCAGCGCACTACATGATATTATGATGTGGAATACTGATAACAAAAATCATAAAGCCATGACACAGTTCCCTGTTGCCTTTGGAAAGTGTACCAGGTAACTCATGGGATCAGAATGTGTTTCATAAATTCATTCAAAAGGCATTTCAAATGTTTAATAAGAGCAATTAATGGGCTTGTTCTCATTTTCTGGAACATTCTGAGCACAGAATTTGGCAACAAAAGAAGGAGCTTTTCAAGCAGTTAACACTAATTATTGCTTCTATGTAAATTGAAGGGGTAGGATTTCTATAGATTTGGAAGAGATAGACAAAAATATTGCATAGGGTTCAAAAAGGCAATACTTCCTCTGGGTTTGAAGAAGGCTGACTTCTTGGTTGTTTGATTTAAGAATATGAATTAAGAAAGTCATAACAACATTTCTAGTAATGTTAGCTTTTGTCTGTTGCTGTGTAATATTGCAATGTATATCTAAGTATTACCTCATATTGATCACCAAAACCTCAGGGAAAATGAAACTGATCTAACCTTTATTGTTAGAGAAGTCTGAAGCCGGGGAATTGTCAAGTAACCTTTGCACAAGTCTTTGTCTGTGTGTCTTTGGATATACCAAATATGTACTTTTATCTAGGTCTGGATGACCATTCTTGAAATTGCCAGTGTGATCACAGAATCATAGAATGTTTTGTGTTGGAAAGACCCTGAATATCATCTGCACTAAACCATGTTTTTCAGCTCGCCCTGAACCGTGCTAGGAATGGAGTTTTCACAGTTTCTCTAGGTAACCTATTCCAGTGCCTCCCCATTCTTTTAAGTTCTTCCTAATATCTAATACAGCCTATGCTCTTCTAGATAAAAGTTCTTACCCCATGTCCCATTGCTATGCTTCCTGATATGGAGTCCCTCTTCTATTTTCTTGTACCATTTAGATACTGGAATATTGCAATGATGTCTCCCTGGAACCTTCTCTTCTCTGGACTGTACAACTTCAGCTCTCTAAGCCTCTCTTCACAGCAGAGGTGCTCCAGCCATGCCAAATTATACTTACGGCTCTCCTCTGGACTTGCTCCCACAGGTCCATATTCTTACATTGACTATCACAGAGCTGAACACAGTATTCCTGGTAGGGTTTCCTGTGAGAGAAGTAGACTGAGAGAATCACTTCCCTTGAACTGTTAATCATGCTTGTTTTGATGCAGCCCAGGACACTTCTGTCTTTCTGGGCTGAAAGAACATACTGCTGGCACATGTGAAGTTTTTTCAACAACCAATACCTTTGAGCTTTTCTCCTCTGGCTTGCCCTTTATCCATTTGTCTGCCCAGCCTATATTTGTTCTTAGGATGGCCACCACCCACGTTGCATATGGCCTTCTTGATTTTCATGAGGCCTGCATGGGCCTATCAAGCTTCTTCTAGATAGCATCCCTTACCTCCAGCATGTCAGCTGCACAACACAACTTGGTGCTTCCTGAAAACATGCTGAGAGTGCATTCATCCCCATTACCATGTAATAAAGAAGGCATTAAATACTATTGGTCCCAATATGGACAGCTGGAGTACACTACTTGTCACTCAAACTGGACATTAAGCCACTGACTGCAACTCTCTCAGTGTGACCATCTTGGCAATTCTTTATTCACTCAGAGGGCCATCTGTCAAATCCATGTCTCTTCAATGTAGAGACAAGAATGTCTTGAGGACAGTGTCAAATTCTTCCTGCATGATGAAAGGCTCCCATGAGTCCTCACTTTATTATGTGCAGTCCAGGGCTGCCCTTCATTCCCAGCAACTTGAGACGACCATGAAAAAGGATCACATGTAGGCAGAGGCTGGGTTGCAGGAAACATTAGTGACTGAAAAGGGAAATGAGTTTTCTTCCAAAGGGAGCTGCTGTGTGAGCAGCACCAGAGCTGCCAAAAATCTGTGCCTATCACCTGTGATGAAGATCCTATAGGACGTCCATCTGTCTTTCCCATTGAGTATGAGGACAGCATATCACTCAATTTGGCTACAGGGAATTGTACACCCGGAAGAAGGGAATGTAAGGAAAATAGTAGAAGAATGGGAACATAGCATTAGCATAGGGAGCACTTTCTGCCATAGTAATGTCTGAAAATGCAGGAGAGGTTGAAGTACTCAGAGGTGATAGGGACTCCATCACAGCTGTGGATGCTGCCAATTGCAGCAGAGGTAGAGTATACCAGAGTCATGTTCTGCAGGTAAGAGGATGGGGCCACTGTCATGGGAAGGGAATTCATGATGACAGTATGGTTTTTACCCTGACTGACACAGCTACTTGCAGCTGTTGGCTGGTGAGGTTGTACCATAGGATGGGCATGGCAGGCACTGACCATAGCAGAGCATGTCTCAGAGAGGCAAGAGTGTTTCTTGGCTTCATTATGACACTTCAGATACTTTTAAAAAATATGTTGGTCCTGAACAGCCCTGAGCCGGGGGGTATCATACACAGAAGTGATTATTCCCTGCAGTATTCACAATGAATGGAAAACATCCCAGCTAATGACAGTCTGTGTGTCTGTTTCCACTTACACTGCCTTTTCATTTCTGGCTTTTGCTACACCCATTCCCTGCTGAGGTTTTTTGTCTGAGTGCCAAAATTGAAAAGCCCCAGAATTTCCGTTCCAGGAATGAGACAGTGATTGCAGAAGACTCATTTGCTGTTGTCCAGTGTGTCCAGTACAGGCAACTGATGTTGGACCACAGCCCCTAGTCATTTCTTAGTTCCTTCTGGCTGCTACTATGGGCTCATCCCTTTACATGATCTCATCCTGGCTCCTGAAACAGGTAAAAGAACAATTCTATGATACTCTGCTAGCTTCTTGAGATGAAATAGCTGTTAGATTCACAGAGCTCTTTCTCAGCAACTAGGAGAGAAGGGAATGCCTAGAGAGATCTGTAGGAGGGATTTGATGATTAGTCTGGGGCCAATGGCTTCAACGAAACACAAGAGACACTGGAAACATCCTGGGGCAACTCCAGCTGCATCACTATCCAAAATCATCTGGGAAATCATTTCCGAAACGCCACCTCACAGAACAGATGTCCCAAGAAGAGCCCTTCCCCTTCATTCAGGCTTGAATGAAGTGCAGATTTTTCTGCGGGACCCCAGAGCCCAAGGGAAATCAGGGGAACTCCAGAATCATGTTCTATCACTCCACAGGGAAAACAGACACTCTTGTCTTTGAATAGCTTTCCCTTAAAAAAACATGCCTAGACAAAATGATTTATCATTTGCCAGATGAAAATTTTCCTTTGGAGGCATTACAGATCGTATTTCTGAGTTCCAGAATGATCCTCTGCTACTGTTGCCAAACCGCCTAAAATCCCTTCTTCCTCAAATGCATGTACTGCTCCAGGAAATAAGATCACCCACACATTTTCTGCTGTGCTTTTCTTTGGACTTCCTCAGCCCTGCTGCCCTGATGCTCTGAATCTGAAGAGATGTAGCCAGGGCCAGTCGTGGGCCCAATTACACTTCCCACTCATCATACAATACCTATTATTTTCCTCAAAGGATGCTGGAAAAAACCCATAAGCATCAGGGAGGCTTGGAAGAAACCAGAATTCTCTGTGAAGGACAGTTCTGTGCAAAGGTAGAAGATCTCCCTCCTACACAAGCTTCATTTCTCACATCCCTACTTTGGTCTTTGTTCCTGCCCTACCTGAAATCTGTGTATGCTTGCATGTGTGTTTGTGTTCATTTGTTCCATTAACATGGAGAAAGACAGTAACAGAAAGCATTCCTATGTCTTACACTGCAAGACATAGTTTTGCCACTGAAAATTAATCAGACTTTCTTCATTACTGGAAACTGATACAAAAGAAAAAGTCAGGAGCAAGAAAATATACTGTACTTGACAGACTGGAATTCGTAGCTCACTTCCAGAAAGGTCATGAAGTAAAGAATAGCTGAATGAATGCCTGGAGAAGAATGGTCAAATCTTTCTACATCTGTGTCTGTGGAAGAAGTGAGGGAAACAGAGAATGGAGAGATCAATACTGGCAGTAATCAGCAGAGGCCATGGAAAGAGCCACATAAGCCAGGAAAAGTCTTCCTGTTTGAAGCTTGTTGCTGCTCTTATTCAACTATAAGACCTCATTTTGACATAATCTCCTGAAATTGTAGAGCCACTGCAAAAGAGAACAGGGTATTCGTGACTGAATTCATTCTCCTGGGCTTGAATGTCCCAGGTGGCACTTGTGGTTATCTGCTCCATGTCTTTCTTAATCCTGATGGCCTCATCTTTGTCAAAGGGGTAAGTGACCAGCACCTGAAGATCTCAATGTTTTTCTTGTTGCACTGGCACAGACTGGGTAGCAGGAACATCTCTGTCTCTACTATGATTTTGTGCCTCTTCTGAGACTGGTATGTGGGGCTACAATCAGTGTTGATTTAAACCCTTGAATTTATGGTTCCTATCCTCATCATTCAAAGCACTTGACTTTTCATGTTAATTTCTGACATCAGCATCAACTTTGCAGTTCTCCCTGCTACCTCTCCCTTTACTCACCAGAAGGTATTCTCCACTTGTGCTTCATGTGTCACTGTCCTCATTTTCTGAATAGCTTTCTTGCAATATTTGCTAAAATTTCTTTTGCAATTGACATTAGTATTGTTTAGGCACTGGAACAGGCTTTCCTGTGAAATAGAAATCTGGACTATGTCCTCAGACACATGGCTTAATTCTGTATTAGCCGTGTGCTGAGGCTTCAGTTCTTTCTCAAGATATCCTATGATTCTGTGATTCTATGCTTTTCAGAGAAAATAAGATGCGTTTTTATCATCAGTTAACATACTCTGCAGGCATGGAAATAGGAAAGATGGTATCAGTATTCAAATTTATTCTCTAGGAAGATTTTGCCATTCTCAAGAGAAGACTCACAAAAATGTGAGTCTGTTAGTCCATCACAGACCTCACTTTTAGATGACAGGTAATTCCAGCCCAGAAGCATCTAAGCATCTACTGATATCATAGAATCACAGAATCACAGAATCATAGAATCATAGACTCATAGAATGGCCTGGGTTGAAAAGGACCACAATGATCACCCAGTTTCAACCCCCCTGGTATGTGCAGGATTGCCAACCACCAGACCAGGCTGCC
Source organism: Lagopus muta (assembly GCF_023343835.1). Taxonomy (NCBI): domain Eukaryota; kingdom Metazoa; phylum Chordata; class Aves; order Galliformes; family Phasianidae; genus Lagopus; species Lagopus muta. The sequence goes on along the minus strand of NC_064457.1, from coordinate 4,616,047 downwards.
CAGAGCCACATCCAGACTGACCTTGAATGCCTCCAGGGATGGGGCATCCACAACCTCCTTGGGCAACTTGTTTCAGTGTGTTTCACCCGTTGTGTGAAAAACTTTCTCCTAATATCTAACCTAAACCTTCCCCATCTCAGTTTAAGACCATTCCTCCTTGTCCTATCACTATTCTCCCTTGTAAACAGCCATTCCCCCTCCTGTTTATACACTCCCTTCAAGTATTGGAAGGCCACAATGAGGTCTCCCCAGAGTCTTCTCTTCTCTAAGCTAGATAATCCCACCAATTCCCTCAACCTTTCCTTATAGGAGAGGTGCTCCAGCCCCCTGATCATCTTAGTGGTCCTTCTCTGGACTCGTTTCAAGAGCTCTGTGTCTGTCCTGTACTGGGAGCCCCGGGTGTGGACGCATTACTCCAGATGGGGCCTCACAATAGCCAAGTAGAGGGGGACAATCACCTCAATTTCCCTGCTGGCCACTTTCTTCTTTTAATACAACCCAGGATATAGTTGGACTTCTGGGCTGCAAGCACACACTGATGGCACATGTCCGGCTTCTTGTGCACTGGGACTCTCAAGTCCTTCTCCATAGGGCTGCTCTCAAGGGGTTCTTTGCCCAGTCTGTGTAAGTACTTGGGATTGCCCTGGCCCAAGTGCTACACCTTGCACTTAGCCCTGTTGAACCTCATTGGATTCATATGGGCCCACTTCTCCAGCCTCTCTAGGTCCTTCTGAATGGCTTCCCTTCCCTCCAATGTATCGACAAAATGTATCAACCAATACTGGTATTGCCCTAAGGCAGGCACAATGTGTATTATGTGAAGAAATTATCTCAGCTGGAGTGAGAGCTGGCATCCAGACCAAGTCCAAACCCATGAGTGACCTGACTAAAGGCTTCACCCAGTCACTGCAGTGAATCAACAGGGAGCCTGGTCAAGCCAGGAGATCAGCAGAAGGCCAGGCCAGATACAGGATGCCATTTGTCAAGATTCCATCATATATAATTCCCATTCATACTGTGTGCTCCAGGCTCTAGGGGACATGTCCAAGCCGACACATCAAGGCAAGGACTGAGAGCCATTGGTTACAAACTAACCAGGGATGACTTCCTCTGCTTTGAAAAAGTGTGCCTGAAAGATGAAATCTCAGCAGTGCACACTGGCCTTCAATATCTAGAACAGTGATGGAGTCTACCTAGCTAATTCCTCCTAAACCCAGGTTTTCTCCTTTTGTCACCCCTATGCAGATGGAAACAAACAAACAAACAAATAAACAAACAAACAAAAACATGGCAGGACACACTAAAGGTTGCAGTAAGTGTTTAATGAGTTTGAAGAATGTAATGATGTTACTCCAGGTGCATACATCAAGTGTCAGGAGCAGGCAAGAATCTGTTCCCCTTTCCTATGGAAGTGTTGCCACAGGGCTCACACTTACTAGCCAAGAGATGAAGAGTGTGTTGAGACTGCAGCTGGACTCATTGACCTCTTGTTCTGTTTTGCCTCAGTTCTATCTCAGGATATCCAGTGATTCTGTGTATCTATGCTTTTCAGAGAAAAGAAGATTCTTTTCAAAGTATTAGTCTAGTTCTCCTCAATTAGTGTAGCTTGAAGGCAAGGAATAGGAGAGACAACATCAACCGTCTAACCTATTCCATAGTAGGATTTTGCCATTTTCAAGAGAAGGATGAATTGCCAAAATGTGAGTTTGTTATTTCATTACAGACCTCACTTATAGATGATGGGTAATTCCAGCTCAGAAGAACCTACTGGAAATTGTCTGAAGACAGGCAGTGTATGTTATGTGAAGAAAGACTCACTGCTGGAGTGAGAGCAGGCATCCAGACCAAGTCCAGACCCAAGAGTAGCCTGACTGAATGCTCCACCCAGTCACTGCAGTGAACCAACAGGGAGCCTGGCCAAACCAGGAGATCAACAGAAGGCCAGGAATAACATAGGCTGCCATTTGTCAAGATTCCCATTCATATGATGTACTTCAGGCTCTAGGGGACATGTCTAAGCAGAGACATATCAGGGCAACGACTGAGCCACTGGTTACAGACTAACCAGGGATGGCTTTCTCTGCTTTAAAAGAGGATGCCTAAAAGGTGAAATCTCTGCAGTGTGCATTGGCCTCCAGTATCTAGAAGAGTGATGGAGTCTCCCCAGCCAAAGCCTGGCTTTCTCCTTTGACCACCTATATGCAGGTGGAAAAATAACATGGCAAGACACACTAAAGAATGCAGGAAACGTTTAATGGGTCTGAAGAGGGAAATGGTATAACCCCCAGTGCATACATCAAGTGTGGGGAGCAGCAGGAACAGGCAAGAGTCTGTTCCCCTTTCCTATGGTAGCGTTGCCATCAGGCCCACACTTATCAGCCAGGAGTTGTAGAAAGGTAGAGCAGGTTACTTGAAGCTGATTTTGAGGAGTACTAACAGAGATCTCAGAGGGGGAAAAAAAAAAAAAAAAGATATCAGATAGGAAGAGAGACTGAAAGAGACAATCAATAGACTTTCTCCATCCTGCCTATGAAGACAGTCTGGCCCCTTCTGTCTGCCTTGCAGGGCAGAAACAGAAGCACATTTCTTCTTCAATCCAATGTCATGATCTGATTTCCTGGGTGTCTTTGTCTGGGGCAGTGCTCAGCACCTTTAGCAGGGGGGGCACCTTCTGCCACAGCTGCGGTTGGAAATGCAGGAGAGGTCAAAGCCCCCCGAGGTGATGGGCACTCCCTGACAGCTGAGGATGCTGCCAACAGCAGCGGAGGTGGAGGAGCCCACGGCGGTGTTCTGCGGGAAGGAGCTGAGGATGGGTCCGGGCAGGGTCACCACCACAGGAGAGGGCTGGATGACGATGGTGGAGGGCTGGCACTGCCTGACACAGGGCTCATTGCAGCTGCTGGCCAGAGGAGTTGGGCCACAGGGCTGGCACGGCTGGCACGGGTCACGGCAGGACATGTCTTGAGGCTTGAGTTGTACCTGGCTGAGAGAGCACGGAGGAAGCAGAACATGGGGATACATGAGGAGACAACTGTGAACACTCTATGAAGGAACCATGAACTGCTGGAAGCTGGAGGCTGTGCATGGATAGTAAAGGCTGTACTGTTACTGTGCTTCCCAAGCTCAGAATGAGCCAAAAGTATCTATCCAGCTCATTTCTGTACTCTAGTTTGCAAGCTATCTTCTTGCAGACCCATATTCCTTCCATGACAAACCTTCTCCTTATTTCCCTTCCCTGTGACAAGCAGTCCTACGATTTGGCATGGAACTGAGCTGATATCAACTGTGTAACCTTCCTTGGCAGAATGAGGGGTACAAGAAGGAGCTTCACACTCACCTAATTCCACAGAAAAGGCAATGGTGGATGAGAGAGTGACAAGCTGGGCTGTCTTTTATAGTGTATGTAAGCTTCCTAAGCTCTGAAGGCATCACTTATAGCAGTGATTATTTTCTGACAAGCTCCTCTAGAATGAAAAGCATTCCAGTTAATGATATAGACTATTCATTCACTTACTATGCTGTTTAATTTCATTTCCAATGTTTGCTATGTCCATTCCTCACTTTTGAGTGGTAGGAAGAGAGGCCCAATCACTTCCAGGTAATAAATATTAATTTAGGCAAAAGATTCAGCTTCCATGATGCAAAGTCAAATGGTGATCCCAGATAATGATATAGAATGTACATCATCTTCCTTTGCAGTTGCGTTTCATTTCCAGCTTTATGTCATACCCATTCCACATTGAAGGCATCTTTTGAGTGGCATGAAGGAAGTTCCAAGCATTTCCATACAACAAACACCACTGTAGTCAACAAATTCAGCTCATGTGCTAGAAGAGTCCAGCAAAGGCAAGTGATGTCAGCCCGAGTCATTCCATAAGGGTTTTTAGGAGGTCTTCTGGCAAGAGAGGTACTATCTCCTGAGTGAGACTCTATCCCACTCAACATTTTTCTCTGGAAAATTTTACTTCCCTGTTTTGTCTCAAGGATCTTGTTATGGGACAAATGGTTGTGTGGTGTCCTTTCCAGACCTCAAAAGAAAGGCCCAACAGAAAACAGTGGAACAAAAAGGCTGTTTCAGTAAGAAAGAATAAGAAGAGCTATATAGACGGAAAGTTAATCTTATATTCCTTCATATGATAGAAATGCCAATTTTGTTCAGAATAATACAAAATCAGATGAATTTTTCCAATGTTTCACTGTGTAGGTCCTTTCTGCAGAGAGCTCCTTCTTCCTTTCCATATTGTGGTGTTTTTTGTTTTCTGAATGAACAACTGAAAAAAATCTTACGTATTTTCCTTTCAGAGATGGAAGGTTTCTTTTATTACACCCATTAATTCACAGCACAGGTGGCTATAGCATCCTGCAGTAGATTCTCTCTCTGCAGCTCCTCAGGATAAATAACAGGCTTCTCAAGTCTTAAACAAAAGGCCCAATAAAGCAGACATGTCTTGTCAGCATCAGTTGCTCCAGTGTCCTCTTCAAATCTCTCAGTACATGTTCCCTCCGAGTAGTATCTCTGAGTACCACACAGTGTCATTAACACATACAAGACCATTAGCATATGCTCATGTCTTCTGTGTGATGGATTTGCACAAATGCCTATGGATGCTGATTTGTCCCTCCATCAGTCCTTTTCAGAGCATTGCAGAGCCTCCAGCCAGCCCCTAACAGCACCCAGAAGGTCCTTCACCACCTCTGTCCCCACTTCCCCGTACGTTTAACCACAATACAAGGAATTGCCTCCATCAATGTCAGGGTACCCTTCCCAACCACATTTTTGTACCTCATTATCTCATGGCGCTGGGTAGGCTTGCGTGAGGCCAGTTACAGGTCTGCACAGGTCAAGGCATGCTTTCATAGGATCACAGAATCGCTTGAGTTGGAATGGACTTTTAAAAGTCATCTAGTCCAACTCTGCTGCAATGAACAGGGACATCTACAGCTACATCATGTTGTCCTTCTCAAGTGTGTTAAAAAGAAATAACAGAGGAGAAAGTAAAATTTAAGAATAGAATCTGAGCTGCTCTGGATGCAGTTATGACAGCTACCCCCAATTCCTCCATCAGGGACATATAACAGAGAAGCAGTGTGGTCCTCATGGCAGAGTTTCACAGGAGAGCAGAGAAAAAAAGAATCTGAGAAAGCAATAATTTTTTGAAAAGATGCAAAATCTAGAATCTTATTTTATTGCCTTTAAGAGGATAAATCAAAAGTCAGATATACTACAATGTTACTGCTTTCCCTGTCCGCACCGAGACCAGCCACCACCAGCATTTGAGAGCAGGGAAAGCCCTACTGGAGGAGAACAATGAGCCCTCCATGAAGTGGGAAGCCTGTGGGTCCAGGAAAGCCAAAGCGACTGTCACAGCTCCTGCATCACACCCTCAGAGGGCCAGCATGGTCCCGGCACCATTTTTGTGCATACAGTAGGAGGAGACTTGGCATGCATAGCCTAGACTTAGTGTTTTCTTCTGAGCTGCTTCTGAGGAATACAGCCTACAGCTATAATGATTTCCTGTCATTATTCCTCCCCAGATGCAAGGCCTTTCTCCTGCTCCTGTTGAAAGACCTGAGATTCCAGGCGGGTGTTTCTCCAGCTTGTCCGGGTTCCTATGACTAGCAGCCCTGCCTTATAGCGTCCTGACTGCTCTTCCCAGTTGTGGGTCCTCCACACACATGCCACACATGCACACTACCCCATCATCAGGCTGGAACCATTAAATACTATTAAGTAGTATACTTAAGAGATACACTTTCATAGATACCAGTCACCAGTTGTACTTCGAATAGCTGGTCATGGATGTTAAAGCCCAGCAGATCATCATCTTTTTCAGCTACCTTATTGTTCTTACTCCTTCTGAAGATAAGTGTGATGCCTGTTTTGCTGTTGCTGCTGTTGTTTCCTCAACCATCATGATCTTTGAGAGATGACAGAGAGCAGTCTTACAATGGCATCACCCAATCAATATCCCTGGATGCATCCCATCCATCTCATGGACACAACTCTGACCAAGTGGGACAAATAAGGTTTCATAAGGTTTTCTTCCTTTACAGGCAGTATTTTTTCACTCCCTAAAATTCTGTGGAGACCCTCAGGGACCCAGTAGACCTGAGGACAAGCCTTACCCATAAAAACTGAGAAAAAGACAGCCTATAGTATTACAGCCATTTCCATTTTCCCTTTCATCATTTCCTCTGTCTCTTGTCAGTGGGCATACACTCTCCTCAGCCAGAGGACTGTATCCAAGCCAGACACAGTACAGGCAAGTGCACAAAAGTGGGGGCACATTCAAAAACATGTCACATGGTATACTTAACCAAGAAACCATTTCAGCAGGGATTCTGGGGAAATTTCATTTGAAGACAATGCTCTAAATGAGCTCATTGTATTGTATCCAGAGAGACTGCAGAGAGTGGAAGTATACTAAGAGCTTTGCAGAAGACATAGAAGTCACTGATCTTGTCATGATGATTCTGCTCTATTGGGCTTTGTATTTAAGGTTTGAGAAGCCATGTTATCCTGAGGAGCTGAAGAAAGGGAAACAGCTGGAGTGCACAATACCCAGCAGTACTGTGGGCTGGTAGGAGAAATGACAGAAAGAGTTCCGTCATATAAGACATGTATATCCAACCCACAGGTTTCGTACAGCCCAGCTCACCCACCACTTAGCAACAACCAAATACTGGCATGCAATTGGCAGTGTCTGAGCTGATGACATGGCATGGGGAGGACACAGAGCAGTGCTAAATGCAGAGCTGAATCTTTTGCCCAAATTGGTGTCTATTTCCCGGAAATGCTTGGGCCTCTGTTCCTGCCACTCAAAAAATGCCTTCAGTGAGGAATGGACATACTGAAACTACAAATCTAATTAAACAGCACAGGAAGCCAATGTACAGCCTATATCATTAACTGGGATGATTTTCATTCAAGAGGGGCTCGTCAGAAAAAAATCACAGCTGTAAGTTATGCCACTGGACCTGGGGCAGTTTATTTCCATTATAAAAGGCAGCCCAGCTCCTTGCTCACTCATCCACAACTCCTGCCATTCTCTTTGGAACCAGGTGAGTGTGAAGCTCTTTCTTTTCTTGGGAATGCTTGTCATGAGAGAGAGAAGTAGGGGCAAGATTCATCGTGGAGGGCACCAGGGCCTGTGAGTAAGTAGTCTGTGAACTAGAGTCCAGAGACTACCTGGATATGTTCCAGTGGCTGTTTTCAAGCTCGAGCAGGATGAGACGATGAAATACATATCAATTCCTGCACAGCCTCCAGCTCTTAGCATTGCATGTGCCTTGGAAAACCCATAGAATGTTCACAGTTGTCTCCTCATGTATCCCCATGTTCTGCTTCCTCCGTGCTCTCTCAGCCAGGTACAACTCAAGCCTCAAGACATGTCCTGCCGTGACCCGTGCCAGCCGTGCCAGCCCTGTGGCCCAACTCCTCTGGCCAGCAGCTGCAATGAGCCCTGTGTCAGGCAGTGCCAGCCCTCCACCATCGTCATCCAGCCCTCTCCTGTGGTGGTGACCCTGCCCGGACCCATCCTCAGCTCCTTCCCGCAGAACACCGCCGTGGGCTCCTCCACCTCCGCTGCTGTTGGCAGCATCCTCAGCTGTCAGGGAGTGCCCATCACCTCGGGGGGCTTTGACCTCTCCTGCATTTCCAACCGCAGCTGTGGCAGAAGGTGCCCCCCCTGCTAAAGGTGCTGAGCACTGCCCCAGACAAAGACACCCAGGAAATCAGATCATGACATTGGATTGAAGAAGAAATGTGCTTCTGTTTCTGCCCTGCAAGGCAGACAGAAGGGGCCAGACTGTCTTCATAGGCAGGATGGAGAAAGTCTATTGATTGTCTCTTTCAGTCTCTCTTCCTATCTGATATCTTTTTTTTTTTTTTTTCCCCCTCTGAGATCTCTGTTAGTACTCCTCAAAATCAGCTTCAAGTAACCTGCTCTACCTTTCTACAACTCCTGGCTGATAAGTGTGGGCCTGATGGCAACGCTACCATAGGAAAGGGGAACAGACTCTTGCCTGTTCCTGCTGCTCCCCACACTTGATGTATGCACTGGGGGTTATACCATTTCCCTCTTCAGACCCATTAAACGTTTCCTGCATTCTTTAGTGTGTCTTGCCATGTTATTTTTCCACCTGCATATAGGTGGTCAAAGGAGAAAGCCAGGCTTTGGCTGGGGAGACTCCATCACTCTTCTAGATACTGGAGGCCAATGCACACTGCAGAGATTTCACCTTTTAGGCATCCTCTTTTAAAGCAGAGAAAGCCATCCCTGGTTAGTCTGTAACCAGTGGCTCAGTCGTTGCCCTGATATGTCTCTGCTTAGACATGTCCCCTAGAGCCTGAAGTACATCATATGAATGGGAATCTTGACAAATGGCAGCCTATGTTATTCCTGGCCTTCTGTTGATCTCCTGGTTTGGCCAGGCTCCCTGTTGGTTCACTGCAGTGACTGGGTGGAGCATTCAGTCAGGCTACTCTTGGGTCTGGACTTGGTCTGGATGCCTGCTCTCACTCCAGCAGTGAGTCTTTCTTCACATAACATACACTGCCTGTCTTCAGACAATTTCCAGTAGGTTCTTCTGAGCTGGAATTACCCATCATCTATAAGTGAGGTCTGTAATGAAATAACAAATTCACATTTTGGCAATTCATCCTTCTCTTGAAAATGGCAAAATCCTACTATGGAATAGGTTAGACGGTTGATGTTGTCTCTCCTATTCCTTGCCTTCAAGCTACACTAATTGAGGAGAACTAGACTAATACTTTGAAAAGAATCTTCTTTTCTCTGAAAAGCATAGATACACAGAATCACTGGATATCCTGAGATAGAACTGAGGCAAAACAGAACAAGAGGTCAATGAGTCCAGCTGCAGTCTCAACACATTAAACCCTATATCTGGGAGCATAGCCTAACACCTCTAGGCCTTCAGCAGGCTTGGTAATGTGGCTGATTCACAATGATATAGGCTGGTTTAGCAATAGGGATCAGTATAATATTTTCTCCAAAGGAATCAGTGAGTGCTGGTTCTAAAACTTTCCATTTTAGCTTTGCTTGTCTGGTTTAGCAACAGGGATAAGTATATTAGTTTTAAGAACAATATATTGGTTTATCATGATAAATCAGCAGGTGCTACTTCTAAAACTTTCCAGTTTAACTTTGCTTGTTGTGTCAACAGCCTTGTTTTTCTCAGTGATTCTGCTTCACAGGAGCACTAGAATCACAATAGACTATTTTTATGTTTTCACCCAAGTGCAAGGAGTTTCTCCTTAAATTTCACATATATTGTTTTAGATTCAAGTGCACTAAGAGAGGAAGTTTCTTATCATGGCCTAACAAGCAATAGAAATCTGCCAAACTGAGAAAAAACAGCTGAAAGTTGGCCAAGGGTCATGGAGAAGAAGCTGAAGCTGAAATAAAGGGGATGATGTACACGGTCTTAAGACCACCAGAGGCCACACTGTGTGGAGACAAGTGTGTTTTAATGTCCCCCTAATTACTTCATTAAAGTGATACCTGAGAGATGGAAGTTCCCCTGCGAGGAACTGAAGCACTTACTGGTGATTGTGTTGTGTTGTGGTTGCCAGCATTATAATTTCATATGTGAGCACATGTACACAAGTATTGCTGTAATGGTGCTGAACTTTCTATATTTTGTGTTGTATGTGTGGTTTGAATCTGTAGATTGTGTTAATCTTTACTCTTTATTCTTGTAGTTGTGGCATGTGTTTGTTACAGTACATGAATTAGCACATTCCAGTCATTCTAGACACTGAGGGGGGCAACCAGTTGTTGAAGTACCTAATTGCTCAGCATTAGATGCATTTGATGCATTATCAAACACTGGAGAAAGTTTGGAGGAGATCCACTCAAGTGGAAGAAACTGGTTGAATAATGTAATTATTGCTGACCGATATATAAATTAGAAAATCATGAAAAATCATCAGCAAATGGATCACTTAATTGAACTCTGAGTATGCTGCCTGATTTGTCAAGTTGCCTGGCATGTATCACGAGGAATTAAGGAATGTCAGCTTTCTAACACCACACTGGAGTTAGTTTTCTTCCTGCATTTTGGATGATAGCCTGAGGCTGTAAAACAGGAATATGATTCTCATCTGTGTCGTTCCCAGGTGAAATCTTGTAAAAAAAACCCAAAAAACCAAAAAACCAAAACAGTGTTAAAAGGACAGTAGATACTTTTTACAGCACCCTTGTTACAGAGTGACACCTGGAGATCTTGCATCAGTGAGTGCTAGTTACTTATTTTCTGATGTTCTACTCCCTTCAGCCTACATGCCAAGCACACAAAGACCCCTGATTTGACAGCAGTTGGAAAGCCTAAATTACTGTGAGACTGCTCTGAGGCAGAGAGGAGACTATTTCCAGCTTGTTACACCTTTAGATCCCTGCTGGGAAAAGAAGGGCCTTTTAAGTGAGCCTGACATAACATAGGAGAACTGCTGCAGGATATGTTCTAGGGAAGATACAAATATAGGGAGAGAAATGGCTGCCTTCCCCTCAGTGTACTAACCTGAATCACAGAATCACAGAATCACAGAATTGTAGGGGTTGGAAGGGACCTCCAGAGATCATCGAGTCCAACCCACCTGCCAAAGCAGGTTCCCTACACCAGGTGCATCCCACAGGGTCTCAACGTGGGCAAAGAATTCCAAAACCTTGCTATTATTTGACAAAAGTTGCTCTTCTTATACAGAAATCCATCTGTCTTCAGATTATGTGGAAAGAGAGAGTCTTGCAAAAGGTCTTTTGCAAAATATGGTGGAGTTTTCATTTGTGCATAGTGCTCTTTGATGTGAAGGAGGATGAAGGATTTCACAGTTGGGGTGTGGCTCTGAAATCAGCCCAACATGCTGCTGGAAACAGCTGTCTCAGGGACTTTTCCTCACCACTTTTTTCCATCCTCAGAACTTTTTCCATCTGAGAGATCTTTCTCATGATCTTGGTGGAAAGGCTCCTTGTTATGGATGGTGATAGATGGAAAGTTCTCTGAGGCTAAATAAAACTATTTGAGAGTTCAGAACCTCCCTTTTTATGACCAAACACAGCTTTTTCGTGCTCAAAGCCTAATTAACTTCTCCTTTTCATGGACAAAACCTCCATTCAGCATTCAAGTAGCCAATGGGAAGGTCCAAAGATTCATTTTGGAATCCAGAGTCTAATTTTAGGGTCTAAACATCCACCTTGAAAACTGAATGTCTTGTTTTGAGTGTGGAAAGTTACTGTTAATAGTAGCTTTTGTTTTCATCCTCAGACACTTTGGTCCACTTTCTCATATAGTCAAAAAAGTCGTATTTCATTTTTTTGGCAAAAGTTTTATTCCTTGTGTCAATTCCCTTTCTCAAGTCATGAATTTTTCCTCCCTCCCTCCCTCCCTCCCTCCCTCCCTCCCTCCCTCCCTTCCTTCCTTCCTTCCTTCTTTCCTTCCTTCCTTCCTTCCTTTCTTCCTTCCTTCCTTCCTTCCTTCCTTCCTTCCTTCCTTCCTTCCTTCCTTCCTTCCTTCCTTCCTTCCTTCCTTCCTTCCTTCCTTCCTTCCTTCCTTCCTTCCTTCCTTCCTTCCTTCCTTCCTTCCTTCCTTCCTTCCTTCCTTCCTTCCTTCCTTCCTTCCTTCCTTCCTTCCTTCCTTCCTTCCTTCCTTCCTTCCTTCCTTCCTTCCTTCCTTCCTTCCTTCCTTCCTTCCTCAGAAAATAAATCACTCCTCTTCCTTACCTGGCTCTCAGCAATGAAGTGGTATTTTCAGGATGCCTCCCATGGGAAAGTATGCTGCCTGACCAAGATACTGGCATTCTACAATGGCGTAACTGTGTCAAAGAACAATGGAAGAGACAATGATGTAGTATATCTGGACTTCTATAAGGTCTTTTAGAAGGTTCTCCACAATTGGAAAGATATGGATTTCATGGATGGACTGTTCAATAGGAACGGATTGTGAGATCATATCCAGGGAGTGGTGCTCAATGGCTCCAAATGAAGGTCAGTGATGAGTGGTGTCCCTCAGGGTCAGTACTGGGACTGGTGCTGTTTAGTGTCTTCATTAATAATGTTGACAGTAGGATTAAGTTCACTCTCAGCAGGTTTGTGGATGACACCAAGCTGTGTTGTGAGGTCAAGACTCCCATGGGACAGGATGCCATCCAGAGAGACCTAGGCAGACTTGAGCAGAGGGCCCAGGAGAACTTTGTCAGGTCCAACAAATCCAAGTGCAAGGCTTTCACCTCAGTCATAGCAATCCCCTCTCTCAGTAGAAGCTGAAGGATGAAAGGATAGAGCACAGCCCTGATGAAAACGACTTTGGGCTATTGCTGGATGGGAAGCTGGACATGTGTCCTTGCAGCCCAGAAGGCATCTTGGGTTGCGCCAAAAGGAGTGGCTAGCAGGTTGAAGGTAATAATCCTGCTTCTCTACTCTGTGCTGGTGAGACCTCACCTGTAGTACTGCATCCAGATTCTTAGATGTCAGTACAGGAGAGAAATTGAGCAGATACAGAGGAGGGCCACAGAAATGATCCAAGGGATATAACACATCTCCTAAGAGGCCAGGCTGAAAGAGGTGGGACTGTTCAGCCTGGAGAAAAGAAGACTCTTGGGGGACCTGATATGTGACTTACAGTAAATGGACTATAAGAAAGAAGGGGAAGGACTCTTTTTCAGGATCTCTGGTCATAGGACAAGGGAAAATGTTTTCAAATGAAATAAGAGGAGATTTAAATTGGATAAAAGGAGGAACTTTCTTATAATAAAGGTAGCAAGGTAGTGGAAATGGTTGCACTGAGATGTAGTGGAATCATCATCCCTGGATGATGTCAGGCTGGACCACATGACACTGGCAGGTTTTGTCCCCAAAGCCAACTCCTGTGGATATTGCCAAAGGTGGGCCAAATGTGGGGCTCTGCATGCACATCTAGGGCACATTCACTGATCACAGCCTGTGTGCTGGCTGCTGGGGCTTGAGGATTGAGTGTCTGAATCTTCCCTACACTAAGGCTGTACATTTCTGTGCATCTGTAGTCAGCTGCAATACTGGTTGATCCAGTTAAGGCAGGCATGTCTAGACTACAGCCCAGACCATCACATACTGTGTGTTCTTCCTGCCCTGTGCCATCACAGCAGCAGCTCTTCCCCTGCAGACAACCCAATTCAGCCCAGGGCACGTACCCATCACTCAACAACAACCAAATATCAGTGTGCAGTTGGAAATGACTGTGCTGAAACTTGGACACAGGGAATACACAGTGCAGTGCTGACTCGAGTTATTGCAAATAATCTTATGCATTTCGATACTGGCTAAATACAGTCCTCTGAACAGTGAAAAATTTGCAGTCTTGCACTGAACTGGTTTCAAAAAAATCATCAGTGTATGTTTGTGATTTCTTTTGCACTTGACATAAATACATTACCTATGAATTTTCAAATAGAATGTACACAGTGGCAATCAGACATCCAACACAAAAGATTGATCATGTCTCTTTTCTAGAATTTTATAAGTCCTATCTTACATTTGTTTCACAATCATGCCTTATTTATGTCAACTCTATTTGGTGATATTTGTGAAGAATTATTGTCAAGGATGAAGCAAAGGAAGAGTAAAATTTCATCAAAAATCTATTATGAACAATTTCAGAACTCATTAAGTATTGCAGTCACTGCGATCATGCCAAACTGAGGCATTAGTATCATAAAAACAAGGTCACACATCCCTCTAGTTTTATGGTTTTGTGGCTCTATTTTTTGAATGTTTTAATAAGAACAGTAAAAGTTAAAATAAGTTTTGTTATTTGTATGCATTAACTGTATTATATATGTTATGAGACCTGCTCCAAAAGTAATGCCCTTTATGATGGTGGTTTGGTAGGAGAGGTTGAACCTTCCCTACAGTACTCTATTACATTTTGTTGCTGTGTGACAGATGACAGCAGAGAGGCAATCTGACAGAATAACCACTGACACAGAAGTCTTTATGAAGCAAGGAGGTGTCATAAAATTCCTCCATGCAGAAAAAATTATACCCACTGGTGTTCATCTGTGCTTGCTGAACTTTCATGGAGACCGAACTGTGGATGTGAGCTCAGTGAGGCAGTGGATGGTGTGTTTCAGTGGTAGTGATGACATCCGTGGTTCACCTCCATTTGTGCAGATATTTACAAGTGTGGCACACAGGTATTTGTTCATCACTGGTGAAAATGCATAACTAGTGGTGGTGACTGTTGAAAAACAGCGTTTTGTAACTGAAAATTTGCCCTATCAAATGGAGTTACTGTGCTCACTGATTCAGTTGCAGTTTCTGTGAAAATGAAGGAGACATTACTTTCAGAGACATCTACATGTATGTGGCTCAAGACAATTCCTCTTCAATCAACATGGCCCAGGAAAGCCCATAGTTTGGAAACACGTGATCTAGGAGAAAGCAGCAGCTGCACCCCTCAGCCTGGGCAGAGAGATTTGATTCTAGAGCACGGAGCTGGGCTCCAGTGATCAGGCTGGTGGAGCCTTGGCCCGGGCTACTGGAGCAAATAACTTCTCCTGTCATTCCTTAGGGGATGGGGAGAAGAGCCAGGGCTGCAGCGCGAGGGACGGGTGGGGGCAGGACACAGTGTCATCTGGGCCCACATGGAGCTCTGCATCCAGGGCCACCAAAATCCATCCTGACCAGGGTGCACCTCCTTGAGTTCTCAAGAAAAATGAGCACAGGGCACGTAGCAGCCACTGACTGAGGCCATGTCAATCAGACAGAGTTGGGTCTGACATGGACAGGATGTCTTGGGTGGGAGACAGCACAACTAAATAGCATGAGCTGTGTTAGACACTGGAGAGGCATCCACAGAGTTCTACTCCAATTCTGTGCCCTCTCTCTTCTCAACTGCAGCAGAGATGAGAGCAGGAAGTGTTCTGTTACTAAAAGCTTGCAGGGTAGCTTTCCCCCATGACCTCCAACACACTCTTAGTTTTTTCCTGTGAGCAAAGCAGAGATTATGTTCTCCATTTCCAAGACCTGAATGGGGGTAACTGAGAGCAGAAACACTGCAAAGCAAAGGCCAATACCCACTTTCTATGCCATTGCCAGGGATATGTTCTAAAGCTGCAAGGGACAGTGCCCAAGAGAGGAGGCTCTGCAGTGTGTCACAACCTCCCATTCTTTTGGGAGCAGTGAAAGGCTTCCTTAAAAACTCATCTCCTACTCACCAGTAGCAAAGTCATTTTCCCTGGGCAGCTCTGAAGGTCATTCACTGTGGGAAGTAATACCAAAAGCCCAAACTGATATGCAGAAATTTTAATGATTGTTTAAAGAGGAAAACGAGTTCATTCTGAACACAGTGCAGGATTTGCATGATCCTACGTTTGAGTTCATGCAAGGTATGTGCCTGACTTTCTGGCAGAGGATGGGAGGGCTCTGAGAAGCCTCAAAGCTCAGAGGAGAATAGAGGTAAAACAAAGAGAGAAAAAAAGAAAATTTAGAGAAAGATATGTAGAAAAATGGAAAAGACATGAGAGAGGTTTTCAGAAAGACCAGGCTTCCCCTTCCTGCCGGCACTTGCTAGATTAGCTGAGGATGGTCAGGTATTCTGAAAGCAGTGGCTTGAAGATTTCTTCTTGATCCAACACCATGTTTGTAGTTTCTGGAAGAACTTCTCCAGAAATATGGCCAGCATCTTTAGCAAGGGGGGCACCTTCTGCCACAGTAGCGGCTGCCAAAGTTGGAGAGGTTAAGGCTCCCAGAGGAGATGGGCACACCCTCAGAGCTGAGGATGCTGCCAACAGCAGCAGAGGTGGAGGAGCCCACAACGGTGTTCTGAGGGAAGGAGCTGAGGATGGGTCCGGGCAGGGTCACCACCACGGGAGAGGGCTCGATGACAACATTGGAGCTCTGGCACTGTCTGACACAGGGCTCATTGCAGCTGCTGGCCAGAGGAGTGGGGCCGCAGGGCCGGCATGGCACGCACTGGGAGTAGCAGGACATGACTTGAGACTGGAGATGCACCTAGGAAAGAGGGTTAAGAGGAAGGAGAGCATTTGGCTGTGTGAGAGGCAATCTGAATAGCCTCTCACAAAGGAGCCAAGGCAACTATTAAGAACACAGATGGAGGCTCTGACAGGAGGTCATATCCCTTTGTCATTTCAGAGCCCTGCAGAGAACAGCCTGATCCAAAGAGTCCCTCTTTGAAAGGATAAATCACAGGTCATTTAAGTCGTGTCCCAGATTCTCTGAGCAGACCTTATCCCCTACATTCTCTCCCAATAGCACGGAGCTCCAATCCCCAGCATAGGGCAAACTCACTATTGAATAAGATGCCCATTGAGGCAAAATCTCACTTTGCAAGAAGAGAAGAAAGGGTTTCACCCTTACCTGGTTCCCAGCAAGGAATCACTATTGAATAAAATGTGCATTCGGGCAAAGTCTTGCTTTGCACGAGGAGGACAAAGGGCTTTACACTTACCTGGTTCCCAGTGAGAAGGAGGCAAGATAGATGGATGGGAGAGCTGGGAATTGGACTACCTTTTATACTCATCCCTCATTGCTGCAGGCCCAGATGCACCACTGATATAGGTATTAATCTTCTGACAAGCTCATCTTTAATGCAAGTCATCTCTGCTAATGATATGAGCCGTGGTTTGGTTTCCTTTCTACCTTTTCATTTCCAGATTTATGCCATGCCCATTACCTAATGAAGGCTTCTTTGGTGTGCAGGGATTAAAGGTTGTAATGCAAAAGAGCCAGCACTACTGCTAATGCTTTACTTATCTCTAAGAGCATACATGGAAGTAAGTTAATATTCATTTGTTAAAAAGAGACTCACATTTCTGGGGAAGGCTGGCCAGCAAAGTGTCCACTCTGTGGTTTTCTCCCAGCAGATATTGATGGTGGCAGGCCAGTAAGATGTCCTTCCTTGTGGTGGCAAGGTGTCCTTCCTGGAGTGCATTGTCCAGTCCAGTTAAAGGTAGGTATTGTCAACCACAATGACAAAAGATTTACAGAATCACAGAATCACAGAATCACCCGGGTTGGAAGGGACCTCAAGGATCATGTAGTTCCAACCCCCCTGCCTAGCAGGGCCACCTAACATGCACATTTAGATCAGGTTGCCCAGGACCCCGTCCAACCTGGCCTTGAACGCATCCAAGGACGGGGCATCCACAACCTCCCTGGGCAGCCCGTTCCAGGGCCTAACCACTCTCCTTGTAAAGAACTTCCCCCTAACATCCAACCTAAATCTTCCCTCCTTCAACTTGGATCCATTTCCCCTAGTCCTGCTGTTGTCAGCCCTTTTGAAGAGTTTACTCCCCTCCTGGGTGTAGGTTCCCTTCAGGTATTGATAGGCTGCAATGAGGTCACCCCGCAGCCTTCTCTTCTCCAGGCTGAACAAGCCCAACTCCCTCAGCCTGTCCTCATAGGGGAGGTGCTCCAGCCCCCTGATCATCTTAGTCGCCCTCCTCTGGACCCTTTCCAAAATCTCTATGTCTTTCTTGTACTGAGGGCTCCACACCTGGACACAGTACTCCAGGTGGGGCCTCACAAGAGCCGAGTAGAGAGGGACAATCACCTCCCTGTCCCTGCTGACCACCCCTCTCCTGATGGAGCCCAGGATCCCATTTGCCTTTTGAGCTGCAAGAGTGCACTGCTGGCTCATGTTAAGTCTCTTGTCCATCAGGACCCCCAGGTCCTTCTCTGCCGAGCTGCTCTCAAGGACCGCTCCTCCCAGCCTGTGGTTCTTCCGGCCCAAATGCAAAACCTTGCACTTTGCCGTGTTGAACCTCATTAGGTTCACCCGAGCCCAGCTTTCCAGCCTATCGAGGTCCCTCTGAATGGCATCCCTTCTTTCCACCGTATCAACCGCACCAGTCAGCTTGGTGTCGTCAGCAAACTTGCTGAGGGTGCACTCAATTCCCTCATCGATGTCATTAATAAAGATGTTAAAGAGCACCGGTCCCAAGACAGACCCTTGGGGGACACCACTTGTTACCGGCCTCCACCTGGACATAGAGCCATTGACCACCACCCTCTGTCTGTGGCCTTTCAACCAATTGCTTATCCATCGGGTCATCCACCCATCAAATCCACTTCCCTCCAATTTGGAGATGAGGATGTGGTGGGGGACCGTGTCAAAGGCCTTGCTCAGGTCCAGGTAAATGACATCGGTCGCCTTCCCTTCGTCCACCAATGCCATCACTCCATCATTTACCATTTACCTGGATTCTTATTCTAGAATTTGGGCAAGGTAATGTTCTCACACCAGCTCTTGAGTAAATGCCCTATTCATACATTAGTTCCCCTATAAGAGATCCGTTTGACACAATATGGTTCCTGATGTTTTATCCTCACTGTCAGAGGTGAGAGCCAACTTACATTATTCCACATACTGTGACAGTCTGTCAACAGGGTAAGAAAGTAATGCACAGTTCCACATTCAGAATTCATCCATTATTTTGGCAGTCATTTCATCGAAGGTTGGCTATCCATTTTTGCTTACAATCCTATTCCATTAAAGACTTCCTTGTACAATAAAAATCGGTGTGTCAAGTATTTTAGTGAACAAGTTACTGATCACCCAAGAGGTTACAAAACCTCTCTTTCCTATAATGTCTCCCCCGGGGAGCAAGGATGCCAAAGTATTTTGGCTGTTATTGTACCAAGTAGGGCCACTGTCCCATGTGGTTACTTGGTTACAAGCCTAACCGGCACAGGGGGCAGAAAGATATTCATGATACCAGTGTGCAACTTTACATGTTTTTCTGTCCCCCTTGTCTGTGACCTAGTAGAGAAGCCCAGATGGTGAGTGGCACATATAAAGCGCTGGCTCAGGCATCTCAAGGTCTTTCATTTATGTCTCTTACTACTTCATGTAGTCAAGTTGTCCACCCCTTCATAGACTATCACCCTGAAGCACTGTTTCAATATGTCATTATAATGTTCTGAAAGACCTGCTCCAGTGAGATTGTATGGTAGGTGGAACTGTCATTCCGTGTTATTATCTTTGGCCCTTTTCTGTACAAAACTCACATTAAATTGTGCTTCTTGATCACTTTCCATGGGGAGTGACATACAATGCTGTATTGTTGGTTTGATCAGCTTGTGGCACTAGATAAGCCTGTAGAACTCCACTTACAGCATCAATATATGTCAAGGTGTATTTTGCCCCCTCAGACTGGGGCAAAGAGCCTCTACTGTTGATTTTTTTTCACTGTAATAGACTATGTCCTCTGGAAAGGGGGCTGTTATTTTGGATACTGGGTGTGGTTGCATCTGCTTCTCCATTGCCTGATGATTGTAACAGCCCACCAGCTATTTTGCCCATTTCCTATTTCAAACCTGATTGCTTCAGTAAATTGTTGGTTATGCAACTACATGCTTCAGGTGTGGGTTTCCTTTGCTAGCTTTGTCAGTATACCATGCACCCACTGGAATGGGGTATTTGCCTTCTCATACAGGATTTCCTCCTGGTGATGTAACTGGAGTACATTCTGGCAAATGGCTATGATAAATTACTGAACCTAATATTTTCTGTAATTCTTCTTATTATGGAGAAGAGGACAAAGAACTATGTTGATTCAAATATGTAACACAGCATGCTACTTTTTGAGATTGGCCTACTTCCCTCTTAGACATGTGAAAGACATGTCATGTCTTTCACATACCTTTATTTAAGCAGTGTTTTTTTTTTTTTTTTTTTACTATAACTTCAGCTGTCTGAGTTATTATCTCCACTGCTTGTAATGCAGAATATGGGGATATTGTCTCTCTCCCTATCATGCTGTATTGTTTTCCTGCTCTGTGCCAGATCTGGGACCAAAACCATATTGGTGCATGAATAGAGCTCTGTTGTTGCCACAATTGCCACCCAAGTCCCACATGAATCACATGTGTATCTAACTCAGCAGGAGGAGTGGGGTAAAATATGCCCAATGTCTGTACCTGTTTTACTGTTAGCTTCACCTGCTCAAAGTCATCATGCTGTCGTTGGCCCCAGTCCCACACTAGGCCTTCTGTAACAAATTGGTATAAGAGCCTTAAAATCTCTGCTGAATGTGGTATTAATGACCATCAGCATCCAAATATACATTAAAAAAAAATAAAAATTGTAGATGTTTTAATATATTTGTCACAGGGAATGCTTGTATCTTCTCAATAACCACATTGGGTAGGACTTTTGACTTATCCAATCATACAACACTCAAAAATGTTGCAGATAATCCAGGTGCTTGTACCTTTTGAGGTTTGATACCTCAGCCTTTCTCCTGTGAATAAGAAGAGTAAGAGTCTATAGTGTATTCTATTGCAGATAGAGATGCTGAGGTTAGCCTTAAATCATCATGGTAATGATGTAACTTCACATCAGGTGATTTGTCCCAGTTAACCAGTTCCTGAGCTATTAGGCCGAAGCTATGAGTAGGACTATGCAGACAACTTCGTGGAAGGACCTAAAAAGTTCATTGCCTGTCCTTCTACAAAATAACATGGATTACAAAATTGCACTATAATTTAGAGTATCATCTTACTAGCCATTTTCCTTGAGTATACATTGGCCACCATTAATTACAATGTACAGAACTACAATGTATCCCCATTGAATATCAAACAGCTACTACCCACTTGCTAAAGATTACAAGAAGAGTCCCCAGAAAAATTCTTTGGTGCATGCTGGAGTCCAGCTTATGATACCTTCCTGACAGGAGTAAGAACTTGGAAATTCAGTCTGACTGTCCTTGTAATCTCTTACTTATGGCCATCTGGGGTCTTTGAGGAGAAACATTCAGGAAGGTTGGTTTTCTCAGTTAAGCTGGACATTTGGAACTTAAAGTAAGGAGCTTCAACCTTAAAAAAAAACTTTCTCAGCCAAGCAAAAATATTAAATTATTGGCTTTAGAAATATCAGTTTTACTGCTTTGGAAGTTTCATATCCTCTATTTGAGAATTTCATACTCTTCATAATCTCCATAGTCTTTAAGTAGCATCAGATTATGAGCAAAGAATACCCACATCAGTGCAGTTTTTATATTCTTCAATATCATAGTCATAACTAAGATCACTTTAGATAGCATCAGGAGTAGTTAAATTTGAGAACAGAAGCAAAGGACTTTGACGTATATGTAACAGCAGAGACAATCATACAATCAAAGACGTTGGAGGGGACCTTATATATACCTTATAATCAAAGACGTTGGAGAGGACCAGCTTGTTCCAAGCCCTTTAGACATTGTCAAGGTTCCCAACAACTAGTTCAGGCTCCAGCTTGGCCATGGGTGCTTCCAGGCTTGGGCAATCCACAGCTTCTCGGGGCAACATGGCCCAGGTCCTCAACACACTATGAGTAAATAATTACATCTTAACATCTAACCTAGATTTCCACTCTTCTAGATAAAAGCCAATGCCATTGTCCTACCACGATCAGATTGTATAAGTGGGTCCCCTATCTGCTTGTAAAGTCTCCTCAAGTACTCTTCTAGCTATAAAGAGGTTTCCGCAGAACTTTCTCTTCTCCAACAGAAAGAAGGTAAATATATTAACTTTACTTCATAGAAGAGGTGCTGCAGCCCTCTATATTCATGGCCCTCCTCTAGACCCACACAGGCAGTGCCACATGCTTCCTTTGCTGGGGCCCCAGTCCAAGACACATTACTTCAGATGTGGCCAAGGCTTTCTCCTTCGGACATCAGTGCACAAACGACAAGAACAGAAACACGGAAGGACACCGAAGAGGATGCAGCAAGTGTTTAATGAGTCGGAGGAGGGAAACGATGTCACTGCAAGCGCAGGCAGCAAGTGTGGGGAGCAGCAGCAACGGGCATGAACCTGTTGCTCAGTGCTACGACAGCGTTGCCACCAGGCCCACACTTATTGGCCAAGAAATGAAGAGAGGTGTCAGTCTCTTTAGGCTGGTTTTGAGAGTACAGACAGAGATGTCTGAGGCAAACAGACAAGCGAGATACTAGATAGGAAGAGAGAGCAAAAGAGAATACGGGTAGGCTTTCTCTGTGTGGTCAGGGAAGTCCAGCAGGCCCCGTCCTGTGTGTGCTGCAGGGCAGAGAGAGCAGCACCACATTTGTTCTCCTGTCCAGTGGCATGCTGTGATTTCCACGGGGACCTTGACTGGGAGCAGTGCCCAGCACCTTTAGTTGCACCTTCTGCCACAGCTGCGGTTGGAAATGCAGGAGAGGTCAAAGCCCCCCGAGGTGATGGGCACTCCCTGGCAGCTGAGGATGCTGCCAACAGCAGCGGAGGTGGAGGAGCCCACGGCGGTGTTCTGCGGGAAGGAGCTGAGGATGGGTCCGGGCAGGGTCACCACCACGGGAGAGGGCTCAATGACAATGGTGGAGTCCTGGCACTGCCTGACACAGGGCTCATTGCAGCTGCTGGCCAGAGGAGTGGGGCCGCAGGGCCGGCATGGCACGCACGGGTCGCAGCAGGACATGTCTTTGGGTTGGCGGTGCACCTGTTGGGAGTGAGAGCAGGAAGGAAGCAGAACATGGGGATACATGAGGAACAGAGGTCCAACAGGCCACAGATCAACCAAAGCATGTACACTATGGACATCTGAAGGATGCGAAGAGGAAGTCAAAGGATTCTTGGACTCCAAATATCCAGCTATCTGCTGGCCCAAAATACCCTCCCGTGCCTATCCAGCTAGTTCCCAAATTTCAGCCCCCACGCTACCTACACACAGGCTCAGAGTCCAGGACAAATCTGCACTTCTCTTCCCCGTGACAAGTCCCACCGTTTGGCATGACACTGAGGTGATAACTTCTCAGACACTCACTGTGCTGAGACCTCCTTTAGTTGAGCCGGAAGGACAGAGAGGAGCTTCACACTCACCTGGTTCCCAAGGAGAAGATGGTAAGAACGGTGGATGAGAGAGCAAGGAGCTGGGCTCCCTTTTATACTGGACCTAAGATGACCTATATCCAGAGGCATTGCTTATAGTGGTGATTATTTGCTGACACGCTTTTCTTGTCCAGAATGCAAATCATCCCAGATAATGATATGGGTGGTCTGCTGGCTTCCTGAGCAGTTCAGTTTCATTTCTGGCTTTACGCCATGTCACTTCCTGACTGAAGGCATCTTCTGGGAGGCAGGAAGGGAAGCCCAAGCTTTCCGCACCACAAACACCAGTGAGAGCAACAGACTCATTTTGTGTGCTACAAGAGTCCAGCCAAGGCAGATGATGTCAGCCTAGCTCACTCCTTCAGGTTTCTTAGGGGCCCTTCTGGCAAGAGCTGTACCAGCTCCTGAGTGTGGAGTCTTGACCCCTTCTCTGTGTGGCCAATTCTGCTGCTGTGTTTTGTCTCCTTGCTTTTTGTCTCACTGACCACGGAATGGGGCGCCTAGTTGCGCAGAGTCCTCTCCAGGCCTCAAAATGTCTCAAGAGCAAAGGCTGCAACAGGAGGGCTATTTTAATAAGAAAAAAATGACGGGAGCCATACAGACAGCAGGTAAATCGTATAGCCTCCCAGGTGGGGGAACCGCTGATTTTGAGAAGAATCACACAGGACTAAGAGGATTATTCCCATGTCTCACTCTGTAGGTCTTGATCCAAGGCATCAGGGCTGAGGGAGCTCACGCAGAAGCCCAGCAAAAGCCAGCAGGATCACAGAATCACAGATTTGCAGGGATTGGAAGGGACCTCGAGAGATCATCTTCTGAGGAACTTAACATGTAGGAATTTCCAGTGCTGCAGTTCCTGTTTGTTGCCTTGCTGGGGTCAAGGTACACATCATTCACTGCTGTCCCCTCACCTACCCAGTGGGTGATGATATCACAAAATCCTGTGAGGTTGCTCAAGCATGATTTCTCCTTTGGTGAATCCATGTTCACTGCTTCCAATCAACTTCTTTCCTTCCAACTACTTGGGCATAGCCTCCACGAGGCCAGGGCACTCACCACATTAAGCAGGGGATCCACACTTTCTCTTGTCTTGCTTGTCCCCGTGACATTCTTAAAGAAGACTTTCACGTTATCCTTGATCTCTCTCACCAAATTTAATTCTCTCTGGGCCTTAGCCTTCCTTCTTGCGTCCTTACAGACTCAGACACCAGTCTGAGTATATCCCTCCCAAGTGACCAGGCTCATGATGCACATTGTAAAGACAACTTTTCCTCCCCTGGAGTTTCTCCGTGAGTGCCATGCTTGTCCATGCTGGTCTCCTGCCCT
The DNA here is from genome assembly GCF_023343835.1 of Lagopus muta. Taxonomy (NCBI): domain Eukaryota; kingdom Metazoa; phylum Chordata; class Aves; order Galliformes; family Phasianidae; genus Lagopus; species Lagopus muta. Next base: position 4,591,880 of record NC_064457.1, on the reverse strand, counting down.
TTATGCTTGATTTCTAAACAAAAGTAGATGGCAATGTGACTGCACGGCAAATCTGCATGAGCGGGGTTTTGTCTGTGCTCTTCCCAACCTGCAGCACATGTTGGGTTACAGCCATGAGTGCGCTTAGCCGGAGAGTGGCTGCAAAACTCCTTGAGCTGAGAAGAAAGCAGCTGCCTGCCTGCAACGTGCCTGCAAGACAAAGGGAGAAGGTCAGAGGGCAGCAAGATGGTGCAGGGGAGGATGGGACGGCACTGGATGGGATGGGACAGAATGGCCAGGTCTCCTGAGTGTGCCTGACATGAGTCAGAGCATAGGGCCAGATATCACGCAGGTCACCTGGCACTGCTCCAGAAATCCAGTGCCATGAATGGTTCCTTTGCAGTGGCCCAGCTCACGCGCACCGACACGGAATTATGCAACAATCTTCACCCACAGACAATGGTACAGAACCAGCACACTGCAGACACAAGCATATGCTTGGGTTTATAACATTTTCTGGTACTCACTGAGACTGCACAGAGAGGAAAAATCCACTGGGAGACTTGAAGAAGATATTGGAGACCATTTGTTAGCCTGAGGGGTGCTAGAAAGGGAATCAGATGGTGTGTGCGGTGCTCACCAGTGCTGAGAATTTAGGCACAGAATGGCAGAAATGAACTTCCATCGTGGAGAGGAAAACGTGCTAGATTTTCTCCAGTTGTTCACCCAGAACGTAAAAGACAGCACAATACGGAAGGGAAGAAGGAGCTCTGTATGGACAGGATCTCCAGAGTGCTACCTGGGGAAAATCCACTTGATTCCCTGTTCCTCTACACAAAATCCGTATTCCTGGAATGGATTAACTCATTGTCTACAACCATTTTGGTTCTTTCAGTTGGAAAACCGCTATTCATACGCCATTTATCATTTGGTCTTCCTTTTGAGAGCTGGACAGGACTCGACACATCTTTTCACCCCATTCCAGCAACCCCAAGGTTGAGGAGACAAAATATGAGGAGACAAAACAGGAGGGCAGAATTTTCCAGAAACTTGTGTCAAGTGGAATCGGGTCCCACTCCGGAGATGGTACACCACCTGCAAGAAAGGCCCCTAAGAAAGGCCCCAGAGCAGTGACCCGGGCTGACGTCATTTCCACTTGCTGGACTCTTGTAGCACATGAATTCACTCTGTTTCCCACCCTGCTGTCTGTGGTGTGGAAATGCTTGGGCCTCCCCTCATTACTCTCAAAAGATGCCTTCAGCGTGGCATGGAAATTAAACAAAGCTGGAAACACAACAGTGCTGCGCAGGAAGCCAGCACACTGGCCATATCATTAGCTAGGATGTTTGGCATTCAAGAGGCGCTTGTCAGAAAATAATCACTACTGTAAGTGATGTCTCTGGATATGGGTCAGCTTCGGTCCACTATAAAGGACAGCCCAGTTCCTTACTCTCTCATTCGCTTCTCTTGCCTCCTTCTTCCTGGGAACCAGGTGAGCGCGAGCCCCCTTCCTGTCTCTCTCTCTCTCTCTTCATCAGGAGGCCCTGAGGTCTATAGACCTGTCATGTGCTACCAGCTCTGTACCATGACAAAGCTTGCAGCTGCTGGTCGTGGGAAAGGGAAGTGGGCAGAAGGTTGGTCGTGGACGGTAGCTGGGACTGCACTGCGGGGCTTCTGGGCGAGGATCTAAGAAGTAGCTTGATAGGCACCGGGTGCTTCTTTCTGGGACCTGGCAGGAGCAGACCAGGAAGCCGATGATCATCCGTGCACAGCTCCCAACTCCCAGGACTGCATGGGCATGATTCCCTCTTGGTGGGATGGCAGCCTCCTCCTGACTCTCTATTTTCTCCACTCGGCCCTCTCTCCCAACAGGTGCACTGCCAACCCAAAGACATGTCCTGCTGCAACCCGTGCGTGCCATGCCGGCCCTGCGGCCCCACTCCTCTGGCCAGCAGCTGCAATGAGCCCTGTGTCAGGCAGTGCCAGGACTCCACCATCGCCATTGAGCCCTCTCCCGTGGTGGTGATCCTGCCCGGACCCATCCTCAGCTCCTTCCCGCAGAACACCGTTGTGGGCTCCTCCACCTCCGCTGCTGTTGGCAGCATCCTCAGCTGCCAGGGAGTGCCCATCACCTCGGGGGGCTTTGACCTCTCCTGCATTTCCAACCGCAGCTGTGGCAGAAGGTGCAACTAAAGGTGCTGGGCACTGCCCCACACAAGGAACCCCACAATCTCACGACACGGTGCTGGACAGGAGAACTGACTTTGTGCTGCTGTTTTCAGAGCAGATGACCACCCTGTCATGACAGACAGGAGGGCCTCACCTGGCTTCTCTATCTTCGTGGCCAATGACTAACTATATTCCCTTCCACTCACTTTTCTCTCTTTTCTTTGTTGTCTGTTGATCTCCCCAAAACTCTCTGGGAAGGTCCCAGGGACCTGCTGGCCTCTCTCCTCTGATGGGCATTTAGGTGGGTGTCCCGTGGCATTTCTGCCATGGGAAAAGGGGAACAGATTCTTGTCTGCTTCTGCTGCTCCCTGCCTTTGGGATCTGCACTTTGGCTGACATCATTTCCCTCCCTAGATTTATTAAACATTTGCTGCAACCTTCATTGCATCCCTGTATGGTTTGTCCTTCTTCTGCCAGATGAGAAAATTCTTGCTCTGAAGTGATGAAGCGCCAGTCTGTAACGTCCCTACTAGTTGGGGTGGCGGGTGGGGGAATTGGGGGGATGGAGAGGCAACTATAGACTTTCAGCCTTCAGTGAAGGCCACATCTAGAGCAGCCTTGCTGCATATGTGCCTGTACATTTGCAGGCCTCCTCTTGTCCACATTGCCTGGCCAGGCTCCGTGGAAGTCCTGGACAGACGCTGGATGGAGTTTTCAGACAGGCAACTGACAGGTCTTGCCGGGGCTTGAGCCCTTCTCCCACTTCTTACCTCAACTCTGACATGAACTGCACGTAACACATCTGCTGCCTTTATTGAAGCAGTAATTGATAGATGCTTCCCAGATAGAAGAAACTGACATCGGAAACCGATGTCTGACACGGATTGGCAGACTTACTCTTGAGTGTAATTTCTTCTCTTGATAATGTTCAAATTGTTCTGGATGCTAGAATCCACAAAAATTTGAAGCTGATGACTCCAAGAGGATGAGGAAAACTCCAAAAGGAAAAGGAAGAAAAAAATAGGCTGGATCCATGAGAAGGAAGTGAAGAGACCCTAAGACCCTGGCCCCAGGAAGGGAGGAAAGAGGGGAGAGAAAACGCAGGGTGATGGGCCCAGGTGAGGAAAACAGTGGCAAACACCTCTGCGATAAAGTTAATTTTCTAAGTATAACATCAGAAGGTGAGATAATACAATAGAATACAGTACGACTGCAATTAAATCCAACAAAATGAGAGTTTGCAAAACCAAAGCCCTTCCTGTAATGCTGTAGCCTGGAAAACAAGGGAGCAGTGATAGGAGAGAGCGCAGCTGTGTGACTCCCAGTCTCTTTTTGCTTTCCCTCCACCAAGCAGAAAGCAGAAGCGGAAGAATGAAGTCTCCTGGCAGTTACAGTTCATTCTTCCCTTCTGTGACCAAGTGACCAGAAATACCCCACGCAATCAAAAGAGTGTAGAGTACCTGATAAGACAAAAATACTGAATCCAATAATACCCCGTCCTGCTAACAGGTCATTTTCAAGTATGGGCAGTCCTTCTCCACAGGCCTCCTCTCACTGTGTTCTCTCAGACTGTGGACAGACCTGGGATTGCAATCACCCAAGTGCAGTATACCTTGCACGTGACCTACATGAATTTCAAATGGGCTGATTTTCATGCCTGTCTTGGTCCCTAAGGATCAAGGCATCAATTACCTCTGTCCCATCCCATGCCCCATTCACCTTAGTCCAATTGGCAAATTTCCTGAGGGTACAATCAACCACACCATCTACGTCACAGCTAGAAGCTGCTTTCTCCAGTCCTGGAGGGTGGTGCACTTTCAGTCTCATCAGGTGGCCTCCAATGTGCTCTGCTCCTACAGTCGGAGGGTTTTTGCTCCCCCGACCCCTGCCTACAGGTTCAAGGATGTGAGAGACCTGGGATGCCTGATTATCAAGGAAGGCCAGGGCAAAGAACTTGCTGAGTATCGCTGCCTTAACAATGTCAGTTGAAGACTCGTCACCATTCTCACTTATCTGAGGTAGGACGTTCTACTTCAGCTGTGTCTTCTGACCAGGGAACCTCTAGAATCTCGCTGTTTTCTTTATCACACCTCTCAACAAGTTCCCCTCCACCTGAGCCCCGGCAGTCATCATTGCATCTCTGCACATCTGGACAGCAGGCCTGCAGACTTCCTAGGCCACTCATCCCAGCTTCCACTGGCTATACCTTTCCTCATTATCCCCAGTTTGACCATCCAGTCCTTGCTCAACCATACTGGCCTCCGTCCTTCCCTGCATCATTTCTGTCCCTTTGGGAGGGAGAGCTCTTCTGCTCTCAGAAAGGTGTCCTTAAAGGACTGCCTGCTCTGCTCAGTTCCTGTGTCCCTAAGGACAGCCTCCCAGAATACCTCCATTCACATGGGATGCAGACAGGGAATAGGAGAGGTGACATCAATAACTTAACTTCTTCACTAGGAGGATTTTGACATAATCAAGAGCAGGGGGAACTGGGAAAATGGGTTCTGTAGACGCATCACAACAGATCTCGGTTTTTAAACGCAGATGACGCCAGCCCAGAAGCAGCTGCAGGACATTGCCCTGAAGCAAGCAGCACGTGGCTTATTTACACGTAGAAGGTTTTGGTGCCAGGGTGAGAGCAGGAGCTGGCACCCAGGCCAGGGCCAGGCCCAAGAGGGGCCGGCTGAAGGCTCCACACAATGACTACAGCGCACCAAGCCAGGAGGCCAACAGAAGGCCAGGCCGGACACCGGCTCTCATTGGTCAAGAAGCCCAGTCCCGTGAGGTGCTCCAGGCTCTAAGGGATATGTCTAAGCAGAGACACAGCCAGGCAACGGCTAACAGCCATTGGCTACATAGGAATCACGCAAGACTTCCTCTGCTTCAACAGAGGGTGCCTGAAAGATGAAATTGCAGCAGTGAGCCCTGGCTGGCCGCCCAGATCTAGAAGAATGATGGAACCTCCCCCGGTGATTCCCACTCAAGCCGTGGCTTTCTCCTTTGCACATCTGTGCGCAAACGACAAGAACAGAAACACGGAAGGACACCGAAGAGGATGCAGCAAGTGTTTAATGAGTCGGAGGAGGGAAACGATGTCACTGCAAGCGCAGGCAGCAAGTGTGGGGAGCAGCAGCAACGGGCATGAACCTGTTGCCCAGTGCTACGACAGCGTTGCCACCAGGCCCACACTTATTGGGCCAAGAAATGAAGAGAGGTATCAGTCTCTTTAGCTGGTTTTGAGAGTACAGACAGAGATGTCTGAGGCAAACAGACAAGCGAGGATACTAGATAGGAAGAGAGAGCAAAAGAGAATACGGGTAGGCTTTCTCTGTGTGGTCAGGGAAGTCCAGCAGGCCCCGTCCTGTGTGTGCTGCAGGGCAGAGAGAGCAGCACCACATTTGTTCTCCTGTCCAGTGGCATGCTGTGATTTCCACGGGGGACCTTGACTGGGAGCAGTGCCCAGCACCTTTAGTTGCACCTTCTGCCACAGCTGCGGTTGGAAATGCAGGAGAGGTCAAAGCCCCCCGAGGTGATGGGCACTCCCTGGCAGCTGAGGATGCTGCCAACAGCAGCGGAGGTGGAGGAGCCCACGGCGGTGTTCTGCGGGAAGGAGCTGAGGATGGGTCCGGGCAGGGTCACCACCACGGGAGAGGGCTCAATGACAATGGTGGAGTCCTGGCACTGCCTGACACAGGGCTCATTGCAGCTGCTGGCCAGAGGAGTGGGGCCGCAGGGCCGGCATGGCACGCACGGGTCGCAGCAGGACATGTCTTTGGGTTGGCGGTGCACCTGTTGGGAGTGAGAGCAGGAAGGAAGCAGAACATGGGGATACATGAGGAACAGAGGTCCAACAGGCCACAGATCAACCAAAGCATGTACACTATGGACATCTGAAGGATGCGAAGAGGAAGTCAAAGGATTCTTGGACTCCAAATATCCAGCTATCTGCTGGCCCAAAATACCCTCCCGTGCCTATCCAGCTAGTTCCCAAATTTCAGCCCCCACGCTACCTACACACAGGCTCAGAGTCCAGGACAAATCTGCACTTCTCTTCCCCGTGACAAGTCCCACCGTTTGGCATGACACTGAGGTGATAACTTCTCAGACACTCACTGTGCTGAGACCTCCTTTAGTTGAGCCGGAAGGACAGAGAGGAGCTTCACACTCACCTGGTTCCCAAGGAGAAGATGGTAAGAACGGTGGATGAGAGAGCAAGGAGCTGGGCTCCCTTTTATACTGGACCTAAGATGACCTATATCCAGAGGCATTGCTTATAGTGGTGATTATTTGCTGACACGCTTTTCTTGTCCAGAATGCAAATCATCCCAGATAATGATATGGGTGGTCTGCTGGCTTCCTGAGCAGTTCAGTTTCATTTCTGGCTTTACGCCATGTCACTTCCTGACTGAAGGCATCTTCTGGGAGGCAGGAAGGGAAGCCCAAGCTTTCCGCACCACAAACACCAGTGAGAGCAACAGACTCATTTTGTGTGCTACAAGAGTCCAGCCAAGGCAGATGATGTCAGCCTAGCTCACTCCTTCAGGTTTCTTAGGGGCCCTTCTGGCAAGAGCTGTACCAGCTCCTGAGTGTGGAGTCTTGACCCCTTCTCTGTGTGGCCAATTCTGCTGCTGTGTTTTGTCTCCTTGCTTTTTGTCTCACTGACCACGGAATGGGGCGCCTAGTTGCGCAGAGTCCTCTCCAGGCCTCAAAATGTCTCAAGAGCAAAGGCTGCAACAGGAGGGCTATTTTAATAAGAAAAAAATGACGGGAGCCATACAGACAGCAGGTAAATCGTATAGCCTCCCAGGTGGGGGAACCGCTGATTTTGAGAAGAATCACACAGGACTAAGAGGATTATTCCCATGTCTCACTCTGTAGGTCTTGATCCAAGGCATCAGGGCTGAGGGAGCTCACGCAGAAGCCCAGCAAAAGCCAGCAGGATCACAGAATCACAGATTTGCAGGGATTGGAAGGGACCTCGAGAGATCATCTTCTGAGGAACTTAACATGTAGGAATTTCCAATGCTACAGTACCTGTTTGTTGCCTTGCTGGGGTCAAGGTACACATCATTCACTGCTGTCCCCTCACCTACCCAGTGGGTGATGATATCACAAAATCCTGTGAGGTTGCTCAAGCATGATTTCTCCTTTGGTGAATCCATGTTCACTGCTTCCAATCAACTTCTTTCCTTCCAACTACTTGGGCATAGCCTCCACGAGGCCAGGGCACTCACCACATTAAGCAGGGGATCCACACTTTCTCTTGTCTTGCTTGTCCCCGTGACATTCTTAAAGAAGACTTTCACGTTATCCTTGATCTCTCTCACCAAATTTAATTCTCTCTGGGCCTTAGCCTTCCTTCTTGCGTCCTTACAGACTCAGACACCAGTCTGAGTATATCCCTCCCAAGTGACCAGGCTCATGATGCACATTGTAAAGACAACTTTTCCTCCCCTGGAGTTTCTCCGTGAGTGCCATGCTTGTCCATGCTGGTCTCCTGCCCTTTATGCTTGATTTCTAAACAAAAGTAGATGGCAATGTGACTGCACGGCAAATCTGCATGAGCGGGGTTTTGTCTGTGCTCTTCCCAACCTGCAGCACATGTTGGGTTACAGCCATGAGTGCGCTTAGCCGGAGAGTGGCTGCAAAACTCCTTGAGCTGAGAAGAAAGCAGCTGCCTGCCTGCAACGTGCCTGCAAGACAAAGGGAGAAGGTCAGAGGGCAGCAAGATGGTGCAGGGGAGGATGGGACGGCACTGGATGGGATGGGACAGAATGGCCAGGTCTCCTGAGTGTGCCTGACATGAGTCAGAGCATAGGGCCAGATATCACGCAGGTCACCTGGCACTGCTCCAGAAATCCAGTGCCATGAATGGTTCCTTTGCAGTGGCCCAGCTCACGCGCACCGACACGGAATTATGCAACAATCTTCACCCACAGACAATGGTACAGAACCAGCACACTGCAGACACAAGCATATGCTTGGGTTTATAACATTTTCTGGTACTCACTGAGACTGCACAGAGAGGAAAAATCCACTGGGAGACTTGAAAAAGATATTGGAGACCATTTGTTAGCCTGAGGGGTGCTAGAAAGGGAATCAGATGGTGTGTGCGGTGCTCACCAGTGCTGAGAATTTAGGCACAGAATGGCAGAAATGAACTTCCATCGTGGAGAGGAAAACGTGCTAGATTTTCTCCAGTTGTTCACCCAGAACGTAAAAGACAGCACAATACGGAAGGGAAGAAGGAGCTCTGTATGGACAGGATCTCCAGAGTGCTACCTGGGGAAAATCCACTTGATTCCCTGTTCCTCTACACAAAATCCGTATTCCTGGAATGGATTAACTCATTGTCTACAACCATTTTGGTTCTTTCAGTTGGAAAACCGCTATTCATACGCCATTTATCATTTGGTCTTCCTTTTGAGAGCTGGACAGGACTCGACACATCTTTTCACCCCATTCCAGCAACCCCAAGGTTGAGGAGACAAAATATGAGGAGACAAAACAGGAGGGCAGAATTTTCCAGAAACTTGTGTCAAGTGGAATCGGGTCCCACTCCGGAGATGGTACACCACCTGCAAGAAAGGCCCCTAAGAAAGGCCCCAGAGCAGTGACCCGGGCTGACGTCATTTCCACTTGCTGGACTCTTGTAGCACATGAATTCACTCTGTTTCCCACCCTGCTGTCTGTGGTGTGGAAATGCTTGGGCCTCCCCTCATTACTCTCAAAAGATGCCTTCAGCGTGGCATGGAAATTAAACAAAGCTGGAAACACAACAGTGCTGCGCAGGAAGCCAGCACACTGGCCATATCATTAGCTAGGATGTTTGGCATTCAAGAGGCGCTTGTCAGAAAATAATCACTACTGTAAGTGATGTCTCTGGATATGGGTCAGCTTCGGTCCACTATAAAGGACAGCCCAGTTCCTTACTCTCTCATTCGCTTCTCTTGCCTCCTTCTTCCTGGGAACCAGGTGAGCGCGAGCCCCCTTCCTGTCTCTCTCTCTCTCTCTTCATCAGGAGGCCCTGAGGTCTATAGACCTGTCATGTGCTACCAGCTCTGTACCATGACAAAGCTTGCAGCTGCTGGTCGTGGGAAAGGGAAGTGGGCAGAAGGTTGGTCGTGGACAGTAGCTGGGACTGCACTGCGGGGCTTCTGGACTAGGGTCTAAGAAGTAGCTTGATAGGCACCGGGTGCTTCTTTCTGGGACCTGGCAGGAGCAGACCAGGAAGCCGATGATCATCCGTGCACAGCTCCCAACTCCCAGGACTGCATGGGCATGATTCCCTCTTGGTGGGATGGCAGCCTCCTCCTGACTCTCTATTTTCTCCACTCGGCCCTCTCTCCCAACAGGTGCACTGCCAACCCAAAGACATGTCCTGCTGCAACCCGTGCGTGCCATGCCGGCCCTGCGGCCCCACTCCTCTGGCCAGCAGCTGCAATGAGCCCTGTGTCAGGCAGTGCCAGGACTCCACCATCGCCATTGAGCCCTCTCCCGTGGTGGTGATCCTGCCCGGACCCATCCTCAGCTCCTTCCCGCAGAACACCGTTGTGGGCTCCTCCACCTCCGCTGCTGTTGGCAGCATCCTCAGCTGTCAGGGAGTGCCCATCACCTCGGGGGGCTTTGACCTCTCCTGCATTTCCAACCGCAGCTGTGGCAGAAGGTGCAACTAAAGGTGCTGGGCACTGCCCCACACAAGGAACCCCACAATCTCACGACACGGTGCTGGACAGGAGAACTGACTTTGTGCTGCTGTTTTCAGAGCAGATGACCACCCTGTCATGACAGACAGGAGGGCCTCACCTGGCTTCTCTATCTTCGTGGCCAATGACTAACTATATTCCCTTCCACTCACTTTTCTCTCTTTTCTTTGTTGTCTGTTGATCTCCCCAAAACTCTCTGGGAAGGTCCCAGGGACCTGCTGGCCTCTCTCCTCTGATGGGCATTTAGGTGGGTGTCCCGTGGCATTTCTGCCATGGGAAAAGGGGAACAGATTCTTGTCTGCTTCTGCTGCTCCCTGCCTTTGGGATCTGCACTTTGGCTGACATCATTTCCCTCCCTAGATTTATTAAACATTTGCTGCAACCTTCATTGCATCCCTGTATGGTTTGTCCTTCTTCTGCCAGATGAGAAAATTCTTGCTCTGAAGTGATGAAGCGCCAGTCTGTAACGTCCCTACTAGTTGGGGTGGCGGGTGGGGGAATTGGGGGGATGGAGAGGCAACTATAGACTTTCAGCCTTCAGTGAAGGCCACATCTAGAGCAGCCTTGCTGCATATGTGCCTGTACATTTGCAGGCCTCCTCTTGTCCACATTGCCTGGCCAGGCTCCGTGGAAGTCCTGGACAGACGCTGGATGGAGTTTTCAGACAGGCAACTGACAGGTCTTGCCGGGGCTTGAGCCCTTCTCCCACTTCTTACCTCAACTCTGACATGAACTGCACGTAACACATCTGCTGCCTTTATTGAAGCAGTAATTGATAGATGCTTCCCAGATAGAAGAAACTGACATCGGAAACCGATGTCTGACACGGATTGGCAGACTTACTCTTGAGTGTAATTTCTTCTCTTGATAATGTTCAAATTGTTCTGGATGCTAGAATCCACAAAAATTTGAAGCTGATGACTCCAAGAGGATGAGGAAAACTCCAAAAGGAAAAGGAAGAAAAAAATAGGCTGGATCCATGAGAAGGAAGTGAAGAGACCCTAAGACCCTGGCCCCAGGAAGGGAGGAAAGAGGGGAGAGAAAACGCAGGGTGATGGGCCCAGGTGAGGAAAACAGTGGCAAACACCTCTGCGATAAAGTTAATTTTCTAAGTATAACATCAGAAGGTGAGATAATACAATAGAATACAGTACGACTGCAATTAAATCCAACAAAATGAGAGTTTGCAAAACCAAAGCCCTTCCTGTAATGCTGTAGCCTGGAAAACAAGGGAGCAGTGATAGGAGAGAGCGCAGCTGTGTGACTCCCAGTCTCTTTTTGCTTTCCCTCCAACAAGCAGAAAGCAGAAGCGGAAGAATGAAGTCTCCTGGCAGTTACAGTTCATTCTTCCCTTCTGTGACCAAGTGACCAGAAATACCCCACGCAATCAAAAGAGTGTAGAGTACCTGATAAGACAAAAATACTGAATCCAATAATACCCCGTCCTGCTAACAGGTCATTTTCAAGTATGGGCAGTCCTTCTCCACAGGCCTCCTCTCACTGTGTTCTCTCAGACTGTGGACAGACCTGGGATTGCAATCACCCAAGTGCAGTATACCTTGCACGTGACCTACATGAATTTCAAATGGGCTGATTTTCATGCCTGTCTTGGTCCCTAAGGATCAAGGCATCAATTACCTCTGTCCCATCCCATGCCCCATTCACCTTAGTCCAATTGGCAAATTTCCTGAGGGTACAATCAACCACACCATCTACGTCACAGCTAGAAGCTGCTTTCTCCAGTCCTGGAGGGTGGTGCACTTTCAGTCTCATCAGGTGGCCTCCAATGTGCTCTGCTCCTACAGTCGGAGGGTTTTTGCTCCCCCGACCCCTGCCTACAGGTTCAAGGATGTGAGAGACCTGGGATGCCTGATTATCAAGGAAGGCCAGGGCAAAGAACTTGCTGAGTATCGCTGCCTTAACAATGTCAGTTGAAGACTCGTCACCATTCTCACTTATCTGAGGTAGGACGTTCTACTTCAGCTGTGTCTTCTGACCAGGGAACCTCTAGAATCTCGCTGTTTTCTTTATCACACCTCTCAACAAGTTCCCCTCCACCTGAGCCCCGGCAGTCATCATTGCATCTCTGCACATCTGGACAGCAGGCCTGCAGACTTCCTAGGCCACTCATCCCAGCTTCCACTGGCTATACCTTTCCTCATTATCCCCAGTTTGACCATCCAGTCCTTGCTCAACCAATACTGGTCTCCGTCCTTCCCTGCATCATTTCTGTCCCTTTGGGAGGGAGAGCTCTTCTGCTCTCAGAAAGGTGTCCTTAAAGGACTGCCTGCTCTGCTCAGTTCCTGTGTCCCTAAGGACAGCCTCCCAGAATACCTCCATTCACATGGGATGCAGACAGGGAATAGGAGAGGTGACATCAATAACTTAACTTCTTCACTAGGAGGATTTTGACATAATCAAGAGCAGGGGGAACTGGGAAAATGTGGTTCTGTAGACGCATCACAACAGATCTCGGTTTTAAACGCAGATGACGCCAGCCCAGAAGCAGCTGCAGGACATTGCCCTGAAGCAAGCAGCACGTGGCTTATTTACACGTAGAAGGTTTTGGTGCCAGGGTGAGAGCAGGAGCTGGCACCCAGGCCAGGGCCAGGCCCAAGAGGGGCCGGGCTGAAGGCTCCACACAATGACTACAGCGCACCAAGCCAGGAGGCCAACAGAAGGCCAGGCCGGACACCGGCTCTCATTGGTCAAGAAGCCCAGTCCCGTGAGGTGCTCCAGGCTCTAAGGGATATGTCTAAGCAGAGACACAGCCAGGCAACGGCTAACAGCCATTGGCTACATAGGAATCACGCAAGACTTCCTCTGCTTCAACAGAGGGTGCCTGAAAGATGAAATTGCAGCAGTGAGCCCTGGCTGGCCGCCCAGATCTAGAAGAATGATGGAACCTCCCCCGGTGATTCCCACTCAAGCCGTGGCTTTCTCCTTTGCACATCTGTGCGCAAACGACAAGAACAGAAACACGGAAGGACACCGAAGAGGATGCAGCAAGTGTTTAATGAGTCGGAGGAGGGAAACGATGTCACTGCAAGCGCAGGCAGCAAGTGTGGGGAGCAGCAGCAACGGGCATGAACCTGTTGCCCAGTGCTACGACAGCGTTGCCACCAGGCCCACACTTATTGGCCAAGAAATGAAGAGAGGTATCAGTCTCTTTAGGCTGGTTTTGAGAGTACAGACAGAGATGTCTGAGGCAAACAGACAAGCGAGATACTAGATAGGAAGAGAGAGCAAAAGAGAATACAGGTAGGCTTTCTCTGTGTGGTCAGGGAAGTCCAGCAGGCCCCGTCCTGGGTGTGCTGCAGGGCAGAGAGAGCAGCACCACATTTGTTCTCCTGTCCAGTGGCATGCTGTGATTTCCACGGGGACCTTGACTGGGAGCAGTGCCCAGCACCTTTAGTTGCACCTTCTGCCACAGCTGCGGTTGGAAATGCAGGAGAGGTCAAAGCCCCCCGAGGTGATGGGCACTCCCTGGCAGCTGAGGATGCTGCCAACAGCAGCGGAGGTGGAGGAGCCCACGGCGGTGTTCTGCGGGAAGGAGCTGAGGATGGGTCCGGGCAGGGTCACCACCACGGGAGAGGGCTCAATGACAATGGTGGAGTCCTGGCACTGCCTGACACAGGGCTCATTGCAGCTGCTGGCCAGAGGAGTGGGGCCGCAGGGCCGGCATGGCACGCACGGGTCGCAGCAGGACATGTCTTTGGGTTGGCGGTGCACCTGTTGGGAGTGAGAGCAGGAAGGAAGCAGAACATGGGGATACATGAGGAACAGAGGTCCAACAGGCCACAGATCAACCAAAGCATGTACACTATGGACATCTGAAGGATGCGAAGAGGAAGTCAAAGGATTCTTGGACTCCAAATATCCAGCTATCTGCTGGCCCAAAATACCCTCCCGTGCCTATCCAGCTAGTTCCCAAATTTCAGCCCCCACGCTACCTACACACAGGCTCAGAGTCCAGGACAAATCTGCACTTCTCTTCCCCGTGACAAGTCCCACCGTTTGGCATGACACTGTGGTGATAACTTCTCAGACACTCACTGTGCTGAGACCTCCTTTAGTTGAGCCGGAAGGACAGAGAGGAGCTTCACACTCACCTGGTTCCCAAGGAGAAGATGGTAAGAACGGTGGATGAGAGAGCAAGGAGCTGGGCTCCCTTTTATACTGGACCTAAGATGACCTATATCCAGAGGCATTGCTTATAGTGGTGATTATTTGCTGACACGCTTTTCTTGTCCAGAATGCAAATCATCCCAGATAATGATATGGGTGGTCTGCTGGCTTCCTGAGCAGTTCAGTTTCATTTCTGGCTTTACGCCATGTCACTTCCTGACTGAAGGCATCTTCTGGGAGGCAGGAAGGGAAGCCCAAGCTTTCCGCACCACAAACACCAGTGAGAGCAACAGACTCATTTTGTGTGCTACAAGAGTCCAGCCAAGGCAGATGATGTCAGCCTAGCTCACTCCTTCAGGTTTCTTAGGGGCCCTTCTGGCAAGAGCTGTACCAGCTCCTGAGTGTGGAGTCTTGACCCCTTCTCTGTGTGGCCAATTCTGCTGCTGTGTTTTGTCTCCTTGCTTTTTGTCTCACTGACCACGGAATGGGGCGCCTAGTTGCGCAGAGTCCTCTCCAGGCCTCAAAATGTCTCAAGAGCAAAGGCTGCAACAGGAGGGCTATTTTAATAAGAAAAAAATGACGGGAGCCATACAGACAGCAGGTAAATCGTATAGCCTCCCAGGTGGGGGAACCGCTGATTTTGAGAAGAATCACACAGGACTAAGAGGATTATTCCCATGTCTCACTCTGTAGGTCTTGATCCAAGGCATCAGGGCTGAGGGAGCTCACGCAGAAGCCCAGCAAAAGCCAGCAGGATCACAGAATCACAGATTTGCAGGGATTGGAAGGGACCTCGAGAGATCATCTTCTGAGGAACTTAACATGTAGGAATTTCCAATGCTACAGTACCTGTTTGTTGCCTTGCTGGGGTCAAGGTACACATCATTCACTGCTGTCCCCTCACCTACCCAGTGGGTGATGATATCACAAAATCCTGTGAGGTTGCTCAAGCATGATTTCTCCTTTGGTGAATCCATGTTCACTGCTTCCAATCAACTTCTTTCCTTCCAACTACTTGGGCATAGCCTCCACGAGGCCAGGGCACTCACCACATTAAGCAGGGGATCCACACTTTCTCTTGTCTTGCTTGTCCCCGTGACATTCTTAAAGAAGACTTTCACGTTATCCTTGATCTCTCTCACCAAATTTAATTCTCTCTGGGCCTTAGCCTTCCTTCTTGCGTCCTTACAGACTCAGACACCAGTCTGAGTATATCCCTCCCAAGTGACCAGGCTCATGATGCACATTGTAAAGACAACTTTTCCTCCCCTGGAGTTTCTCCGTGAGTGCCATGCTTGTCCATGCTGGTCTCCTGCCCTTTATGCTTGATTTCTAAACAAAAGTAGATGGCAATGTGACTGCACGGCAAATCTGCATGAGCGGGGTTTTGTCTGTGCTCTTCCCAACCTGCAGCACATGTTGGGTTACAGCCATGAGTGCGCTTAGCCGGAGAGTGGCTGCAAAACTCCTTGAGCAGAGAAGAAAGCAGCTGCCTGCCTGCAACGTGCCTGCAAGACAAAGGGAGAAGGTCAGAGGGCAGCAAGATGGTGCAGGGGAGGATGGGACGGCACTGGATGGGATGGGACAGAATGGCCAGGTCTCCTGAGTGTGCCTGACATGAGTCAGAGCATAGGGCCAGATATCACGCAGGTCACCTGGCACTGCTCCAGAAATCCAGTGCCATGAATGGTTCCTTTGCAGTGGCCCAGCTCACGCGCACCGACACGGAATTATGCAACAATCTTCACCCACAGACAATGGTACAGAACCAGCACACTGCAGACACAAGCATATGCTTGGGTTTATAACATTTTCTGGTACTCACTGAGACTGCACAGAGAGGAAAAATCCACTGGAGACTTGAAAAAGATATTGGAGACCATTTGTTAGCCTGAGGGGTGCTAGAAAGGGAATCAGATGGTGTGTGCGGTGCTCACCAGTGCTGAGAATTTAGGCACAGAATGGCAGAAATGAACTTCCATCGTGGAGAGGAAAACGTGCTAGATTTTCTCCAGTTGTTCACCCAGAACGTAAAAGACAGCACAATACGGAAGGGAAGAAGGAGCTCTGTATGGACAGGATCTCCAGAGTGCTACCTGGGGAAAATCCACTTGATTCCCTGTTCCTCTACACAAAATCCGTATTCCTGGAATGGATTAACTCATTGTCTACAACCATTTTGGTTCTTTCAGTTGGAAAACCGCTATTCATACGCCATTTATCATTTGGTCTTCCTTTTGAGAGCTGGACAGGACTCGACACATCTTTTCACCCCATTCCAGCAACCCCAAGGTTGAGGAGACAAAATATGAGGAGACAAAACAGGAGGGCAGAATTTTCCAGAAACTTGTGTCAAGTGGAATCGGGTCCCACTCCGGAGATGGTACACCACCTGCAAGAAAGGCCCCTAAGAAAGGCCCCAGAGCAGTGACCCGGGCTGACGTCATTTCCACTTGCTGGACTCTTGTAGCACATGAATTCACTCTGTTTCCCACCCTGCTGTCTGTGGTGTGGAAATGCTTGGGCCTCCCCTCATTACTCTCAAAAGATGCCTTCAGCGTGGCATGGAAATTAAACAAAGCTGGAAACACAACAGTGCTGCGCAGGAAGCCAGCACACTGGCCATATCATTAGCTAGGATGTTTGGCATTCAAGAGGCGCTTGTCAGAAAATAATCACTACTGTAAGTGATGTCTCTGGATATGGGTCAGCTTCGGTCCACTATAAAAGACAGCCCAGTTCCTTACTCTCTCATTCGCTTCTCTTGCCTCCTTCTTCCTGGGAACCAGGTGAGCGCGAGCCCCCTTCCTGTCTCTCTCTCTCTCTCTTCATCAGGAGGCCCTGAGGTCTATAGACCTGTCATGTGCTACCAGCTCTGTACCATGACAAAGCTTGCAGCTGCTGGTCGTGGGAAAGGGAAGTGGGCAGAAGGTTGGTTGTGGACAGTAGCTGGGACTGCACTGCGGGGCTTCTGGACTAGGGTCTAAGAAGTAGCTTGATAGGCACCGGGTGCTTCTTTCTGGGACCTGGCAGGAGCAGACCAGGAAGCCGATGATCATCCGTGCACAGCTCCCAACTCCCAGGACTGCATGGGCATGATTCCCTCTTGGTGGGATGGCAGCCTCCTCCTGACTCTCTATTTTCTCCACTCGGCCCTCTCTCCCAACAGGTGCACTGCCAACCCAAAGACATGTCCTGCTGCGACCCGTGCGTGCCATGCCGGCCCTGCGGCCCCACTCCTCTGGCCAGCAGCTGCAATGAGCCCTGTGTCAGGCAGTGCCAGGACTCCACCATCGCCATTGAGCCCTCTCCCGTGGTGGTGATCCTGCCCGGACCCATCCTCAGCTCCTTCCCGCAGAACACCGTTGTGGGCTCCTCCACCTCCGCTGCTGTTGGCAGCATCCTCAGCTGCCAGGGAGTGCCCATCACCTCGGGGGGCTTTGACCTCTCCTGCATTTCCAACCGCAGCTGTGGCAGAAGGTGCAACTAAAGGTGCTGGGCACTGCCCCACACAAGGAACCCCACAATCTCACGACACGGTGCTGGACAGGAGAACTGACTTTGTGCTGCTGTTTTCAGAGCAGATGACCACCCTGTCATGACAGACAGGAGGGCCTCACCTGGCTTCTCTATCTTCGTGGCCAATGACTAACTATATTCCCTTCCACTCACTTTTCTCTCTTTTCTTTGTTGTCTGTTGATCTCCCCAAAACTCTCTGGGAAGGTCCCAGGGACCTGCTGGCCTCTCTCCTCTGATGGGCATTTAGGTGGGTGTCCCGTGGCATTTCTGCCATGGGAAAAGGGGAACAGATTCTTGTCTGCTTCTGCTGCTCCCTGCCTTTGGGATCTGCACTTTGGCTGACATCATTTCCCTCCCTAGATTTATTAAACATTTGCTGCAACCTTCATTGCATCCCTGTATGGTTTGTCCTTCTTCTGCCAGATGAGAAAATTCTTGCTCTGAAGTGATGAAGCGCCAGTCTGTAACGTCCCTACTAGTTGGGGTGGCGGGTGGGGGAATTGGGGGGATGGAGAGGCAACTATAGACTTTCAGCCTTCAGTGAAGGCCACATCTAGAGCAGCCTTGCTGCATATGTGCCTGTACATTTGCAGGCCTCCTCTTGTCCACATTGCCTGGCCAGGCTCCGTGGAAGTCCTGGACAGACGCTGGATGGAGTTTTCAGACAGGCAACTGACAGGTCTTGCCGGGGCTTGAGCCCTTCTCCCACTTCTTACCTCAACTCTGACATGAACTGCACGTAACACATCTGCTGCCTTTATTGAAGCAGTAATTGATAGATGCTTCCCAGATAGAAGAAACTGACATCGGAAACCGATGTCTGACACGGATTGGCAGACTTACTCTTGAGTGTAATTTCTTCTCTTGATAATGTTCAAATTGTTCTGGATGCTAGAATCCACAAAAATTTGAAGCTGATGACTCCAAGAGGATGAGGAAAACTCCAAAAGGAAAAGGAAGAAAGAAATAGGCTGGATTCATGAGAAGGAAGTGAAGAGACCCTAAGACCCTGGCCCCAGGAAGGGAGGAAAGAGGGGAGAGAAAACGCAGGGTGATGGGCCCAGGTGAGGAAAACAGTGGCAAACACCTCTGCGATAAAGTTAATTTTCTAAGTATAACATCAGAAGGTGAGATAATACAATAGAATACAGTACGACTGCAATTAAATCCAACAAAATGAGAGTTTGCAAAACCAAAGCCCTTCCTGTAATGCTGTAGCCTGGAAAACAAGGGAGCAGTGATAGGAGAGAGCGCAGCTGTGTGACTCCCAGTCTCTTTTTGCTTTCCCTCCAACAAGCAGAAAGCAGAAGCGGAAGAATGAAGTCTCCTGGCAGTTACAGTTCATTCTTCCCTTCTGTGACCAAGTGACCAGAAATACCCCACGCAATCAAAAGAGTGTAGAGTACCTGATAAGACAAAAATACTGAATCCAATAATACCCCGTCCTGCTAACAGGTCATTTTCAAGTATGGGCAGTCCTTCTCCACAGGCCTCCTCTCACTGTGTTCTCTCAGACTGTGGACAGACCTGGGATTGCAATCACCCAAGTGCAGTATACCTTGCACGTGACCTACATGAATTTCAAATGGGCTGATTTTCATGCCTGTCTTGGTCCCTAAGGATCAAGGCATCAATTACCTCTGTCCCATCCCATGCCCCATTCACCTTAGTCCAATTGGCAAATTTCCTGAGGGTACAATCAACCACACCATCTACGTCACAGCTAGAAGCTGCTTTCTCCAGTCCTGGAGGGTGGTGCACTTTCAGTCTCATCAGGTGGCCTCCAATGTGCTCTGCTCCTACAGTCGGAGGGTTTTTGCTCCCCCGACCCCTGCCTACAGGTTCAAGGATGTGAGAGACCTGGGATGCCTGATTATCAAGGAAGGCCAGGGCAAAGAACTTGCTGAGTATCGCTGCCTTAACAATGTCAGTTGAAGACTCGTCACCATTCTCACTTATCTGAGGTAGGACGTTCTACTTCAGTTGTGTCTTCTGACCAGGGAACCTCTAGAATCTCACTGTTTTCTTTATCACACCTCTCAACAAGTTCCCCTCCACCTGAGCCCCGGCAGTCATCATTGCATCTCTGCACATCTGGACAGCAGGCCTGCAGACTTCCTAGGCCACTCATCCCAGCTTCCACTGGCTATACCTTTCCTCATTATCCCCAGTTTGACCATCCAGTCCTTGCTCAACCATACTGGTCTCCGTCCTTCCCTGCATCATTTCTGTCCCTTTGGGAGGGAGAGCTCTTCTGCTCTCAGAAAGGTGTCCTTAAAGGACTGCCTGCTCTGCTCAGTTCCTGTGTCCCTAAGGACAGCCTCCCAGAATACCTCCATTCACATGGGATGCAGACAGGGAATAGGAGAGGTGACATCAATAACTTAACTTCTTCACTAGGAGGATTTTGACATAATCAAGAGCAGGGGGAACTGGGAAAATGTGGTTCTGTAGACGCATCACAACAGATCTCGGTTTTAAACGCAGATGACGCCAGCCCAGAAGCAGCTGCAGGACATTGCCCTGAAGCAAGCAGCACGTGGCTTATTTACACGTAGAAGGTTTTGGTGCCAGGGTGAGAGCAGGAGCTGGCACCCAGGCCAGGGCCAGGCCCAAGAGGGGCCGGGCTGAAGGCTCCACACAATGACTACAGCGCACCAAGCCAGGAGGCCAACAGAAGGCCAGGCCGGACACCGGCTCTCATTGGTCAAGAAGCCCAGTCCCGTGAGGTGCTCCAGGCTCTAAGGGATATGTCTAAGCAGAGACACAGCCAGGCAACGGCTAACAGCCATTGGCTACATAGGAATCACGCAAGACTTCCTCTGCTTCAACAGAGGGTGCCTGAAAGATGAAATTGCAGCAGTGAGCCCTGGCTGGCCGCCCAGATCTAGAAGAATGATGGAACCTCCCCCGGTGATTCCCACTCAAGCCGTGGCTTTCTCCTTTGCACATCTGTGCGCAAACGACAAGAACAGAAACACGGAAGGACACCGAAGAGGATGCAGCAAGTGTTTAATGAGTCGGAGGAGGGAAACGATGTCACTGCAAGCGCAGGCAGCAAGTGTGGGGAGCAGCAGCAACGGGCATGAACCTGTTGCCCAGTGCTACGACAGCGTTGCCACCAGGCCCACACTTATTGGCCAAGAAATGAAGAGAGGTATCAGTCTCTTTAGGCTGGTTTTGAGAGTACAGACAGAGATGTCTGAGGCAAACAGACAAGCGAGATACTAGATAGGAAGAGAGAGCAAAAGAGAATACAGGTAGGCTTTCTCTGTGTGGTCAGGGAAGTCCAGCAGGCCCCGTCCTGGGTGTGCTGCAGGGCAGAGAGAGCAGCACCACATTTGTTCTCCTGTCCAGTGGCATGCTGTGATTTCCACGGGGACCTTGACTGGGAGCAGTGCCCAGCACCTTTAGTTGCACCTTCTGCCACAGCTGCGGTTGGAAATGCAGGAGAGGTCAAAGCCCCCCGAGGTGATGGGCACTCCCTGGCAGCTGAGGATGCTGCCAACAGCAGCGGAGGTGGAGGAGCCCACGGCGGTGTTCTGCGGGAAGGAGCTGAGGATGGGTCCGGGCAGGGTCACCACCACGGGAGAGGGCTCAATGACAATGGTGGAGTCCTGGCACTGCCTGACACAGGGCTCATTGCAGCTGCTGGCCAGAGGAGTGGGGCCGCAGGGCCGGCATGGCACGCACGGGTCGCAGCAGGACATGTCTTTGGGTTGGCGGTGCACCTGTTGGGAGTGAGAGCAGGAAGGAAGCAGAACATGGGGATACATGAGGAACAGAGGTCCAACAGGCCACAGATCAACCAAAGCATGTACACTATGGACATCTGAAGGATGCGAAGAGGAAGTCAAAGGATTCTTGGACTCCAAATATCCAGCTATCTGCTGGCCCAAAATACCCTCCCGTGCCTATCCAGCTAGTTCCCAAATTTCAGCCCCCACGCTACCTACACACAGGCTCAGAGTCCAGGACAAATCTGCACTTCTCTTCCCCGTGACAAGTCCCACCGTTTGGCATGACACTGTGGTGATAACTTCTCAGACACTCACTGTGCTGAGACCTCCTTTAGTTGAGCCGGAAGGACAGAGAGGAGCTTCACACTCACCTGGTTCCCAAGGAGAAGATGGTAAGAACGGTGGATGAGAGAGCAAGGAGCTGGGCTCCCTTTTATACTGGACCTAAGATGACCTATATCCAGAGGCATTGCTTATAGTGGTGATTATTTGCTGACACGCTTTTCTTGTCCAGAATGCAAATCATCCCAGATAATGATATGGGTGGTCTGCTGGCTTCCTGAGCAGTTCAGTTTCATTTCTGGCTTTACGCCATGTCACTTCCTGACTGAAGGCATCTTCTGGGAGGCAGGAAGGGAAGCCCAAGCTTTCCGCACCACAAACACCAGTGAGAGCAACAGACTCATTTTGTGTGCTACAAGAGTCCAGCCAAGGCAGATGATGTCAGCCTAGCTCACTCCTTCAGGTTTCTTAGGGGCCCTTCTGGCAAGAGCTGTACCAGCTCCTGAGTGTGGAGTCTTGACCCCTTCTCTGTGTGGCCAATTCTGCTGCTGTGTTTTGTCTCCTTGCTTTTTGTCTCACTGACCACGGAATGGGGCGCCTAGTTGCGCAGAGTCCTCTCCAGGCCTCAAAATGTCTCAAGAGCAAAGGCTGCAACAGGAGGGCTATTTTAATAAGAAAAAAATGACGGGAGCCATACAGACAGCAGGTAAATCGTATAGCCTCCCAGGTGGGGGAACCGCTGATTTTGAGAAGAATCACACAGGACTAAGAGGATTATTCCCATGTCTCACTCTGTAGGTCTTGATCCAAGGCATCAGGGCTGAGGGAGCTCACGCAGAAGCCCAGCAAAAGCCAGCAGGATCACAGAATCACAGATTTGCAGGGATTGGAAGGGACCTCGAGAGATCATCTTCTGAGGAACTTAACATGTAGGAATTTCCAATGCTACAGTACCTGTTTGTTGCCTTGCTGGGGTCAAGGTACACATCATTCACTGCTGTCCCCTCACCTACCCAGTGGGTGATGATATCACAAAATCCTGTGAGGTTGCTCAAGCATGATTTCTCCTTTGGTGAATCCATGTTCACTGCTTCCAATCAACTTCTTTCCTTCCAACTACTTGGGCATAGCCTCCACGAGGCCAGGGCACTCACCACATTAAGCAGGGGATCCACACTTTCTCTTGTCTTGCTTGTCCCCGTGACATTCTTAAAGAAGACTTTCACGTTATCCTTGATCTCTCTCACCAAATTTAATTCTCTCTGGGCCTTAGCCTTCCTTCTTGCGTCCTTACAGACTCAGACACCAGTCTGAGTATATCCCTCCCAAGTGACCAGGCTCATGATGCACATTGTAAAGACAACTTTTCCTCCCCTGGAGTTTCTCCGTGAGTGCCATGCTTGTCCATGCTGGTCTCCTGCCCTTTATGCTTGATTTCTAAACAAAAGTAGATGGCAATGTGACTGCACGGCAAATCTGCATGAGCGGGGTTTTGTCTGTGCTCTTCCCAACCTGCAGCACATGTTGGGTTACAGCCATGAGTGCGCTTAGCCGGAGAGTGGCTGCAAAACTCCTTGAGCTGAGAAGAAAGCAGCTGCCTGCCTGCAACGTGCCTGCAAGACAAAGGGAGAAGGTCAGAGGGCAGCAAGATGGTGCAGGGGAGGATGGGACGGCACTGGATGGGATGGGACAGAATGGCCAGGTCTCCTGAGTGTGCCTGACATGAGTCAGAGCATAGGGCCAGATATCACGCAGGTCACCTGGCACTGCTCCAGAAATCCAGTGCCATGAATGGTTCCTTTGCAGTGGCCCAGCTCACGCGCACCGACACGGAATTATGCAACAATCTTCACCCACAGACAATGGTACAGAACCAGCACACTGCAGACACAAGCATATGCTTGGGTTTATAACATTTTCTGGTACTCACTGAGACTGCACAGAGAGGAAAAATCCACTGGAGACTTGAAAAAGATATTGGAGACCATTTGTTAGCCTGAGGGGTGCTAGAAAGGGAATCAGATGGTGTGTGCGGTGCTCACCAGTGCTGAGAATTTAGGCACAGAATGGCAGAAATGAACTTCCATCGTGGAGAGGAAAACGTGCTAGATTTTCTCCAGTTGTTCACCCAGAACGTAAAAGACAGCACAATACGGAAGGGAAGAAGGAGCTCTGTATGGACAGGATCTCCAGAGTGCTACCTGGGGAAAATCCACTTGATTCCCTGTTCCTCTACACAAAATCCGTATTCCTGGAATGGATTAACTCATTGTCTACAACCATTTTGGTTCTTTCAGTTGGAAAACCGCTATTCATACGCCATTTATCATTTGGTCTTCCTTTTGAGAGCTGGACAGGACTCGACACATCTTTTCACCCCATTCCAGCAACCCCAAGGTTGAGGAGACAAAATATGAGGAGACAAAACAGGAGGGCAGAATTTTCCAGAAACTTGTGTCAAGTGGAATCGGGTCCCACTCCGGAGATGGTACACCACCTGCAAGAAAGGCCCCTAAGAAAGGCCCCAGAGCAGTGACCCGGGCTGACGTCATTTCCACTTGCTGGACTCTTGTAGCACATGAATTCACTCTGTTTCCCACCCTGCTGTCTGTGGTGTGGAAATGCTTGGGCCTCCCCTCATTACTCTCAAAAGATGCCTTCAGCGTGGCATGGAAATTAAACAAAGCTGGAAACACAACAGTGCTGCGCAGGAAGCCAGCACACTGGCCATATCATTAGCTAGGATGTTTGGCATTCAAGAGGCGCTTGTCAGAAAATAATCACTACTGTAAGTGATGTCTCTGGATATGGGTCAGCTTCGGTCCACTATAAAAGACAGCCCAGTTCCTTACTCTCTCATTCGCTTCTCTTGCCTCCTTCTTCCTGGGAACCAGGTGAGCGCGAGCCCCCTTCCTGTCTCTCTCTCTCTCTCTTCATCAGGAGGCCCTGAGGTCTATAGACCTGTCATGTGCTACCAGCTCTGTACCATGACAAAGCTTGCAGCTGCTGGTCGTGGGAAAGGGAAGTGGGCAGAAGGTTGGTTGTGGACAGTAGCTGGGACTGCACTGCGGGGCTTCTGGACTAGGGTCTAAGAAGTAGCTTGATAGGCACCGGGTGCTTCTTTCTGGGACCTGGCAGGAGCAGACCAGGAAGCCGATGATCATCCGTGCACAGCTCCCAACTCCCAGGACTGCATGGGCATGATTCCCTCTTGGTGGGATGGCAGCCTCCTCCTGACTCTCTATTTTCTCCACTCGGCCCTCTCTCCCAACAGGTGCACTGCCAACCCAAAGACATGTCCTGCTGCGACCCGTGCGTGCCATGCCGGCCCTGCGGCCCCACTCCTCTGGCCAGCAGCTGCAATGAGCCCTGTGTCAGGCAGTGCCAGGACTCCACCATCGCCATTGAGCCCTCTCCCGTGGTGGTGATCCTGCCCGGACCCATCCTCAGCTCCTTCCCGCAGAACACCGTTGTGGGCTCCTCCACCTCCGCTGCTGTTGGCAGCATCCTCAGCTGCCAGGGAGTGCCCATCACCTCGGGGGGCTTTGACCTCTCCTGCATTTCCAACCGCAGCTGTGGCAGAAGGTGCAACTAAAGGTGCTGGGCACTGCCCCACACAAGGAACCCCACAATCTCACGACACGGTGCTGGACAGGAGAACTGACTTTGTGCTGCTGTTTTCAGAGCAGATGACCACCCTGTCATGACAGACAGGAGGGCCTCACCTGGCTTCTCTATCTTCGTGGCCAATGACTAACTATATTCCCTTCCACTCACTTTTCTCTCTTTTCTTTGTTGTCTGTTGATCTCCCCAAAACTCTCTGGGAAGGTCCCAGGGACCTGCTGGCCTCTCTCCTCTGATGGGCATTTAGGTGGGTGTCCCGTGGCATTTCTGCCATGGGAAAAGGGGAACAGATTCTTGTCTGCTTCTGCTGCTCCCTGCCTTTGGGATCTGCACTTTGGCTGACATCATTTCCCTCCCTAGATTTATTAAACATTTGCTGCAACCTTCATTGCATCCCTGTATGGTTTGTCCTTCTTCTGCCAGATGAGAAAATTCTTGCTCTGAAGTGATGAAGCGCCAGTCTGTAACGTCCCTACTAGTTGGGGTGGCGGGTGGGGGAATTGGGGGGATGGAGAGGCAACTATAGACTTTCAGCCTTCAGTGAAGGCCACATCTAGAGCAGCCTTGCTGCATATGTGCCTGTACATTTGCAGGCCTCCTCTTGTCCACATTGCCTGGCCAGGCTCCGTGGAAGTCCTGGACAGACGCTGGATGGAGTTTTCAGACAGGCAACTGACAGGTCTTGCCGGGGCTTGAGCCCTTCTCCCACTTCTTACCTCAACTCTGACATGAACTGCACGTAACACATCTGCTGCCTTTATTGAAGCAGTAATTGATAGATGCTTCCCAGATAGAAGAAACTGACATCGGAAACCGATGTCTGACACGGATTGGCAGACTTACTCTTGAGTGTAATTTCTTCTCTTGATAATGTTCAAATTGTTCTGGATGCTAGAATCCACAAAAATTTGAAGCTGATGACTCCAAGAGGATGAGGAAAACTCCAAAAGGAAAAGGAAGAAAGAAATAGGCTGGATTCATGAGAAGGAAGTGAAGAGACCCTAAGACCCTGGCCCCAGGAAGGGAGGAAAGAGGGGAGAGAAAACGCAGGGTGATGGGCCCAGGTGAGGAAAACAGTGGCAAACACCTCTGCGATAAAGTTAATTTTCTAAGTATAACATCAGAAGGTGAGATAATACAATAGAATACAGTACGACTGCAATTAAATCCAACAAAATGAGAGTTTGCAAAACCAAAGCCCTTCCTGTAATGCTGTAGCCTGGAAAACAAGGGAGCAGTGATAGGAGAGAGCGCAGCTGTGTGACTCCCAGTCTCTTTTTGCTTTCCCTCCACCAAGCAGAAAGCAGAAGCGGAAGAATGAAGTCTCCTGGCAGTTACAGTTCATTCTTCCCTTCTGTGACCAAGTGACCAGAAATACCCCACGCAATCAAAAGAGTGTAGAGTACCTGATAAGACAAAAATACTGAATCCAATAATACCCCGTCCTGCTAACAGGTCATTTTCAAGTATGGGCAGTCCTTCTCCACAGGCCTCCTCTCACTGTGTTCTCTCAGACTGTGGACAGACCTGGGATTGCAATCACCCAAGTGCAGTATACCTTGCACGTGACCTACATGAATTTCAAATGGGCTGATTTTCATGCCTGTCTTGGTCCCTAAGGATCAAGGCATCAATTACCTCTGTCCCATCCCATGCCCCATTCACCTTAGTCCAATTGGCAAATTTCCTGAGGGTACAATCAACCACACCATCTACGTCACAGCTAGAAGCTGCTTTCTCCAGTCCTGGAGGGTGGTGCACTTTCAGTCTCATCAGGTGGCCTCCAATGTGCTCTGCTCCTACAGTCGGAGGGTTTTTGCTCCCCCGACCCCTGCCTACAGGTTCAAGGATGTGAGAGACCTGGGATGCCTGATTATCAAGGAAGGCCAGGGCAAAGAACTTGCTGAGTATCGCTGCCTTAACAATGTCAGTTGAAGACTCGTCACCATTCTCACTTATCTGAGGTAGGACGTTCTACTTCAGTTGTGTCTTCTGACCAGGGAACCTCTAGAATCTCACTGTTTTCTTTATCACACCTCTCAACAAGTTCCCCTCCACCTGAGCCCCGGCAGTCATCATTGCATCTCTGCACATCTGGACAGCAGGCCTGCAGACTTCCTAGGCCACTCATCCCAGCTTCCACTGGCTATACCTTTCCTCATTATCCCCAGTTTGACCATCCAGTCCTTGCTCAACCATACTGGTCTCCGTCCTTCCCTGCATCATTTCTGTCCCTTTGGGAGGGAGAGCTCTTCTGCTCTCAGAAAGGTGTCCTTAAAGGACTGCCTGCTCTGCTCAGTTCCTGTGTCCCTAAGGACAGCCTCCCAGAATACCTCCATTCACATGGGATGCAGACAGGGAATAGGAGAGGTGACATCAATAACTTAACTTCTTCACTAGGAGGATTTTGACATAATCAAGAGCAGGGGGAACTGGGAAAATGTGGTTCTGTAGACGCATCACAACAGATCTCGGTTTTAAACGCAGATGACGCCAGCCCAGAAGCAGCTGCAGGACATTGCCCTGAAGCAAGCAGCACGTGGCTTATTTACACGTAGAAGGTTTTGGTGCCAGGGTGAGAGCAGGAGCTGGCACCCAGGCCAGGGCCAGGCCCAAGAGGGGCCGGGCTGAAGGCTCCACACAATGACTACAGCGCACCAAGCCAGGAGGCCAACAGAAGGCCAGGCCGGACACCGGCTCTCATTGGTCAAGAAGCCCAGTCCCGTGAGGTGCTCCAGGCTCTAAGGGATATGTCTAAGCAGAGACACAGCCAGGCAACGGCTAACAGCCATTGGCTACATAGGAATCACGCAAGACTTCCTCTGCTTCAACAGAGGGTGCCTGAAAGATGAAATTGCAGCAGTGAGCCCTGGCTGGCCGCCCAGATCTAGAAGAATGATGGAACCTCCCCCGGTGATTGCCACTCAAGCCGTGGCTTTCTCCTTTGCACATCTGTGCGCAAACGACAAGAACAGAAACACGGAAGGACACCGAAGAGGATGCAGCAAGTGTTTAATGAGTCGGAGGAGGGAAACGATGTCACTGCAAGCGCAGGCAGCAAGTGTGGGGAGCAGCAGCAACGGGCATGAACCTTGTTGCCCAGTGCTACGACAGCGTTGCCACCAGGCCCACACTTATTGGCCAAGAAATGAAGAGAGGTATCAGTCTCTTTAGGCTGGTTTTGAGAGTACAGACAGAGATGTCTGAGGCAAACAGACAAGCGAGATACTAGATAGGAAGAGAGAGCAAAAGAGAATACGGGTAGGCTTTCTCTGTGTGGTCAGGGAAGTCCAGCAGGCCCCGTCCTGGGTGTGCTGCAGGGCAGAGAGAGCAGCACCACATTTGTTCTCCTGTCCAGTGGCATGCTGTGATTTCCCACGGGGACCTTGACTGGGAGCAGTGCCCAGCACCTTTAGTTGCACCTTCTGCCACAGCTGCGGTTGGAAATGCAGGAGAGGTCAAAGCCCCCCGAGGTGATGGGCACTCCCTGGCAGCTGAGGATGCTGCCAACAGCAGCGGAGGTGGAGGAGCCCACGGCGGTGTTCTGCGGGAAGGAGCTGAGGATGGGTCCGGGCAGGGTCACCACCACGGGAGAGGGCTCAATGACAATGGTGGAGTCCTGGCACTGCCTGACACAGGGCTCATTGCAGCTGCTGGCCAGAGGAGTGGGGCCGCAGGGCCGGCATGGCACGCACGGGTCGCAGCAGGACATGTCTTTGGGTTGGCGGTGCACCTGTTGGGAGTGAGAGCAGGAAGGAAGCAGAACATGGGGATACATGAGGAACAGAGGTCCAACAGGCCACAAATCAACCAAAGCATGTACACTATGGACATCTGAAGGATGCGAAGAGGAAGTCAAAGGATTCTTGGACTCCAAATATCCAGCTATCTGCTGGCCCAAAATACCCTCCCGTGCCTATCCAGCTAGTTCCCAAATTTCAGCCCCACGCTACCTACACACAGGCTCAGAGTCCAGGACAAATCTGCACTTCTCTTCCCGTGACAAGTCCCACCGTTTGGCATGACACTGAGGTGATAACTTCTCAGACACTCACTGTGCTGAGACCTCCTTTAGTTGAGCCGGAAGGACAGAGAGGAGCTTCACACTCACCTGGTTCCCAAGGAGAAGATGGTAAGAACGGTGGATGAGAGAGCAAGGAGCTGGGCTCCCTTTTATACTGGACCTAAGATGACCTATATCCAGAGGCATTGCTTATAGTGGTGATTATTTGCTGACACGCTTTTCTTGTCCAGAATGCAAATCATCCCAGATAATGATATGGGTGGTCTGCTGGCTTCCTGAGCAGTTCAGTTTCATTTCTGGCTTTACGCCATGTCACTTCCTGACTGAAGGCATCTTCTGGGAGGCAGGAAGGGAAGCCCAAGCTTTCCGCACCACAAACACCAGTGAGAGCAACAGACTCATTTTGTGTGCTACAAGAGTCCAGCCAAGGCAGATGATGTCAGCCTAGCTCACTCCTTCAGGTTTCTTAGGGGCCCTTCTGGCAAGAGCTGTACCAGCTCCTGAGTGTGGAGTCTTGACCCCTTCTCTGTGTGGCCAATTCTGCTGCTGTGTTTTTGTCTCCTTGCTTTTTGTCTCACTGACCACGGAATGGGGCGCCTAGTTGCGCAGAGTCCTCTCCAGGCCTCAAAATGTCTCAAGAGCAAAGGCTGCAACAGGAGGGCTATTTTAATAAGAAAAAAATGACGGGAGCCATACAGACAGCAGGTAAATCGTATAGCCTCCCAGGTGGGGGAACCGCTGATTTTGAGAAGAATCACACAGGACTAAGAGGATTATTCCCATGTCTCACTCTGTAGGTCTTGATCCAAGGCATCAGGGCTGAGGGAGCTCACGCAGAAGCCCAGCAAAAGCCAGCAGGATCACAGAATCACAGATTTGCAGGGATTGGAAGGGACCTCGAGAGATCATCTTCAGAGGAACTTAACATGTAGGAATTTCCAATGCTACAGTACCTGTTTGTTGCCTTGCTGGGGTCAAGGTACACATCATTCACTGCTGTCCCCTCACCTACCCAGTGGGTGATGATATCACAAAATCCTGTGAGGTTGCTCAAGCATGATTTCTCCTTTGGTGAATCCATGTTCACTGCTTCCAATCAACTTCTTTCCTTCCAACTACTTGGGCATAGCCTCCACGAGGCCAGGGCACTCACCACATTAAGCAGGGGATCCACACTTTCTCTTGTCTTGCTTGTCCCCGTGACATTCTTAAAGAAGACTTTCACGTTATCCTTGATCTCTCTCACCAAATTTAATTCTCTCTGGGCCTTAGCCTTCCTTCTTGCGTCCTTACAGACTCAGACACCAGTCTGAGTATATCCCTCCCAAGTGACCAGGCTCATGATGCACATTGTAAAGACAACTTTTCCTCCCCTGGAGTTTCTCCGTGAGTGCCATGCTTGTCCATGCTGGTCTCCTGCCCTTTATGCTTGATTTCTAAACAAAAGTAGATGGCAATGTGACTGCACGGCAAATCTGCATGAGCGGGGTTTTGTCTGTGCTCTTCCCAACCTGCAGCACATGTTGGGTTACAGCCATGAGTGCGCTTAGCCGGAGAGTGGCTGCAAAACTCCTTGAGCTGAGAAGAAAGCAGCTGCCTGCCTGCAACGTGCCTGCAAGACAAAGGGAGAAGGTCAGAGGGCAGCAAGATGGTGCAGGGGAGGATGGGACGGCACTGGATGGGATGGGACAGAATGGCCAGGTCTCCTGAGTGTGCCTGACATGAGTCAGAGCATAGGGCCAGATATCACGCAGGTCACCTGGCACTGCTCCAGAAATCCAGTGCCATGAATGGTTCCTTTGCAGTGGCCCAGCTCACGCGCACCGACACGGAATTATGCAACAATCTTCACCCACAGACAATGGTACAGAACCAGCACACTGCAGACACAAGCATATGCTTGGGTTTATAACATTTTCTGGT